>NW_005369942.1:9453664-9488681 GCF_000412655.1 Myotis brandtii
GGTGGGGGATGGAGGGAAAGCAAAGGTGAGAGACATAAGTAAAATCAGAGTGTCTAGGAAAAATTAAAGGAAGTTATCCTAAAACTTCCAGGAAATCTCCACCAATGAAGCAAAGAAAAAAAAATGCCTCTATTATTCTGTGAGCAACAAACCAAACTGAGTTGGGGTCTCAGACAATTCACTCACATGATTTCAAAGACAGACAGAAAGTCCCAGATTGGAGAGGGCTCCCCTGAGGGCTCCCAGATTAGAGAGGGTGGCAGGTTGGGCTGAGGGACCCCCACAACCCCCAGTGCACAAATGTTGTGCACCGGGCCTCTAGTTTATTCATAATAGGTACTGTAATCTTTCATGTAAATCAGTCAATATCTACAAGATCATTTTGGAAACTTTAAAACACTTTATAATGTAAGATAGTTATTATTAAAAAATTTTTATTAGCAACATTCCAGGTGTTTTTCAACTTAAATTGTTTGATGATTTTATAAAGCCAAGAGCAAATGAACACACAGAAAAAAGTTAAGAGGCAAGTTACCTCATGTCCTTGGTAAATGTAGATTGTTATAAATTTCAGTGCACGTTTTAAACTCTCCTTGGAGCAAAAGTGTCTTTGTTATAATTAAAATTACCTTTTAAAATTCTGTTGAAAAGCATCTTATTATCTGTATAATTAATTAATAATCAGTTTTACATATATAATTAGATTTTTGTTTTTATGTAGATTTAAAGCTATGCAAATTTATTTCTTCATATGTCATTCTTAGTAGGTTGTGTTTTCAATAAATTTATATATTTCATGTAAGTTCTTCAAGGTTAGTATCACAAAACTGAATTTATCAGCTTTCTCTCCAAACCTATTATTTATCCTTCAGTGATGTCTTTTCCATCCTGTTCCATCAAGCCAGAAATTAAGTCAATGTTGACTCCTCCTGTCTTTCCTTCTCCATACTCTCTGAGCTCCGTGCATCTAGCTCTTAGCAATAATTCCCAAACTCATATTTCATTTGTATCTGTTCTGCTGTGGTTGTTCAAGCCCTTAGTGATTCTTATCTAGACTGGATCACAGACTCTTTGAAAAGTCTTGCCTCCATAGTAACAGGTGACCATCTCTAATCTCTGCTCAATTTCTAGAGTTGTTTCTCTTAAGGGAATTCATTTACTCAGCAGTATTTTTCTTCTCTAAGAGGAATACATGTGTTTAATAAATTCCTGTCTGTAAATCAAGATATCATCTCCCTTTAGAAAATGAAATTATGGTTCCCTTTAAAGAACTTAAAAGTGAATTTCAAATAGCTTTAACTAGTATATTATATTGGTTTAAATATATTAAACTGCTTTATTTTTACAATGCTGAAGTTTTGTTAGCGTAATTTGACCAAATTGCATCTTAAGGTTCAAGCTATTTATTGACAAACTGACATTTACTTTGACAACATGTAAAATAATGTTACTTAAAGGCCATGACAGGTGATATTCTAATTGGATATGAATATTCAGACCCCTAATTAAAGCTAGTATATATTTAGTTATGCAGGTGGAAATATATAAAATTTTTATATGAAAATGATCAGCTGTAGAAGCAAACAAATCTTATTTGTTGCTTCCTGCACTTTTTTTCCTAATCATTTGAGAGTTCAGAAAATCTTAACATGCCTTTATGGATATGTCTGTAAGACTGTCTAGTGCTTATCACTGAAGTTGAGAGGAGCACAGAGCCACTACAATATGTCCCATTTGTAAACTGGAAAATGAAATTGTTTCTCTGCTATCAGTGTGTTATAGAAAGAAAAGAAAACTGATTTCTATACTAACAGGTATGGGTTTCTTAGTATTAGTTCACGTATCATTGATTTATTTGCTTATTAGTTTATTATATACTGAAGACATTTTCTTTGAGTGTATGGCAACTTCTATAATTATTTTCAAATGATGACATCTATTTTTTTGTCTCCTCTCTAGGTTTTCGAAAAATAAGTTTAGATGACCTTCGGAAGGCATATATTGTTAAGGATGTGCAACAGTACATTCTCCATCGTTTAGATCAAGAAGAAGCTTTGCGACAACACCTCACAAAAGAAACTGCAGAGATGTTAAATCAACTGCACATTAAAAGCAGCGGGTGCTTTCTTTATCTAGAACGGGTTCTAGATGGAGTTGTAGAAAATTTTATTATGTTACGAGAGATCCGTGACATCCCAGGAACTCTAAATGGTCTCTATCTCTGGCTGTGCCAAAGACTTTTTGTGAGAAAGCAGTTTGCAAAGGTTCAACCTATTTTGAATGTGATTCTTGCTGCCTGCCGACCTTTGACCATAACGGAATTATATCATGCAGTATGGACCAAAAATATGTCATTAACCTTGGAAGACTTTCAACGCAAGTTAGACGTGCTCTCCAAACTCCTTGTTGATGGACTAGGAAATACTAAAATCCTATTTCACTACAGCTTTGCAGAGTGGCTTCTGGACGTGAAACACTGCACACAGAAGTACTTATGCAATGCAGCAGAAGGACACAGAATGCTGGCTATGAGTTATACCTGCCAAGCCAAGAATCTAACACCATTGGAAGCACAAGAATTTGCATTGCACTTAATTAATTCAAACTTACAGTTGGAGACAGCTGAGTTAGCTCTGTGGATGATATGGAATGGTACACCTGTCAGAGACTCCCTGTCAACCTTAATACCCAAGGAACAAGAAGTGTTACAGCTGTTGGTTAAAGCTGGTGCTCATGTGAACAGTGAAGACGATCGCACATCATGCATAGTCCGTCAAGCCTTAGAAAGAGAGGATTCCATTCGGACCTTACTAGATAATGGAGCTTCAGTAAATCAGTGTGATTCAAATGGGAGAACATTATTGGCTAATGCTGCATACAGTGGCAACCTTGATGTGGTGAATTTACTTGTCTCTAGGGGAGCAGATTTAGAGATAGAAGATGCTCATGGGCACACACCACTTACCCTGGCTGCTAGACAAGGACATACCAAGGTGGTTAATTGTTTGATTGGGTGTGGAGCAAACATTAATCATACTGATCAGGATGGCTGGACAGCATTAAGATCTGCTGCTTGGGGTGGTCACACGGAGGTGGTTTCTGCGCTACTTTATGCTGGTGTAAAAGTGGATTGTGCGGATGCTGACAGCCGAACAGCTTTGAGAGCAGCAGCGTGGGGAGGACACGAGGATATTGTACTGAATTTGCTACAACATGGTGCTGAAGTCAACAAAGCTGATAATGAAGGCAGGACTGCTTTGATAGCAGCAGCCTACATGGGACATAGAGAGATTGTGGAACACCTTCTGGACCACGGAGCAGAAGTGAATCATGAGGATGTTGATGGCAGGACTGCACTCTCTGTAGCTGCACTTTGTGTGCCTGCAAGTAAAGGACATGCGTCAGTTGTCAGCCTTTTAATTGATCGAGGTGCTGAAGTAGATCATTGTGATAAAGATGGCATGACCCCACTGCTGGTGGCTGCCTATGAAGGACACGTCGATGTGGTTGACTTGCTTCTCGAGGGGGGAGCAGATGTAGACCACACAGATAACAATGGCCGTACACCCCTCTTAGCAGCTGCTTCTATGGGCCATGCTTCAGTCGTGAACACACTTTTGTTTTGGGGTGCAGCTGTGGATAGCATTGATAGTGAAGGTAGAACAGTCCTCAGCATAGCCTCAGCCCAAGGCAATGTTGAGGTGGTACGTACTCTACTGGATAGAGGGTTAGATGAAAATCACAGAGATGATGCTGGATGGACACCTTTGCACATGGCAGCTTTTGAAGGTCACAGATTAATATGTGAAGCACTTATTGAACAAGGTGCTAGAACAAATGAGATCGATAATGATGGACGAATACCTTTCATATTAGCTTCACAAGAGGGTCATTATGATTGTGTTCAGATATTACTGGAAAATAAATCCAACATTGATCAAAGAGGTTATGATGGTAGAAATGCACTGCGGGTTGCTGCACTAGAAGGACACAGGGACATTGTTGAACTACTTTTTAGCCATGGAGCTGACGTTAATTACAAAGATGCTGATGGTAGGCCTACCCTTTATATTTTGGCCTTAGAAAACCAACTTACAATGGCTGAGTATTTTTTAGAAAATGGTGCAAATGTAGAAGCAAGTGATGCAGAAGGAAGGACAGCACTTCATGTTTCCTGCTGGCAAGGCCATTTGGACATGGTGCAGGTTCTGATAACCTACCATGCCGACATCAATGCCGCAGACAACGAAAAGCGATCTGCCTTGCAGTCTGCCGCGTGGCAGGGCCACGTGAAAGTGGTGCAGCTTCTGATTGAGCATGGAGCTGTTGTTGACCACACTTGTAATCAAGGTGCAACTGCCCTCTGCATTGCAGCCCAGGAAGGGCACATCGATGTTGTGCAGGTTCTCCTAGAGCACGGTGCTGATCCCAACCACGCAGATCAATTCGGACGCACTGCTATGCGTGTGGCAGCTAAAAACGGACACTCTCAGATAATTAAATTATTAGAAAAATATGGTGCATCTAGTTTGAACGGCTGTTCCCCCTCTCCTGTCCACACAATGGAGCAGAAGCCTCTACAATCCGTGTCTTCAAAAATGCAGTCGTTAACAATTAAATCAAATAGCTCCGGCAGTACTGGCGGAGGGGACATGCAGCCTTCACTGCGTGGTTTACCGAATGGGCCAGCGCATGCCTTCAGTTCTCCTTCAGAATCTCCAGACTCTACAGTCGATCGTCAGAAGTCATCCTTGTCCAATAATTCTCTGAAAAGCTCAAAAAATTCATCTTTGAGAACTACTTCGTCTACAGCAACAGCTCAAACAGTGCCAATTGATAGCTTTCACAACCTGTCGTTTACTGAGCAGATCCAGCAGCATTCGCTGCCCCGCAGTAGAAGTCGACAGTCCATTGTGTCCCCGTCTTCCACAACACAGTCCTTGGGACAGAGCCATAACTCGCCCTCGAGTGAATTTGAGTGGAGTCAAGTCAAGCCCAGTTTGAAGTCAACGAAAACAAATAAAGGGGGGAAATCAGAAAATTCCAGCAAATCTGGGTCAGCTGGGAAAAAGGCTAAACAAAATAATTCCTCACAGCCAAAGGTTTTAGAATATGAAATGACTCAGTTTGATTCAAGAGGGCCTGCAGCCAAACCCGGGTCCAGCACACCCCCTAAACAAATACCCACAGAATCTCAGTGCAAAATTATGATACCGTCTGCTCAGCAAGAAGTTGGTCGATCTCAGCAGCAGTTTCTCATTCACCAACAAAGTGGGGAACAGAAGAAGAGAAATGGAATAATGACAAACCCAAATTACCATCTTCAGAGCAACCAGGTGTTTCTTGGTAGGGTTTCCGTCCCAAGAACAATACAAGACAGAGGGCATCAGGAAGTGTTGGAAGGGTACCCTTCATCAGAGACGGAATTGAGCCTTAAACAAGCCCTGAAGCTTCAGATTGACGGTTCTGACCCTAGTTTCAACTATAAGAAGGAGACACCATTATAACAGGTAACATTTCATCAACATAAAGAATAAAATGCCAAAAGTCTGGTTCCCTTTACTTAGGAATTTGAACTTTCCCAGCTCGAGCACTCCCTTTCCTACTTTTATTGTCCCAAGTACTTACTATTTCACATACTTTATATGTTTTATTTATTATTGTGTTTATTATTTGTTTCCTTCCAACTTAAATGTAACCTTTGTGAAGGTAGGGATTGTTACCTGTTTCACTGCTGTATTCCATGCATTTGGGATACTGCTTGGACTTATAGTAGTTTCTCAGTAAAAAATGTGTTGAATAAGTGAATGAATATACTATTTATGGATCTCAGATTAAGAATTCCTTCTTATACAATCATTTTCCTTATTAAAATTTATTTGATGGTAACAGAGGGAGGGGCTATTTCTGTAATACTCCTTGGTTTTAATAAAATAGTGTATTTGTGCTTAGTAGATAGATAGTAAATATTAATTTCCTAACTTTTCACCCAAGGAGTCAAAGATTTAATCAGCAAAAGGTAATTTTTAGTAGGACAGATTCTTAAGACTCTTCGAGTAAAGTATACACACACCAAGAATAGGTGTGAAAAGAAGATTAATGGCTATATTGGCAAGAGAGTTTTTAGGTCCCACTATATTTAGACATAAGAATTAAATGTTTAAACCTCAAAAATAAATTCATATTTATTAAATAAAAACACTTTTTTCTTCTTCCCACCTCAGTGGATGATTCATTAATTATATAAGGGAAGTTAATGGGAAAATAGATAACATGATTTTATATTATCGATACTTTTTTAAAAGCACATTTTTGATATTGGAGATAGATCAAAGATTCAAAGATTTATATTTTCCTACTTTTATTAAAGTATGTTTATCCCAGTTTACTTAATTATTTTTATCCTCTATTGTACTCTTGTACTCTAGAAAATGGAAATCTCTTTCTTATGTTTCTTTTGTCTATGGAGATACAGTATTTTAGGTGACACATTATCATAAATTTTGCTATACCTTCTAATAATAAACACTTCCATGTGACTCTAGGAACAACTGATCAAATCTCATTAAAAAACAACATGTACAAAGTAGTTAATTCATTCCCCATTGCTGTTTATTTTAAAAATACTTAGTTCTGATAGTGTCACTCTCCAACTCTCATGATATCTTTTGTAAAGGCAAAGTATATTAAACAGCAAAACACATGAATTAAGTTAAACATTTTGTGGAATCTTTAAAAGTGGTGTATATGTTAAATAATGAATCTCAGATAATCTACTTTTTTCTTTACATGGTAAGTAAATATAGTTAAATAATAAGTATAATGTAGAAATTAATATATTTTTCTTAACTTTTGCATTAGTTCCCTGTTCTGTGAGACAGAAGACATTGTGATTGGAGTGGTTCTTCAGCTACTGGATGGAAACATAACATGCCTGTTGATTGCTGAAAAAAAAAGAATGTGATATTTGCAGTTCAGTTACCTTAATTACTGTAATGTGCCTAAATAGCAAGGCTGCCTTCTCAATGTAATCCTCTGTGCTTAAAAATGTCATTTAGTGTGCTTTGTATTCACTACACAAGAATAAGCACTTTTTTTTTAAATGCAGGTATATACTGCAGTTCCCTGATAAAAGCTGAAAAATTTTTAAGTATTTTAAGTTAAGATTTGATAAATGTGCATGTGCCATGATCAAATATATATGAAAAGGCAGTGTTCCTTGTATTTATTTTTTTTTCTTTTTGTGGCAAACAAAAGTTAAGCCTACTGTTTCAGTCACATTTGCATTGCTGTAGTGTGTGGCTTGTTTCCTGTATCTTTAAAAATGTCACTCATTGTGAATGAATATACTATTTATGGATCTCAGATTAAGAATTCCTTCTTATACAATCATTTTCCTTATTAAAATTTATTTGATGGTAACAGAGGGAGGGGCTATTTCTGTAATACTCCTTGGTTTTAATAAAATAGTGTATTTGTGCTTAGTAGATAGATAGTAAATATTAATTTCCTAACTTTTCACCCAAGGAGTCAAAGATTTAATCAGCAAAAGGTAATTTTTAGTAGGACAGATTCTTAAGACTCTTCGAGTAAAGTATACACACACCAAGAATAGGTGTGAGAAGAAGATTAATGGCTATATTGGCAAGAGAGTTTTTAGGTCCCACTATATTTAGACATAAGAATTAAATGTTTAAACCTCAAAAATAAATTCATATTTATTAAATAAAAACACTTTTTTCTTCTTCCCACCTCAGTGGATGATTCATTAATTATATAAGGGAAGTTAATGGGAAAATAGATAACATGATTTTATATTATCGATACTTTTTTAAAAGCACATTTTTGATATTGGAGATAGATCAAAGATTTCATTAGGAATATTTTCCTACTTTTATTAAAGTATGTTTATCCCAGTTTACTTAATTATTTTTATCCTCTATTGTACTCTTTCCTTTTAGAAAATGGAAATCTCTTTCTTATGTTTCTTTTGTCTTTGGAGATACAGTATTTTAGGTGACACATTATCATAAATTTTGCTATACCTTCTAATAATAAACACTTCCATGTGACTCTAGGAACAACTGATCAAATCTCATTAAAAAACAACATGTACAAAGTAGTTAATTCATTCCCCATTGCTGTTTATTTTAAAAATACTTAGTTCTGATAGTGTCACTCTCCAACTCTCATGATATCTTTTGTAAAGGCAAAGTATATTAAACAGCAAAACACATGAATTAAGTTAAACATTTTGTGGAATCTTTAAAAGTGGTGTATATGTTAAATAATGAATCTCAGATAATCTACTTTTTTCTTTACATGGTAAGTAAATATAGTTAAATAATAAGTATAATGTAGAAATTAATATATTTTTCTTAACTTTTGCATTAGTTCCCTGTTCTGTGAGACAGAAGACATTGTGATTGGAGTGGTTCTTCAGCTACTGGATGGAAACATAACATGCCTGTTGATTGCTGAAAAAAAAAGAATGTGATATTTGCAGTTCAGTTACCTTAATTACTGTAATGTGCCTAAATAGCAAGGCTGCCTTCTCAATGTAATCCTCTGTGCTTAAAAATGTCATTTAGTGTGCTTTGTATTCACTACACAAGAATAAGCACTTTTTTTTAAATGCAGGTATATACTGCAGTTCCCTGATAAAAGCTGAAAAATTTTTAAGTATTTTAAGTTAAGATTTGATAAATGTGCATGTGCCATGATCAAATATATATGAAAAGGCAGTGTTCCTTGTATTTATTTTTTTTTCTTTTTGTGGCAAACAAAAGTTAAGCCTACTGTTTCAGTCACATTTGCATTGCTGTAGTGTGTGGCTTGTTTCCTGTATCTTTAAAAATGTCACTCATTAAAATAAATCATGCAACTATTTATACTCACTACACCTTCAGCATTGGTTGAAAATGAACTTCTATTTAATACCATTGAGGTGAAGAAAAATGGTTTCTTCGTAGATTTAAAAATAATTTCTAGTATTTTAGGGAGCTGCTCTAAGTAGTTTAAATTTGGATTTCCCAGTAGAATCCTCCTAATTTCTGGCTACATGTGTCAAAAAGAAAAAAAAGACTATAGGCAGAACAAAGTTCTGTTTCATTCAATGGGGTACAATTTCACCTTCCATTCACTCGTCATTCCACCTCCAAGAAGACAGACTGTCATTCTTGAGGCATGGAACGTCTCAGGACACAGCCACGCTGCAGCCACGTGTACGTGGGAGGAGATATGCCTGTCTCTCTGAGGGTAGATTTTTGATCCCTGAACAATTCATTGACTACCCTTATCTCTACCGTCCAGTTGAATCAAATACAATTTACCAGTGTGAATTTTAATACTGGCTTCCCTCTCAGTTGCCTCTGTTTTGTAAATCACTGCATGATGGAAATAGCCCCACTCAAAGTCATTTGGATCAATTTTAGTGGTTAGTTTGATGAATATTCTTGAATGTAATAAGTGCTGTCCTTCACAGATGATACCACTAACCTGTCAGTCATAACACGTGTATTTTTTATTAGTATTTGATAAACAATTTTTTGTCCACATACTCTTTCCTGCTTTCTTCTTTGAACAATTGTTTGTGGGATGACTGAATGCTATGGTTAAGGGTGAGGTCTGTGACCAAGGAAAACAAAGTTGACCGGCTCAGACGAGCATGCGACCCACAGCCATGGCCTAGATGGACTCTCACCCAGTGGGGCAGTTGAGTGGGTGGGTGTTTGTCTGGAAATGTTCGAATGTACTTAGAAGCCAAGGGTGTGGGTTTGATATTTAAATAAGCCCTGAAAAATCTCACAAAATCCAGAAGTTCTGTTCTTTCCATATACTGTTGATAAGGAGGAGGAATGAGGAAAGAGAATTTGGAGATTTAGCACAATACTTACTATTGGAAAAGAATATTTAGAAAATGTCTTAGTAACAGAGGTCAGTAATGTCATCTTAAATGAAGGATACATATGTAGTGCATTGTTCACAGAAACAGAAACGTGGAATCGGTTTTGATAAATGTTTGACTTGGATCTTTGTGTAAGGCTTTTCATTTTGCTTTTGTTTTTTAAAGTCAGCAACACTCATTTTGTTTATGTCATCAAGTCATAATCAGGAGTAGGAAATGCATTAATAAGTTCACTCGCTATTAAGGTGACATGGCAATATGGATAACTCGAATGTGAATGTTTCAAGTATTGAATTTTTGTCCCTATGGGACATTTATTAAATACACTTAATAGGACTCTTGCAAAGTAGCCTTAGAAGTGTTAATGATTCTAATAATAAATATGAATATACACTATTATGAGAACCATTCTTACTCATATCTCAAATACAGTACATTTACATTACTGTAGAAGATGAAGCTCTAATGTTTTATTAGGTGTATTTTTTTTAGAAAGAGAACCCTGAAAGCTGCCAGTTTTTCTATTAACCTTGAATTATTGGAATTGTATTTATTTAATTTTATTGTTTTTTTGTTTTGTTTTTTACAAAAATGCACCTTGTGGCCAAAGGGCAAAGATATGACTCATTACATAAGGGATTTATGTTTTTCAAAGAGCTAAATGTTTTCATGTCCACATTATATTACCACTTGAAACAGTTGGTAGGAAGAGAACCTGTTGGAAAAAATAAGATGTTCAATGTGATGTTTTTATATTATGTTTGGAATAGGACAAAAACGGCCTTCAGTCAGACTGAGGATGAGAGGGTGCTGAGATGCCTGACTGCTGATTTCTTTCTGTACTGATTTAATACTATGATTGAAAATGGCTTTTAATCCTTAAGAAGAGTAAAAATAGTCCCCCAAATATAACTCCTAAATAGCTATTTTAAGAATTAAAATGTTTAAATTTTGTAAATCACTTGATGCCACTACACACCTATGATGCCATGTGCTTATAACATTTTTATAATATTCCATCCGTGTCCATCCCTAAAAGTCACGAGGTGGTAAAAAGGGAAGTGATAAAAAAATACAGTACTGAAGAATGAAAACCTGAATGCTTGTAGGAAAGGTTTGACCCGAACTCTGTGTACTGTGTAGCACACAGTATCTTTTGTCCCTTATCCTTGCCCCTCTCCTACTGGAATCTTCACCAAAATTAATTCCTACTTAAAAAACAGGAGTAAATACTTTTCTCAATATTGTCTGGCTATGCAAATGTTTGTTTTCCTTCATGTCTCCATTTACATGTCTCAGCAAATATAGTTGCAAACAAATACTTTTTTTTTTCCATTGGTTTGGGGTATGTAAATAGCCTAAAATGTACATTGAACTTCACAATGTAAAAGTTTTATTTTATTCCTTGTATTATATTAAGCAAAAATCCCTATGTATATGAAAGTGCATAATAAATATATTTGCTTTACAGAGGATATCTTGTTTTAATTTTATTTTTGAACCAATAGAACATGCATGACATGTTTACAGTAAAACAACTGTTACTTGTTTTACATACTGACCAAATGAATTTGGAACTATTTTCAAAAAATGAGACACGATTACTTTCCAAAGGAAGGCAGAGAAAAAGATCTAGCCTATAAATCTTTCTAAAAGCTTCTGTAAGGACTTAATGTTTGCTTCTCCTGACTTACACAATGTCTCACCATGTTAGGTGTCAGGCCCCTGAGATTGCACTAATCCAATAAATTGTGTGCATGTATGCTCCTTGACCATCAGAACATTATGGCCATCTTGCATTTGATATTTTGGAGTTTTATTGCAAACATGGTCATTCATTTTCCAAATAAATTTCTGTGTATTCTTCACTCAGTAAAACTGAGTCACTTCTTCACAACCTTCTGATTCCCCAACCAGAGCACAATGGTGTGTGTGTAAGTGTGTGTGTGTGTTCTATTACTCCAAAGAGAGGTTTCTAAAAAGGCCAGCAAGGTCTTTTTTTGTTAGGTAATTTTACAATAATTACAGGGTTCAGTAACTACCTTATATTCTTTATAAGTTTGTTGAATTAATAGAAACCTTATTCTAAATGATTTAATAATGTTTAAACACAAATGGGTGATATACATAGAAAAATTTAAAACAGACTGGTTGACTAAATAAACATGGAATTTTCTAGCTGGTGGTCCAAAAAAATGCACTGAGAACTTGGCAATGACTAATGTTTTCACTCCTTCGCTCTAGTACTTAGAAGGATTCCAACTAATAGTACTGAGATACACACTGAAGGCTTAGATTCCTGAATTTCTGGGAAAATTTCAGTCATCATGCAAATATATGCCACTAATCTTATTTTCAGGAGAAGGCCTCTGCCTATTTTGCTATTATAATAAAATTAAAATTATCCAAATTAAAATGGAGTCATTTGAAATTTATTGTATGTTTAGGTTTCTACTCTTATTTTTACTTTTATTTTTCAATTACAGTTGACATTCACTATTATTTTGTATTAGTTTCAGGTATACAGCATAGCAGTTAGACAATCATCTACTTTACAAAGTGATCCCACCAATATTTCAAGTACACACCTGACACTACAGTTATTACAATACTAGAGGCCCAGTGCACGAAATTTGGGCACGGGTAGGGTCCCTAGGCCTGGCCAGCGATCAGGGCCAATCAGGGCCTTCCAGCTGCCGGCCAGGGCATTCCTTTGTCCTGCGCCACCCTCTGATGGTCAGTGCATATCATAGCAAGCGATCAAACTCCCAGTAGAACTCCCGAGGGGACACTTTGCATATTAGCCTTTTATATATATAGATTATTGACCATTTTCCCTATGCTGTACTTTACATCCCTGTGACTATTTTTGTGATTATGTTGATATATTAGAGGCCCAGTGCATGAATTTGTGCACCCGTGGGGTCCGGCTGGCCCAGCCCCAATCGGTGGATCAGGGCTGGGCCTGTCGGGAGGAGGAGATGGCGGGAGGTTGGCTGGCCGGCCCGCCCCAATCAGGGCCCAATCAGGGCTGGGCCGGCTGAGGGGAGGGGCTGTGGGTGGTTGGCTGGCTGGCCCCGCCCCCTGGTCGAACTCCTGGTCTAGGGGACAATTTGCATAGTAACCTTTTATTATATAGGATTTGGAGGAATTCTTTAGCTGACTCCTGTTTGTGCTGTCTTGTACCTGCTTTTGTTACTCTTACACAGTCAGTAGGTGTCTGTTACTTACAATAGCCTAGTGTTGGCCACAGCCCCCCTGGCCAGCCCCATCCTGATCGTCCCCCCCAATCGGGCAGTTTGCTGGCCGCAGTGGGCGTCATAGCGACCGGTCATTCTGGCATTTGGGTCACTGGCTTTTTATATATATAGATTTGTATTTAGTAAACCCTTTACCTTTTTCACCCAGCCACCCCACCCCCTCCCATATGGCAGCCATCAGTCTGTTGTTCTCTGTATGTGATTCGGTTTCTGTTTTGTTTACTCCATTATCTTATTCTTTAGATTCCACATATAAGTGGACTCAGATGGCATGTGTCTTTCCCTGTCTGACTGATTTAACTTAGCATAATAACCTCCAGGTCCATCCATGCTGTCACAAATGATAAGATTTCATTCTTTTTTATGCCGAGTAATATTCCATTGTATATATGTACCACAATTTTTACCCACCCATCAACAATTGGTGTTGCACAACTCAACACCAAAAATTAATCCAATTAAAAAGTAGGCAGAGAACCTAAATAGATACTTCTCCAAAGAGGACATACAGATGGCCAATAGGTATGAAAATATGCTCAATGTCACTAATCATCAGAGAAATGTAAATTAAAACACAATGAGGTATCACCTCCTACCTGTCAGAATGGTTATCATAAAAAAAAAAAAATCAACAAACAACTAGTATCAGTGAGGATGTGGAGAAAAGGGAACCCTCCTGCACTGCTAGTGGGAATATAGACTGGTGCAATATTGAGGGTCCTCAAAAATGAAAAATGGAACTTCCTATGATCCAGCAATTCCATTTCTGGGTATATATCCGAAGAAACCCAAAACACTAATTTGAAAGAATGTATGCACCCCTATGTTTGTTGCAGCGTTATTTACAAATAGAGGCCTGGTGCACAAAATTCGTGCATGGGTAGGGTCCCTAGGCCTGGCAGGCAATCAGGGCTGATCTGTGGGGCAACTGGCAGGGTAATAGGGGGGCCCCCGCTGGCACCCACCTTGGCTGGCCTGGGGCCTACGGGCTGGGGGAAGCTCTTGCATTGAGCATCTGCCCCCTAGTGGTCAGTATGTGTCATAGTAACTGGTCGTTCCGCTATTCAGTCGATTTGCATATTAGGCTTTTATTATATAGGATAGCTAAGGTAGGCTTTTACTCTTAAATATGCACTGTCATTACCACATTGCAAAATTTAGCTAAGTTCTGAGAACCATATTCTTTAAAAAATGTATCTGTAACATTTAGAAGATGCCCCCTAAGTATTTATAGCTTTTACTTATTCTTGGTTTACATGTGTGAAAATTGATATAATGGTATGTCCCTAAAGAATTGATGCTATATTTTTAATGAGTGTCTGGTACTCTGATTTTGTTTATAAACTTATGGCGAACTATAAGGTATATACAGGAAAAGACACAAATCCTAAGCTACTGTCCTATAAATTTTTACAAGTTGAACATACCTGTCTAACTGTCCACCCTGATTAAGATGTGGGCCATAACCACACTCAGAAACCTCCCTTACCCTTTGCCAGACATTACCCCTAACAAAGAAAACCCCTGTTTTAATTTTTATCACCATAGATCAGTATTAACTACTAGTATTTTAAACTTCATATAAATGGAATCAAACAATATGTCCCTTTTGTGCTGGTTTCCTTAACATTATTTTGTGTAACAATGATTTGCCCTTTTCCATTGCTATGTAGTATTATTTGTCCTTTTTAAATTGTATTGCATGGCTTTGTGTGAATACTTTTAAAAATACATTTTACTACAAGTGGACATTAGGATTGTTTCCAGGTTTTGGCTCTTAATTCTGCAGGCAATAACATTTTTGTACATGTTTTTGGTGCCCATAGTACATATTTATTTTTAACTAGAGGCTCAGTGCACAAAATTCATGCACAGGTGTGGTCCCTAGGCCTGGCTGGCGATCGAAGCATGAGCGTCTGGCATGAAAAGGCAGGTCCCAGCTGACCTCTGGGCCCTGGGAAGCACCCTAGGCCCCCACACACCCCCTTCTGAGTCACAGTGCCCGAGTCCCCAAGTGGAGATGTGGTGAGTGTGGCTGGATGCTGCGGGCTGGGGCACAGTGTGGTCCTCTAGGCTGCCCAGCAGCGCTGCACAGAAGCCAGGCGGGCAGTGCACTCTCTCTTGGCCAGCCTTGCAGACAGGCTCCTGTGCGAGCCCATGGGGAGCCCAACCAGCCCTTGCGGTCCTGGCGGCTGCGGCCTGGCTCACCTGGAAGAGGCAGCATGGGTGTGGGGCAGCCTCCTTGTGGCGCCCTGCACCTGAGCACAGGGGCTTCCCTGGCGCAATGAGCCCTGGCGTCCCGTGGGAGGGTAACAGGGGGAGTGAGAGTGAGCTCGGTGGACAACCCACATTCTTACTGCACCTCCGTCCCATCACCCCTGCCCCCAGGTAGCTGGCAAGAGGTGCAGCCTTTCCACCATGGCACCACGGGAGGTTGGTCACTGCCATCCACCCCCAGTTCCCCGTCCCAGCCCGAGGCCCGGCCCAAATCAGGTAATCAGGGCCTCCAGCCACTGGTCGCCATCTGCGGGGTGATCGGTCAGGGCCGGGCCCCCCACCTGACTCCCTCAGTGCCTGGGAGCTGGGAAGCAGCCCCACCCCCCACTGCAGCCACTGGCTGTCATCCGTGAGGCAATCACTGGGACGATCGGGCCCCCGCTCGCACCTGCCTTGGCCTGGCGCTGCCCGCTCACCTACTCCACCATCCCGTAGTGGTCCCGATCTCGTCATGGCCCATCAGGGCGGGCAGCGCCTCCATTGCCACCTGTTGCCAGCTCCACGTTGCCGATGCCCACCATGTTCTGTGTCGCCCCCTGGTGGTCAGTGCACATCATAGCGAGCGGTCGAACTCCTGGTTGAATGACCAACAGAGGGGACAATTTGCATATTAGGCTTTTATTATATAGGATAATATGAGTAAAACTACTGAGTCTTAGGACATGAGTATGATTAGCTTTAATAGATAATATCAGTTTTCCCAGGTACTGGTATCAGTTTGATTCACACCAGCAGTAGAAGAATCTGTGCTCTCTACATCTTTGCTAATATTTTGTCACTTTGTATTGCTTAATTCTTTTTTTCTTTTTGTAATTCTGTTTGGTTGTGCACTTGTATTGAGGTTTGAATTTTTATTTTTGAGATGACTGATGAAATTGGGCACTTTTACATAAGATTTTTGTTTGTTTGTATATCATATTTTTTAAAGAAATTTGCCTTTTTTCCCCCCTTGGGTTTGTTGGTTTGTAGACATTCTTTTACATTTTGGATATAGGTCCTTTTTTAAATATATGTGCAGTGCAAATATCTTCTCAGTTCTGAGCTTTGTCCTTTCACTCTCACAACAGCATGTTTTCATAGCAGTTCTTATTGAATAAAATCTAATATTTTTTAGTAGTTACAGTTTTTTGTGTCCTGTTGTGGAAATACTTGCCTATCCCAAGGTCATGGTGCTAGAGTCTTCTTTGTTTTCTTCTAATAGCTATTGTTTTACCTGAATTAATTATCAAATTAATCCCATATTTCTCAGTGTCTTTTACTATCACCTTTATCATAAACCAGGTACTCTTATATGGATGTGTCTTTTTGTCCATCCTTGAGCCAATATCAGAGCCATTAAATTACTATGGCTTTATTATAAGTTTTAATATTAGGGAGTATGAATCCTCCACATTTTTCTTCAAGATTGCCTTGGCTCTTTTTAGAATTCTGTATTTCCATATAACTTTTAAAACTGGCTTCTCATTTCATTTAAAAAAGAAACTTGCCGTGACTTTGTGCGAGATTGAATTGAGTCTACAGATCAATTTGGAGTTGGGTGAATTGATTTAATACATTTAGTCTTCCAATCAATGAACTTGCTATATCTTTCATTTATTTAGATTTTCTTTATTTTAAGTAATTTTATTTTTATTTTTCTGTGTAGAGGTAGGTGTACCAATTACATTTATTCCTAGGTCATTTGTTTCTTATTGATGTTGTTGAAAATGGCATTTTTATTTCATATTCTATGTGCTGCTATATAAAGAAATAGCTTGTCTCAGTTTATTGATCATTTATTCAGAAGTCTCCCTAAATTTATTTTTAAGGGAGACATAACTTTTATACATAAAATTCATATTTTTAAAGGATAGTTTGATGAGTTTTGATAAGTCTATACAACATAAACCCCACTGCAGTTGAGATATACAATATCTCCATCACTTCATAAAATTTCTTTATGCACGCCCCTTAAAATCTATTCCCTCCCCTCACCCAGCCTTTGGCAACCACTGGTCTTGATTTCTGATAGTTTTGCCTTTTCAGAAATGGCTGTAAATAAAATCATATAGGCACTATTGTGCCTGGCTAATTTCACTTAACACAGTGTTTTCAGATTCACCCATGTTGTAGCATATGTGGGTGGCATGGCTTTTCCTGCTGAATGGCAGCCTGTTTTCCACTCTAATGCTGTACCATGATGCTTACCATTCACACGGTGATAGATATTCAGTTGTTTCCCGTTGTTGGTGATAATGAATAATGCTTCTATGAGCATGTGTGCTTAGATATTTGTCAGCATATGATTTCATCTGTCTCGGGTGCGATTACTGGGCTGCAGTAAATGTATGTTTACATTTATAAGGAACTGACAAAACACTTTCAAAGGTGGTGGTACCATTTTGTATTCTCACCAACAATGGATGAAATTTCTAGTTTCTCAACATTTTCACCCACACTTGGTACTGTTGGTCTTTTTAATGGAAATTTTTATTGAGATGATTGTAGACACATATGCAGTCAAAAGAAATGATACAGAGATCCTAAGTACCCTCTCTGCAGCTTCCGCCCATGGGCACATCTTGTGAAACTGCAGAACAGTATCACAGGCAGGACACTAACATTGACCCAATCCACCATGTTACTTGGATTTCCCATTTTACTTGTACTCATTTCCATGTGTGAGCACACACACACATTTAGTTTCATTCAATTTCAGTACATGAATACGTTCCTGTATCCACTATAACAGTCACAATACACAACAGCTCCATGACTACCAGAGCCCTCCTGCTGCCCTTTTATAACCACACTCTCCTGCTTCCTGCCTAGCCCCTCCGTTCCTACCTCCTGGCAACCACTAATCTAGTCTCCATTTCCATAATTTTGTTATTTCAAAATTGTTATGTAAATGAAATCATAGAGTCCGTATCCTTTATAAACTGGCTTTTTCACCCAGCAGCATCCCCTTGAAGTTTATCCAATTGTCTGTATCATTGGCTTTTCTTTTTATTGCTGAGTAGCATTCATGGTACTGGTATGTATGTACACATTTTATTTGTTTACCTATTAATGGACATGCAGACTGTTTCCAGGTTTGAGGTATTCTGAATAAAGTTGCTATCAATATCTGTGTGTAGGTTTTTGTTGAACATAAGGTGTAATTTCTCCAGGATAAATGCCCAGGAGTACAATTGTTGGGTCACATGGCAATTGCATGTTTAGTTTCATAAGAAACCACCAAACTTTTCTAGAGTGATGTACCATTTTACATTTCATCAGCAATGTATGTGTACTCTGATATCTTCCCATCCTTGCCAACAATAGGCATTGTCACTTTTTACAGCCACTCTGCTAAATGTGTAGTAGTTCTCCTTGAACCCCCTTAACCAGGACTCGTCTCCTCTGTGCTGTGCCTTCTCCAACCCTACAAATCAATGGTAGATAAATTCTCTTAAAGCATGGCTGTGATCACAGTGCAGACTCCAGCTGGCCTTCGGTCTGTCTCCTTTGTGGTCTGTCCTTCATGGAGCCACCAATTCTCTCTTCAGCACATCACTCTGATTATGGTATGCTTCTCCCTCTGCACCTGCAATAGCTGTCATTCCTTACAGAATGGCAACATGACTGCAAGGCACAGAAAGCCCTTCACAGACTGCTCTTCACCTGTCTTTCCAGCTGCTGCTACTTCTATTTCCTCTCCCCATCTAGCCCACTGGACGTGCACCCCAACCCCTGCGCCCATTTCCCACAGACCACTTGCTATTGCTAGAATGTTTTATGCTCCTTCACAGCTATATTTTGCTGCTCACGTTGATTTTTGTCCCAGTCTCCAAGCCAGAGAGCACTTCTTTTTAATTACTATTGTATTTCATATTGTCGTTTATGGCTCTTTTTCTGCCTTGTGCTAAACACATTGTTTTCTTTTCTCCCAGGTTCATCTTCGCGTAGGCAGTAATCGAATCTTACTCATGTTTGTATCTTTTAAATTGTCTTGTTCATAATAAGTGTTCACGACTATTCTTTTTATTGCACTTTCTTTTCATTCAAAAGGAGTTGTGCAGTGAGAAACATTTAAATTCTGCTATTTTAGGCCACTTATTAAAACATACTCTTGGCTTAACCAAGCTCAAAGAGGGATCAAACTCAGTACAAAATAGCACTGATTCCTCTCCCATCTATTCTATTGACTCAGTTTGTGTTGAATATAAGAGAAAAACAGGCAAATTAGCCATTGCTTATTAGTTTAAACATATGTGGTTGACTGCTAGATTGCTTTTGCTGATAACCTGACCTGACCTCTTTGTCTTAGAAACAATTAAGTTGAATTCAGTTGATTCTTTTAAGACAAACTTGGTAGCTGTCACTAAAGTCAAGAAAATATATCCATTTGTCCTTTAATTATCCAGCAAGCATGGACACCAGCAGTTTTCAGGGATGCAAAAAGAGTGAGTCTGGGCTGTCAGCCCCATGCCACATCGCAGACACATCACTTCCCTGTCTGACCAACCCTTTCTCTGAGAATCCACCATAAATTCTCCTGGTGCAATAACAATTGGCATTTGATCGGAGACCTAGGAATAATTCATCTGATATAAATTTTAATAGAAGCTGAAATGGAAACTGTTGGATCTGTAGCTCATTATAATGAAATAAAAATAGTGATATAAAAGTGTACCAGGATGAAAAATAAAAGAAAATGTGACTTTAAAACAACAAATAAAGAGACTTTAAAAGAAAAAAAAAACCCAGTTGAGATGACAAAAAGCAATCAAGACTATGATTTTGCCTTATTTTAAAGTTATGGGTTATATCTCATTTGATTTGTACAAAATATACTTTCATTAAACTTTAGATTAAATTCTATTCCTATACATTTTTTAATTTGTATTTTTCTCATTTATTAATTTTTCTATTTAATTGCAATCACATTTACTTTCTAGCTAAATTCTTATTTAATAAGGAATGATTTTCAGTGTCCATTGACCACTGAGAATTGATTATGTTGATATTGAGAACTATTAGACTTGCCTCACATAAATGCAAAGAGAACTTATTTCTTCATCCCCTTGGGTCCTACTGTTTTTAATTTCTATCTTGAACAATTGTTTATGACCAATAATGCAGATATTCAGTGGCAGAAACTTCTCATTGAAAGTAAGATCATTTACTTAGTAAATTTTTATTGAATACTTAATATCTGCTAGTTATCATAATAGAAAATAATAAACAAGAAAAGCAAATTTTTTGCCCACAAAGGCTTTATATTTTAGACTTGTGAGGTGATAAGACCTAGACTGGCTGTTTATGTTAGAATTCTTTGGTTGAAGCAAACAGCAACCAACTCAAGCTAAAGGAAATGTATTTTGAGGATATTAAAAGCTCACAAAATTCATGGGAAATGGTTGGGACCTGGTCACAGGCAGAGTTCAATTAAAGTATAGATTCTAGAAAAAGGATGGGCAGAAATAGTGGGGAATAATTGTTTGGGGGTTGAGATTCACCCGTGTTGTAGCATGTGTGGGTGGCATGGCTTTTCCTGCTGAGTGGCAGCCAGTTTTCCACTCTTTGTGTCATTCTGTTTAAGTTCCAGTGAGGTTAGCTCAGATCATGCCCCCCTCTCTTACCTAGGAAAGAACAGAATTCCTAATTACATTCATGAGATAGTATCCAATAGGGGATACAAAATTCTTAAGAGGGAATCAGGGTGTAATTAGGAAGGGAAATAAATGCTAGAAAATGTCAGCTATACTGCTTATGTCCACTGAGGCATATCAAGAATTGTGACAATTCTGATTTTACCTCACTCACAAGCTCACAAGTCAGCCTGTCAGTCTCATAGATGCCAGCAGAAGACACGAGACTTGGGTCAGAAATAAAGAACTTTATCACTCAGAACACAGCTAGCATCATGACCTTCATGTTTGCATTAGTTTTGTTCACAAGCTCTACAGGGATGGTGCAGAGGCAGCCCCAGAAAGATGCTTCATGCGCCACAGTGATTGTGCATCACACCTAAAAAACTCTGGGTCTTGGAAATTCTCAGTCGCATAAAGGGACTGCTAGCAAACTTGCCCAACCTTTGCCTTGAAGAGAGCCATTGTCTTTATTATCTTGGATAGTTGGAAAAAAAAAGTCTTCCCTCTGCACTGAAAGGAGATACTATATTTCTAAGATTATTTGCTACAAAAAGAAGATGTCACAAGATAGGCAGAAACATGAGACCTCCATGGAGAATTGTCTGCCAATAAGGTCAGAGGATGAGTTGAGAGGGACAAAGAGACATTGACAGATGAATGTCTGATACAAATCAAAGATGAAGAAAAAGGTCAATGTCCAAAACATTAGAACTCAAGTTCAAAGGGACTAGCAGATAAGATAAGATTAGGGACCCAGAGCTGAGAGAGCTGGGTTTTATAGGTTCAGAGAGAACAGGTGGTCATGCTGGTGCTGGTGTGAGAGGAGATCTCAAACCCTGATTGTCCTTTATTGCTGGTGCAGGTCAGGCAGGCTTGCAACACCTATGACAGGGTGAGAGCTGTGTCAGTTTGTGCCTCCATCTCTTTGGCGGAACTTGAAGAATTACACAAATGTACGTATCAAAGAAGATGCAAGAATATGTGTAAGTCAGGCAGCGCTCAGTTTGGAATTCAACCAAGAGACCAGCTTCATGCCATCGCCTTAGTGACGGAGCAGGAGCAGTCACTGCGCACAATGAGCTATTCTTTGGAATGAATTCCCACAACACCTGGGCCTTGCACTGTTTCCTAAGATGGACGAAAACAGGCCATCATGCTTTGAAATATTTTCCCCATCAAACCTCATTATGTTTGATATAGGCACCTTTCTCCTTCCACGCTCACGGGTACTTCCTGGGAGAAAAGAAGCCAATCTTTGTCCTTGTCAGTCCCGGCCCCTCCCACAAGGTAGTGATGAAAGTGTTGTAAGTGTGGGACTTGAGCCAAGAGCAACACCCTAGAACCTTAATGGGAGAAGATGGGCAAGTGTGGGCAATGTCCCTATAGCTATTTCTCCTGTAAGGTGCCTCTCAGGAATATCCGAAGGAATAGTTCTTGGTTTCTGCTTTAAAAACATATCAGTTGGCTTAAGGGTAAAAGTAAGTATTAAAGAAAAAAATAAACAATCTGAAGGTAAACTTTTTTTTAAGTAACTGAAACTTATGTTAATAAGTTTAGACTAAAGTGAAAGTCAGGTCTTCAAGCAGTTAGCCCATGTGAATGGATGCTTCTACCTAAATAATTTAAAGCTGTTCTATCCAAACAATTTAAAATAGACATTTTAAGGGAAAGAAAAATTACTCAGCTATTTTTGAAAATTAAGCAATGACAATCTAGCAAGAAAAGAAAACTTTGTTAAGCAAGATATGTGTTATCACTTATAAAGTCATATAGAAGCTTTGTCTAAAGGATTTCCTCCTTTTTTATAGTGGCCCTATTCAAATCTTGAATAATGAATTATTTCATATTAATGAAATTCTTCACAATATCTCAAAGAAAATGTTAACTTCTTGCGTAAAAGTTGCAATTCAGGATATATTTCAGTAAAATACACTCTTAAGGGAATGCTTAAGAACAAAGATTTAAAGGTGATCCAGAATATTCAATGGATAAAGAGCAATGAAAAAACAACAACACCTCTCTCTAAAGTCTGGAAGCGCATATATAGGTTGGTTAAAGAGCTCCCACTTTTTCAGCAGGTTGTTAGCTGGAAATAGCATTTATCTCTGCAATGGATGTTGTTACAGTCCTGCTTAAAACAATAATTTTGCTGTAAAAATTTACCTTGGATCAGTGGATTTCCAAACCCAGCTGGCCATCATATCACTTCCTGGCCATTTTGAAAATCAGCCCTGGTTGTGACGCATAGCTTTGGGTCATCTAGTTCAACTTCCTTCTTTAATAGAATGACTCAGTATATTTAATCTCAGTCATAGGACAGATCTTAATCCAAGCTGAAGGATTTCTATCCCTGCCTCAACCGCTAAGGTTTTACATTCTACATTTCCCATTGATTATTCTAACATTCTTCCTTTCCCACAAGGGAATCCACAGTGAAGTTTGATTATTTCAAAGGAAAGTGGATCATATTTATTTCTTCAACCTGTCACACTACCAAATGAAGATACCTGTTTTCCCATCAGAGGTCAGTACAGGAAACAGTAGCATATATCCCAATTGTGAGCAATTTTTATCAAATTTTTCAAGTGGAGATAACAATGCTGTATGAAAATAGAACCACAACATGTATGAAACAAACATGAACCTTGAATGTGCACAGACAAAACAATATTATTGGATTTCCTATTATTCATAAATCTATCTTAATATTTAAAAGGTCTAAGTTTCTATATGAAGAAGTAAATCATATATAATCAAAGCCTAATATGCTAAGTGTCCGGTATACTGGTTGGCCGTTCAACCAATCAAAGTGTAATATGCTAATGATATGCTAAGGCCACTCAACCGCTCACTATGACATGCACTGACCACCAGGGGGCAGACAGTCAACCGGTTGACCAGTCGCTATCATGTGCACTGACCACCAGGGGGCAGATGCTCCAATTGGTAGGTTAGCTTGCTGCTGGGGTCTGGCCAATCGGGACTGAGCGAGATGGGCTGAACATGCCCTGGAGCTCGGGACTGAAGATGGGCTGAACATGCCCTGGAGCCCTCCCGTGGTCCCTCCCCAGCTGGCCAACCTCCCACATCTCTTCCTGAACCCGATCATGCACTGGTGGGGTCCCTTGGCATGGCCTGCGCCCTCTCGCAATCCGGGATCCCTCAGGGGATGTCAGAGAGGCGTTTTTGGCCTGATCCCACAGGGGGAGCACCGCTCAGCCAGAAGCTGAGCTCATGGCTGGCGAGCATAGCGGCAGTGATGGGAGCCTCTCCCACCTCCGCGGCAGTGCTAAGGTGTCCAACTGCTGGGCCTAAGCCATCAGTCAGACATCCCCCGAGGGCTCCCGAACTGCAAGAGGGCGCAGGCCAGGCTAAGGTACCCCTCCCCCGCCAGTGCACGGTTTCGTGCACTGGGCCTCTAGTCTAAGAATAATCAATCTCAGGACAAGAGTTTGCTCAAATACAAGCAAACTTTTTATTTTACTTATAATAATGGTGTTGAGTTCTCATGTATTCTTTACCTGGACTCACTCTATTTAAAAGATGATAGACTATTTGTGTTTCCCAAGTTTTTACACACACTCTTTTTCCATTTTTTTATAGTTCTGTGAAAACTTCACTGCTCGCCGTTCAGTCTACAAATCTCGAAGCACGCACAGCTATGCATGATGATCAGTGACCATCATGTCACCGCTCTCAGGGCCTGTTGGTGACGGTCACTGAGTACCTGTGATTTATTTCACCCACAGACAGCAGAACATGTCATTGTACTGTTTCCCTGTCTCCCAGTGACAAACCCCTGTGACATTTTACAAAAATAGATGATTAAATGTGTGATGCTTAGTGAAGAAATATGAGCTACATCCCATGAAAGTCAAGAATAAGTCAAGAAGGTTCACTGTCACCACTATTATTTAATATTGTTCTAAAGTTAGTAGCCACCACAGTTAGAAAAAAAGGAAAAGGTTGAGTTTGTCAAGAAGGTAAAGTTATCACTTTGTGCAGACACTGTCATCACCTACTTGGAAAAGTCTAAGTAAATCAACTGAAAACCACCATAAACAATGCGGGATTTCAACAAAGCATTAAGGAACACATTAATATACAAACCATAACCAAGTACAACACATAGTGGAAGAAATACACTATCAGGCATTTTTGTGGTCTATCAGAATGGCAAAATTCCCCAAATTTGATTCTTTTAAAAAACCTCTTTTTTGAAAGTCCCTGAGAAAATCCCATGCTCACCTACTGCAGGGGGGAGTACAAGCAGCTCCAACCCCTAAGGAAAGCCATTTACTTATTAGGTAAGAAAACTGCAAATTCATTTACTCTTTGATTCAGAAATCCCTCTTTGATATAGTTTACCTACAGACATGCCTATACATGTTGGAAATGATGAAGGAACTAGTTTATTCATTGAAAGAGAGAGTTACCCAACAAAATGTGAACGTATAGCAAAGAAACAAAAATTGAAATGGCAAGATATTGAAAAGACATGTCTATCGGTAGGAGGCTGATTTAAACAAATTATTCACAATAAAAGATCTCCAAGACATTTTGTCATGTGAGATAAAAAGCTTGGTGCTGAACAATGTGTATCTTATGTTGCCTTTTGTAAAAGAAAAATGACAATGAGGTCTGCATGAAACAAGGGTTTATATCTATGAGGAGGAGGAGGAGGAGGAGGAGGAGGAGGAGGAGGAGGAGGGTGGGGACTGAGCACAAGGGTTCAAGGTGGAGGCAGACTTTTCCACTGGATACCTCTTATTTACTAAGTGAATTTATTCCCGATTCAAAAAGAAAAACCAATGAAACACATTAATTTGATTTTTTGAACTTATTTTCCAACTCAATATTTTAAAATATTATTTATTAATGGGGGCCCATTTAATCTTTTTCCTGAATGTCAGTAGACCTCACCTGCCAATGTGTACACTGGCTGGAGCCAGCCCACGATGACTCATCACAACATCACTTTAGGTACCCTGGTTGCAACCCCATGAATTAGCTAAGGATGCGAAACTGCTTCCTGCCTGGGCAGCAGGCCACAGGGAAGGTATGAGCTTTTTAGTCAGACTTAATTTCAATTCCAGTATCTACCATTTCCTAGCATTATGCCCTTTGGCAAATTACTTAACCTGTCTTAGCTTCGGTTTCCCTTCTGCAAATTGAAGATAATAATACCTTCACTACAAGCTTGTGAAGATTAAAGGAGTTAACATGTGAAACACCTGTTGAGGCACAAAACAAATGGTAGTTGCGTTTTTCTCCCCCCAACGCCCCCATGACTTGCTAAGTTTAGCAAATGATATTCTAAATTAAATGACTTGAATCAAATAAATGCTCTTTATTCACTCATTGATAATGTTTGTAGTCATTGATGATCTGAGTGTGAATAGTTTTAACTCTTTAGTCTGAAGGGACCAAGTTTTGCCCCCCTAAAACTGTCTTTTGAGATATTGATTTTAAGCTGGTTATTAAGAAATAAGACTCCAAAAGAACGCTTGACCCTCCCCCTTTCCTGACCAAGAGATTCATATGGAAAAACCTGCTCCATGAAGGAAATCTTAGCTTATTCACCTTTGCCTAATTGAAATTAAGTAGATGGGAAGGCTCCAAGCAGGGGCCTGTTGACTGGCCCACCCGCATGTCCCATTGTTTCTGGGTTGCCTCATAAAAATTTACCTGCAGGTAAGTTCTGCTCTTCCTCAACTTCTTATTGCCTATTCCCTATTGCCTATTCCCTTTGAAATCTTAGACCCCTGACTCCTCTCCTCCTCCTCCTCCTTCGGCCAAAATGACATACTGGTATATGCCCAGTCTTACCTCACTATCTTTGGAATGTTCATGCTTATGTGAATTCCGTGTACCTATGTATTCAAACTTGATTTTCTTCTGTTAATCTGCTATATGTCTTTTGAATTATTAACCCAACTAAATAAAACTTAGATGGTGGGAACAAAAGTACTTTTTTAGCCCTCAAAGTTTATACAAATTTTTCAGCCTTTTCTGGTATCTTGACCCAGCCTATGTATGTTCAATCTACATTCAGTTTAACTGATAGCATATTCCTTCATAAAATGCAGACTGATGGATGGTTTATGGATTTCTTAGGACAAATTAATTCTATCAAACAGCTAAATGGATTTTTATGTGCAGACAACTTTTTTCCCCCTGACTAAGCAGAATCAATTACAGTGCATACAGCTATACGATTTTACATCTGATGAATGACATGCTAGTGAAAGGAACTTTAGGGATAACATAGGCAGGTTTAGGGAGTTTTAGGAATAAAGAGGGTCCTTTGGGGAGGAATGCATAGATGAGGGCTTGGAACCACCAGAAGGCATACATTTGCAGAGAATAAAAAAGGTGCCATAGTATAAGGGGAGAGGAAGACATCCATTCACACAAGATAAGGAAAAGCCATAGAGTATGGGAGGAAAAGGAAACAAACTTTCACAGAGGATAGAGAAATGCTGACAAATAGGAGAAAGAGGAAAACAGATTTTCACGGGAGATAGAGAAATGTTACAAGATAAGGGGGAGAGAAAGAGGGAGCACCACTTGGGGTTTGGGCTTAAAGCTGATATTCTGCAAAAAGGGTGACCAGTTAGAAGAGCATAGGATCATAAAGTGAGGAAGGGGCCCAATTAGAAGGGAGCATGAAGAGACAAAGAACTACAGCATTTATAAACCTTAGAAAAAGGGGCCTTGTGGGTTACCCCCTTGGGACCTTCTCCCTACGTGGGAGTTTGTATTTGCTTCCAATAAATTTCTACCCTTTTCACCTATCACCTTTTGTCTGTGGCTTCATTCTTCGAATCCAGGGAAAGAAATCACCCTTGTATCCTACTCAGGGAAACAACCCAAATCACTAGTAATGTAGGTAAAGCAGAGACAAATAAGAAAGAGCAAAAAGCAGATTAAAAGCCAAATTAGCATTAGCGATAAGGTTTCTCTTCAAAGACTAATAAAGTATTCTGTAATATTCTATTTAGAAAAATGAAACTGCAGGTTAAGTCCTGCAGTGGAAGATGTGATTTATTGGGGATTTCTCATGAAGAGATTGCTGAGACTTGTGGAAACTAATAATGAACCGTATAGCTGAAAGTCAAGATGAGACACATATACATACTTCTTCAAGTGATAGCATTTGGTCCCCCAAATAAATCTCAGAAGAAACATTCTGAAATTTCATGTCATAAGCAAAATAGTTATATTTGAGAACAATCTATATATAATGGAAATAGCATTGCAAGATTTGTAGTGGTGTCTGATTTATTACAATATTACAATCTGAAAGAAAGCCAAAGGACAACAAAAATTGTACCATGGACCAAATGAATAAAGTTAGCTTTATCTTCTTCTCACCTTGCCTTTGGATGAAGACACACCAGTTCTGAGAACAAAAGATGTCTTTAGGTCCACATTGACCAATAATAACATCACAAATGATTACTGCCATTGCCCCTAAAAATTTATTTAAAAAATAGAATGTGTGGAAAAGGAAAAGAACCAGGCTATTATTTTTGTTTTATTTGGAGTAAAAGCTTTAATTTGTTTTTTTCATGAGAAGAGTCTTTCCTTGATATACATATAAAATGCCTGTTGGCCTTTTATAAGGGACAGGTGCCTACACTGCAGGTGAATTCTTTAAATCAAATTGTAGACAGAAAGGTCCTAAGAAAAAGAAGAGCATTGGCATGGAGCTTCCTACATGTTGAAAGTGTAACCTGTATTTGTGTTCTCTTTCAATCCACAGGCAAAAAATTGCATCTACCTTCTGAGATTAAAGTTTCAACTCTTTGGAATTACTGGGAGGAAAATTAAACCGTACCTATCTATCAATTTCCTACAACAAGGAATTGAGAATGTTTCTTTTTTCTTGTTCATTTTAAATTTTAATGTTTATCCCAATGAAAGGAGACTTTTAGGACACAGAATTAGTTATATGGGGATTCTGAGGAGAGGATCAGTTGGAGATGGCACCCTCCCTGTTCCCATGTTTGTAGGAAGTTAACACTGTAATATGTCTTTAGGGGACTGAGCCATGTGGTTTTACAGTTCATTACCCTTTCAGTCTCAGGAGCAACACCTTCTATAAGGAGTTGCTCTTTGCTTGCTGAGCAGTTTAGAATAGAAACTAACAATGGGATTAAATTCATTCTGCTGCCCTGCAGGTTTCTGTCCTCAGGGTTCCCTCAATTTGAAGGATAGTAACATCAGCTCAGGAGTCGGGAAATGAGAACAGCAGGCAGAACACATGGGTGTAAAGCAATCAGAAGAGATGTTTGCAAAGAAATAGCCTAATTAGGGCAGGCCAATAGGCAAAACCAGACACAGAGTCATCACACCAGCACATGGGCAGCTAAAGGACCGGCAGCACTTGTAAATTGGCCAGTGGGAAGAAAGTCCTTGCATTTTGGTAAAAGGCTAATTTGGTGGTTTTCTTTTTGTTTTTAAAGACAAATATATTGTAATATTTGAGACCCACAGGTACTCTTTTCCCTCAGCCTAGGGATCATGAGAGCATACTGCTTACCAAGGGCTTTTGTGCCAGGTACTGTGCATTGTATACAATTACCTTGTATTTATCCATATAACAGTTTAATGAATTAAGAAAAATAGTTTTAGAGAAATTGAGTAAACTAAGTAAAAGGAGAGAGCCAAGATTCTGTATTTGTTATTAGTGAATATTAAGTTGAAGGAAAAGCTGAAGAAACAGGTCATAATTTAGGGCAGTGATGGTGAACCTATGACACGCGTGTCAGAGGTGACATGCGAACTCATTTTTTTGGTTGACTTTTCTTTGTTAAATGGCATTTAAATATATAAAATAAATATCAAAAATATAAGTCTTTGTTTTACTATGGTTGCAAATATCAAAAAATTTCTATATGTGACACGGCACCAGGGTTAAGTTGGGGTTTTCAAAATGCTGACACGCTGAGCTCAAAAGGTTCGCCATCACTGATTTAGGGTCTATGGACAAGAGTCAAGCAAACCCAGATTGGAAGACAAGCACCTATGGAAGACTACATTATCATCTGGACTCCTACAGTTTACCTGTCACTTCTAGATTTTCTTTCAGCATAAGATCAAGGTCCACACCCACCCTTCACACTGCACTAGGCACTAACAATTTCAAAACCTTCCCTAATTCCCTAATTTGGATAAGGCAGGAAAAGGCCTAAGTTCCTAAGGAGTTCAGTCAAAATAGGAATTGTTGGTATCTTTAAACATTCTCTTTTTCCCCTCAAACATGCTTGTACATTTTTTACAATGAAATAATATAAAGGATTTCCTCCCCCCCCGAAATGTATACACACGCTTTGAGTAATTATAAAGGCAGTGCTTATTAAAATAAATTTCATTTTCAAAATTGAGCTATCAGCTCTTAAAGTGTGTATACGCTTTATTGGGACACCCTGTATTTTGATTAGCAACTAACAGGATTCAAGAACATGCTGCCCAAAAGAAGTTTCCAATGATATTTTCAACACATGAATAAAAAAAGATGAGAGGAAAACTGAATTTATAGAACCACATAGCCTTGTCTTTAATCCCCCAAATAAGCTTTCTCATATTGGTTAGTTTCTCTTTATAGTAAATACATTACTGTCAACTCAGAGAAAAAAGTCCGTTGAAGGAAGAGACAAGCATCTTGCCCAGGGCACTTTAATTGATCTAAACAAAGGCTGGGCTCCAAGCAAGTGTAACGTTGGAGATCAGAAGATTGCAGCTGTTGGCAAATAGGCAGGTTTTGGGAGTCACACATGGGGAGGCCTGCTGGAGGCCTGCTGCGGCTGTTCCAGCCCTTGCATTTTGTCTGTGGAGATTGAGCAATCAAACATTCAGAATTTGCATGGAAATTTGCTGGAAGCAGGTGTGAACATACTGACTAGAGGTGTTGCCCTGGGATTTTTGGCCTGTTGCGGATTACCTTTAATGGGAACAAAGAACACAAAGGATTTTCTGAGCATGTACAGAGCTGTATTTCTCACGAGCTATCTGAACTGTTTCCTTACATCAGCATGAGGCTAGAGCTCTGTGAAATGAGCTGCTGAAAGTCCCTGGTTGTAGACTCATTACAAACTTCACATTCTGATTTACGTTTACAAAGCATGTTCACAGAACTGTGCTGTTCTCTGCCCTACCACTCACAGATATGTGTTTATTATAAAATTAATAACAAAACCAAAACAGCTCATGTGTCCCATGCCCACTCCTCTCCTACAGCCCAGAACTCATCACATTAAGAATGTTCTCCTGTCTTTACACCTAATGTCTTGAGATAATCTGAATATAAGTCCACTTTGATCAGAAGCCAAGTTCAGGTGAACTCCAAGGGGCCTGGAAGAAGATGAGAGACAGGCCTACTCCTAAGAAACCTCAATGAACTTTCTTTTTGGCCTAGAGGACAAGAAAATGTACCACACAGACCCTTTATCAGAAAACGTGAGTGCAGATAGATATAAGTCCTTCTAAATTGCATGCTGAAGGGCCAATTTTAGTGACAAATATCCTCTGAAAGGAAAAATGAAGTCTTGCAATGTCTTTGAAAACCTACTTCCTAAGAGACGTTTTCACAGGACAACAGGGATCTATTTGCTTCAGTGGTTTCGGTAAAGCCTTGTGGGAAGATCACACTAGCTGGACAAAGAGACACTCAGGCCCGACCAGGCCAGATTTAGGATCTCATAAAAAGGAAGGTGATGCAATGGTCACAGGTGAGAGACATATTCATTTTGGGTGTTCTGCTTTGCAAGTAATAGACATCCATTCAAATTATTTCTGGCAAAGTGGGGATTGAGAGGCTGGATTGGCCAACTATAGAATGTCAGAGTCAGTTTAGCCTAAGGATCCTGACACCCTTCAACTATCTCTTCTGTTTGTAGATCTTTCATAGGATTGGGATCTTCAAATCTCATAAAACTGCCACTTGAGAGGGACTTCCTCTCTTCCTAGGGAGGAATTCAGATTGGCTCATCCTGGGATAAATCAACTCTGACAAAAACGGTTCTATTATTGTCAGAAGTCATTAGAAATTCAAGGTAAAGTGGAAAAAAGAATAGCTTCAAAAATAGAAGGGGGGCAGTTCCTAGAAAAAGGACAAGTACATGCAGTAATCAAACAGGAGGCAGATAATTCACCTAGAATGAGAAAAGAAATGATCAATTCTACTCAAAAGAGAAACTTGGTAAGAGGGACTGAGGACAAGGAAGCCCATGCAGAGATGAGACGGTGGGAAGAAGGCTGGGACTGATTTTTAAGGCAGAGAAGAATCAGCCAGTATCCTGTTCAAGTGGCTATAACCAAGCCTAGGAAATTATCAGACTAGGGAGGTAAAAAGCAACAAAGAGGGCTTTTTAAAAATAAAGTTTAAAGCCAGAGAATGATTTAGGCTTTGAAGTTCAGGTGACTCATGACTTCGAGGAAATCCCTAGTGATCTTCTAAAGACCACAACCTCAGGGTTCCTGAGGCCCTCTGCTGGTCCTCAAGTACTCAGGTCTGAGGTGTTAGTACCTACTGCTTCTCCATCTCTAACCCATTCCTAGGTAACCTGAATTTCCGCATCAAATCAAACCAAGGTCAGGCTTTCACTTTCAGCAAATTCAATTGAAGGACCAACCCACCACTCATTTTCTTTTCTCTTACTACCCAGTTAGGTCTGAAAACAAACTAAAGGCAAACCAAAACATCTGCTGAGAACTATTTCACATATTCCTTCTATTCTGATAATAAACCTTATTAACTCTGATTTTTTTTAAAAAAGAATTCTTCTGTCTTTTGTTTAGAAAATGTAGTGAATATATGAGACTGGTGAAAAGATGATCTCAATGCAAATGACTTGAACAGACATTTCTCCAAAAATGACATACAAATGGCCCACAAGCTTGTGAAAAAGATGCTCAATATCACTAATCATTAAGGAAATACAAAATCACAATGAAGTATCACCTCACCAATTGTGATGCCTGGCTACTCAGAAAACAAGTGTTGTCCAGGATGCAGAGAAATTGGTGGGAATGAAAAATGGTATAGTCACTATGGAAAAAAAAATAGGGGGATTCCAGTTAGAAACAGGATTACTGCATGAGCCAGCAATTCCAATTCTGGGTATATATCCAAAGGAAATGTAAGCAGAATCACATCCATGTTTGCAGTAGCACTATTCACAACAGCCAAGAGGGGGGATGGATGGATGAATAAATATAATGTGGTATGCACATACAAATGAATGTTATGCAGCCTTAAAAATAGGACATTCTGACACATGCTCCAACATGGATGAACCTTGAGTACATTATGCAAAGTGGAATAAGTCAGTCACAAAAGACAAATAGTGTATGATTTCACTTGTATGAGGTTCCTAGAGTAGTCAGAATAATAAACAGAAAATGGAATGATGGTTGCCAGGGGCTGGGTGGAGGGTGAGACAGAGAAACCAATGGATGTAGAGATCAGGTTTTGCCAGATGAAAAAGTTCTGGAAATTGGTTGCACAACTACGTGAACATATTTGACACCACTGCACTGCACACTTAGAAATGGTTTGGATAGTAAATTTTCTGTTATATGTGTGTTTTTTACTATAATAAATATGTAAATTATAGTCAGAATTTGTTGATGTAAAAATATTTGATTATTTATCTAAATAAGAATGTTTATATTATGAGTTGATTTGATAGAAACTTGTTTTATTTCTTGCAATCTATACTTCTTAATATTGTGTGATGTTTTCTTTTTAAAATTATATTGGTCAAATTGCTGCTAATTTTGTAATTACTGCATTCACTTTTTAAAAATTATAATAAGACGTTTATAAACACTACTGATTTTAAAACTGAATTTTCCCTTCTATAATTCTGCTCTTAGGAACTGAAGAATAATGCATTTTAAAGAGTATTTAAATATGTCATAATTAATTATGTTTTCAGATACATCAACTAAGCCGGTCTTACAAGCAGAGGGTGAATTATGTGGACAATGCAACCTCACTGTCCCCCAGGCTTGTTCAGTTACTTCCGTGCTCTAATTTAGACATGCAAGTGTTTATTGGCTGCTAGGCAACACCTGATACAAATATTTAAGTACAAGCAAGGACAATTATATACCTGTGAAGACATGCAAAAAAAGTTTTATGTGAGAAAGAGGATTTATCTGCTTGAACTTTTGAATATCTTCTTTGATCTTTATATGTCTCTAACACAACCAGCAATATAGCTCTTACCACAAATCTAGACTGCTAACGATACTGAGTTTTTAAAAAGTGAGATTATAATCCAGCTTTCATGTATTCATGGTTGTATAGGTTGCCTGAGCTCAATGGGAAATTCTCTCCTGGGTTTCTCATACCATCTGAAGATTTAATGGTGGATATCCAAGCAGTTTCTTTGCTCACATGTCTGGAGACGCAGACCTCCAGGGCTGCCTCTCCAGGTAACTGTGTTTCCCATGTGACTGCTGCAGTGACAGCCTTTAATCTTGTCTAGAGGCCCCACGGTCATGTTATGAATCAGTTAGCCTGTGTCCCTCCTGGGTTATTAACCATTGACTTGAATGCAATATGTAGTCCCAAAAGAAATAACTTAACCAAGTTTATGAGTGTCATTTTAAGAACTGTAGTTCTAGTACAGTCAATCTTGATTAACCTTAACCCATCTAACTGGAAATCTTAACTTTTTCCCCCTAAAAAAGCTGAAAAAAATGAGGTGGCACACAAAAAAATACGCTTATATCAAAAAGTTTTACGTAAAAAACTTCCACTCAAAACTTCTTCCAGACCTATTTAGAAAAAAACTTTTCCAATCCACTATTCTTTTTATTACATAATGATTATAGTATACATGCCCTAAATATTGATACCAGATTATGTAAAATTCTGGAGAAAAAAGAGTATTTTATTTAATACTAGAGGCCAGGTGCATGAAATTCATGCACTGGGG
>NW_005369942.1:9488917-9504491 GCF_000412655.1 Myotis brandtii
TGAGCCAGGCTTCTGGCTGAGTGGCACTCCCCCAGTGGGAGTGCACTGACCACCAGGGGGCAGCTCCTGTGTTGAGTGTCTGCGTTGTGGTCAGTGCATGTCATAGTGACCGGTCATTCCGCCGTTCGGTTGATTGGCCTATTAGCCTTTTATTATATAGGATAATCTACTCCTAAGGCAAAACAAACAAACAAACAAAAAAACCCACAATAAAATTAAGTAGAAATACAAAATAAGAGTACTAGAATTTGAGGCAGAGAGAAATTAATCAGAAGAGGAAAATAAGCATTGTGTGGTTACTAGAAATAGAGTTGAGAGGTGGGACTGAATTCAACACATGGAAATGGTGAAGAAGGAGATGTCATTTTAGGGAGAGAGAATATATTGAGACAAGCCTCAGGGTATTAGAATACATGAGAAAATGTCCAGGTATAGTGAGTGATGGCTGTGACTGAAATTACAGAAGGTTAAGCCTGGTAAGGCAAGTGGGATTCAAGAAATATAAGGTTTGATTGCCATGAGATTTCATGATCAGATTTATTTTAATAGGAGAATTTGCTAAGGCTGCTTAATATAAGATGTTATTAGATATTTAGATAGATAGGTCATGAAGTAAATAGATATACAAACCTGGGATGGGTACATGTGGGATATATATATATGTGTGTGTGTGTGTGTGTGTATATATATATATATGTATTAGAGGCCTGATGCATGAAATTCATGCAAGGGGCTCGGCCCTCACAGCCCCAGCTTCATCCAGAAGGACTTCCGGTCTAATTAGCATATTATGCTTTTAATATATATATATTTGTGAATCTTCATAATATAGATTGCACTTAAATTCGCCACCTCAAATATGACACCACTGAGGAAGTGGGAGTTATATAACAGAAGAGACTCAGGATTGAGCCACCTTGATCTCAGGGTTAGAGAGTTAAATAAGAAGCAGCAAAGGAGAAAATTCACCTCAATACATTGGGGAAGCCAATGAAGAAAATGCAAAGTATGATCATTTGTGTCAAATATTGATGATGAGAGGGAAAAGGAAACTCTTGGAGGGGTTCTATTATAAAGAAGAATAGAGAAGTGGAGTGGTAACTGAGGGGAAGTCTGAAAAAGTGGGTTGATTTTTTAAAACAGGTAAAATATTTGTACATGGGTAGGAATAATCCCCCAAAGAGGGAAAAACAAATGATGATTCAGGAAAGAAGAGGGAGAGAAAGTGGAAAGACTTGTGCTCTTGCCCAGCTGGCATGGCTCAGCTCAGTGGTTGAGTGTCATGGTTCCATTCCCAGTCAGGGCACATGCCTGGGTTGCAGGCTTGATCCCTAGTGTGGGGAGTGCAGGAGGCAGCTAATCAATTATTCTCTCTCATCATTGATGTTTCTCTCTCTCTCTCTCTCTCTCTCTCTCTCTCTCTCTCTCTCTCTTTTTCCTTCCTCTCTGAAATCAATTTAAAAAAAGACTTGTGCTCTACATAGAATGATTTAAAATTAGAAAATGTAACTTTCACAGAACAAAGCCATATATTTAAGGAACTATTAATTAGAATTCTGATAATATGTGCTTTCTGCATGTATAGGTAAAACTGGATAAAATAATCCTAAAATTTATAAGCACAAGTACCAAAGAGTAGCCTAGAATATTTTGAAAAACAGTAACATAGGAAAACATGTCTCCACAAGAACATACAAGAAAGCCACTATAAACAGATCAATATGGTATCCACCCGGTATTACACAAATGGCTCAGTGCATCGCCCTGACCGGTTTGGCTCAGTGGATAGAGCGTTGGCCTGTGGACTGAAAGGTCCCAGGTTCAATTCTGGTCAAGGGCATGTACCTTGGTTGTGGGCACATTCCCAGTGGGAGATGTGAGGGAGGCAGCTGATCGATGTTTCTCTCTCATCGATGTTTCTAGCTCTCTATCTCTCTCCCTTCCTCTCTGTAAAAAATCAATAAAATATACTTAAAAAAGAAGTGTGCAACTTTGAGTCTTTAGCTATATCTAACACATAGAGAATATTTTTTCTCCTGGCAATTAAGTTTGCTATTAGCAAAGCATTATCTATAACCATATATCATGGAAAAATTTGGAAAAATCTGGAGAGGAAACAGGCTGTACTAGCAGGGGATGAGCGTCAAGAAATCTTTTGAGAAAAATTAGAATGTAAAAATTCATCTCTCTATACGTCTGTACATACTTAACATATGCATTTATGTGTGTATAGAATGCACCTATTACAAATATATAAATAAATGCTACATTTAAAATTAATATTCAACAGAAGGTACATGAAAGAATTTTGGAGAGAAAGGGGAAAAGAGATGATTTCTCTCCAGGTCCATGAAGTTTAAAGGGAAATTGGTAATGTAATATTAAGATATTATTATTCATACTCAATTGCAAATCTGATAGCAAAAAGTACACATTAGTACTTCTCTATTTATGATTACAAATATCCTTATAAGGATCTTTAGTTACTTAATGGCTTAGATCACATGGTAGCAGAGAGCATAGATTTGTCAAAAACACCTGGATACATTTTTAGCTTTGGTATTTACTAATTATATAATCTTGAGAATGTAACTTAATTATTTAAGTCTCAAATAAAATAGGTATAAAATAAGTGTAATCACATGATCTACTTTATAAGGTCATATTTAGAATTCAATGAGATAAGCTGTTAAGCATTGAGCATTTGGCCCGAGGATTAATACATATAAGGCATTACTGTTATTGTCCTTAGAGATAATCCTCAAGAATTTTTGCTTCTAGTACACCACTAATTTATTTTAAAATTCAGGACTTGTATGCCTGCATGTAAGCATAACCAATGGACACAGACAGTAGGGAGGTGAGGGCATGTGCTGGGGGGTGGGAGCTGCTGGGGAGAGGACAATGGGGGGAAAAGGAGACATACTAGTATGTAATACTTTAAATAATAAAGAATTTAAATTAAAAAATTCATCATCAATTTGAAAGCTTTTGTTGAAAAAATGAATACAATATCAGATCAAATACATATGTGTGAATTGTAAGACATTGATTGGAAAAATTTGAAATTGTAAAAATAAAAGTCTTGTACTCTAGGAAATATGCACATAAAATTGAATTTGAGGATGCTGTTAGTTTCCCTCCACTTTCAGGATGTTCTATATCCAGTTTTCAGCACCATATTACTAATATCCATAAAAATGTAGCAATGTAATAAAAGGTGATGAAACAAACCACTTAATAGATTTCAAGTTTGACATTTAAACTTTAAATAATGTAGAATTGAATAAGGAAAGTAGGCTATAGAGTTGTTTTTTTAAAGGGTTGAATTTTTATTTTATTGGCATGCAAGGGTAAAATCACTAGGGCTTTAGGACTTTTTTCAGTTTTATTGAGATATAATTGGCATATAACATTGTAGTAGTTTTATGTGTACAACATAATGATTTGATATGTGTATATAATGCAAAATGATTGCCACAATAAGATTTTTAAGATCTGTCACCTCACCTAGTAACAATTTTATTTCTTATGATGAGATTTAAGATCTACACTCTTAACAACTTTCAGACATACACTCTAGTAATGCTAATTATGATTACTGTGCTGTGTATTACATTCCCAGAACTTATTCATCTTATAACTGGAAGTTTTGATACCCTTCATCCATCCCCACCCTCCACCTCTGTGGAGTTGCTTAAGTAAAGAAAACACCCTGAGAGGGTTAGTTGTGCCCAAGAAATCTAAGAGCCGTGACTGTGATTTAGCTGCTAAAATACAATTCAGTCAAGTCACAGTGAGAGACAATAGAGATGGGCAGTGGACACTCAAACCAAGGACTCTAACTCACTGCTTTTCACACTTTATTCGCTTGGCTGCTGTGACTCTACTCTTTGCCCTCCTTCTATCTCACTGGCTGCCTCTACTCAGTCTCCTTTGCTGGTCTTCTACTGGACACGTGATGCTGCAATGTACTGAGGCTCAATCCTGTCCTCTTTTCTTCTCTATATTTCTCCCCTGGTGAGCTCATACAGTCTATGAACCACCTATGTGCCGACTCTAAAATACACATCTTTGGCTCAGATGTTGTTTCCTGTTCCAGATTCACATCCAGATGCTTATCTGACATGTCCTGTGTCAACCTTACACCCAGGAGGCTATGTCAAACCTGCTCCATCAGAAGTTTTCACTGTCTCATCTGATGGCCACTCCATTCTTTCTATTGCTCTGGCCAAAGCCCCTCAGAGTTCATCCTTCATCTCTTGATTTCTCTTACAACTGAGTGCAGGAAATCTGCTGGCTCCGCCTTCTAAATATGCACGAATCTGACCACTCATCATCCCCACTGCTACCATTCCGGTCCGAGCCACCAGCATCTATCACTGGATTATGAAATTGGGGCAATGCGTTCTCACTGTAGCCTGAGTGCAGATTTTAAAGCCAATGTCAAGACGTGGCATTCTGCTCAGTTAGAGGAAGAATCACAGTGCTGACAAAGGCTCTGCATCCTCTAGCCCAGTCACTCTCCAATCTTCTCTCCCCTCCTCTTCCTGCTGCTTCCTACACTCTGTTACTTCTCAACACATAGGCATGCTCCTTTCTAGAAAGCTGTGTGAGGAGAAAAAAAATATTTTTAGGAAATAAAAACAAAGAAAAATGCAGAGAATGAGATGATATCAAAGTTCCTCAGGGACAAGTCTATCTAGAATTCAGAAACTAAAAATGAGCGAAGCTAATGAATTATGCCACCAGCAAATCCATGTGTAAATGAGGGGGATTAGTAAAAGGCTGTTTTGTACAAGTTAATCATCATTACTGTTAACCTCCTAGCTTCTATTATTTTCAGCATCAAATAACAGAAATTATAGACCTGTTCATTTATTCATTCAGGCATTAATTTGTTCATTCATCCATGTGTTCTTTCAACAAATAATTTATTGACTGTCTACCAAGTAGAATCCTCCGCCCCCTCTCAGCTTAGGTTCCAAAGAAAGACACTAACATGCTTCACATTGACTAACATTGACTCGCAGCATTCTTGTTTCAGCCAGCAAATGAGCTGGCAAACTGCACATGGTCCTGCATGGGCATCTGAAAGCTCTGAGCTCAGGCCCCGCCTGTACATCGAATGCACTATGAGGGAGAGGGCAGCTGGTGCAGGAAGACCCACAGACCCCACTGAGCTCACACTGACTCAAATACGAATTCCTGCATCAAGTTCGAGGTCGACTCGAGCTTTCCAGACTCTTCCTGTCACCTCCCCAGGAGAGGAGTGACTGTGTCTGAGTGACTCTTTCTTGTCTAGCGACAAGAAAGACCTTGGACCTCCTAGGATCGTGATAACCGATGTTAAGATACACAGTGGCACTGTGCCCAGGTCCCAACTTGAATGCAGCCATTTCCCCCCTGACTGTTAACTGCATCGATCTTAGGTGACAGCTTCAGAATTTTCTTAAAATAAATGCTCTATGCCGGTAGTAAACCTTTCATCAGGGCCACTGGGGACTCTTCCATTTAGCTCCTATATCACCCAGGTGTAGCGTGCCTTTGTATTTTGTATCAATATTAAATTTTTTCTGATACTGATTTTATAGAATCAATCAGATCTGCTGGCTGAACGTTAAAACTCTTGAGCCACTTGATTTATACACGTGACAGGCCTTTATTAAGAACTTTGCTTTCGCCAGACTTCATGCGGGGTGCTGGTGTGCAGAGACCAGAGTAACACAGTCTTTCCTTTCCAGGAACTCAGTGTTGAGTAGCTGAGTGAGGGCAGGACCCTGCCCTGGGACGGCTCTTTGCAAACAGACTCATTTGTTCCAGTGGATTTTATTTTATAAAGTTATGGTATAATTTACATACTGTAGTTTTCCATTTTTAGTTTACCAAGTTTGGCAAATGTATACAGCTGTGTAACGAGCATCAGCACAATCAAGATGGTTTAGAAGAGTTCCACTCTCTCCCCCGCCCTCCAAGTCCCCCTATTCCTCTTGGTTGTCACACTGCCTGCCCAGCATCCACTCACACAGTCCTTAGCAACAAATGATACAAATTCTACCCTGCAGTTTTACCTTTTTCAAAATGCTGTATAGTGTGAAATTATGTAGTAGGTAGCCATTTGCATCTGGACTTTTCCACTTAGCAAAATGCATGGACTATACATTCATATTACTAACCCTAACAATAATTCGTTCTTTTCCATTATTGAGTAGAACTCAAATATTCAGATGTTCCACAGTTAATGTATTTCCCTGTTGAGACACATATGGGTTGTTTTGAGTTTGGGATAGTATAAATAAAACTGCTACAAACACGTATGTACAGGCTTTGATGTGGGCATACAATTTCGATTTAGATGGTGAATACCAGGAATGGGGTTGCTGGGTTACATGTGCATGAAGGAAACTAAAGTTCTACCACTCTAAACACTGTGCCTGTTGGGAGGTTGATTTTAAACTGGTTATTAAGAAAGAAAAGGCTTAGAGAGCACTTTGGCTCTCACCCTTTTCTGCATAAGAGTTTCAAATGGAAAGGCTCGCTTCAGGAAGGAGAGCAGGATGTCCACCTTAGGCTATTTTGAATTGAGTGGATGAGCGGCTCTAAGCAGGGACCTGGAGCTGGGCCAGTCCCTGTGTCCCATGGCTGATCCATCAAAATAGTATCCTGCCAACTCTTCACGCCCTATTCTTAAGTGTAAGTTCTTCTCCAGTAGGGGCTATGTCTCATTTTTCTTTTTAAACCCCAGGAACAAAGCCAGTTACATGCAGAACGTGATTTTATAATTTCATTTATTAAAGGTCAAGAAATTGTTTAAACCATTAGAGATTTCATGTTATATATCATTCATACAAGTTCAGTATTGGTAAGACCTACAACATGCATTTAGCAACTAACATATTAACAGGTTCCAGGAACAAAATAAATTTGTAAATTTCTACATGCTGTAATTATTCTCCTTCTTAGACTTAAAGAACATATGATCCTGGGTCTGGCTGGAGCCACACCCAGAGCTGAGGTTGGCACTGTGTTCAGTCCGCGGCTGGAGTGGCATAAAACATGCGCAGCAGACTGATGAGTATAGAGGAAAGATCCTGGAGGCCGAAAAACACTCAGTATTTTAGAGAGTGAATCAATTCAGGTCAGAGTATGGTTTTATTATACGACATATACAAGAAAAAGCACTTCTTCATTTCACATGGGACATAATTTCCTGCAATTCTATCTTCATTTCTGAAGCTTCAGCAAACTGTGAGTCACAGGCTGGCATGACTTCAGTGGGGGCTGACTTACAGAGAAGAGGCTGTTTTTAAGTTTTATTTATATTTTCGGTACCGTACTGTGAAGTGCCCCTGCTGCTTCGTTTCTCAGAGGCAGGATTAGAGCACAGATGGGAGAAGAAAGGCCTGAAATTCTATACTTTCAAACATTCAGTCAAGATTTATATTGTATCTCTAGTTACCCGGTGCCTCTATAATACCCTTCATGGGAGAATTTCAAAGCCCGTGGAACCTCACAACTGTATAATATGTAAATTTATTAAAGCTATTATCTGTGAGAAGATTAATCAAACTGCATTGAAGGTGAAATTATATAATAAACAAAAGGAAGGAGCCCTTTTGTTTGTTTGTTTGTTTTGTCTGTAAGATCTCATGTCAAATAGACTTCACCCGGGTTAGAAAGCATCAAAGCCTCAGTTCTTTCTCCTACTTCTTCTTGGCTCTAGCCCAGTTAGGCCATGGACAATTAAGGAAAAATACTACTTTCTCTCTCGTGTGTCTTACAAATGCCTCCTAGTACAAAATGATATGCGCCACAACCACATCAAATCCTTTTATTTTTGGCTGCCCTCTTTATACTTTATATTTTGGTAAGTTATAATCTAACTCTTCTAAACATATTCTAAAAATATAATATGGCAGTTATCTCCCAAGCAATAACTTTGCCAAATAGGTCATGTTTCCTTTAAAAATGCAATGGATTGTAGAAGCTGGCTAGTTTTTCAAAAATGAAAATATTATTTTCTTAAAAAGTAAGGATTATATTTTATTGAATAATTATCTGTGGGAAAGGAAGAGATTATACCATAAACCATGTGAATTTTTAACTTCTTCTACTTAAATATTTTATGTGATCAAATTAAATACATTTTGGGTTACTCATATACAAACAAGAATTTATCCATTATACCACATCTCTGTGTCAGGTTTGGTTAGGAAAACATAAGATACTCTGTGTAAGCCAGAAGTAAGAAGTTTAATTTAGAATTAAGTGCTTGTCCTATTGTTGGAGGAGCTGGGATGTGGGATGGCAGAAATGCACCAGTGAAAGTCAAAGGTTGACAGTGACCACTTTAGACCAGTGATCCTCCACTGTGGCAATTACGTCCCCCAGGGAACCTTTGGCAATGTCTGCAGATATTTTTAATTTTCCTGACCAGGATGGAGAGGGTCGGTCCTGGTATCTAATGGGTAGGAGTTTAAAAAACAAAATGACAGAAGGAGAAAGGTCACTCCAACCTTCCCTCTTCCTTCTTCTTCCCTGAAATAGGTCATGACAAAGGTACCCTCCCCCTCCCCGAGGAATGAGGACATTCACCAGAGATGACAAATTTGGGACCAAGAAATCAGTACAAACAAACCTTGTTAAACTAACCCGTATCTTCCTAATTACTATTTCACCATTTACTACCCCTCGCCCAAAACTCTTTGTCTTGTCAACTCTTCACTAATGTATTGATTCTTTATCTGAAAGATATAGAAGTGTCTTGCTCTGGCCACTTTGTATGCAGCAAGATGGGATGTAAAATAAATACATACATCTGGTCACTATGGAGGATGACATAGCCTCAGGGTGTGGACAAAATCTGTTAAAAACATTAAAAACGGACACATTTAATCAATGGATATGGATGGAGTTAGGATATTAAGCAATGCATTTTTATTTTAATAGGCCGCAGAAACAAATTTGATAAAAATTTGGGAGAAAATATATAAACCAATAGTTCCAGTAGCATTTGAAGTAAAATATAGCTGACCTTCGCACTATGTGGGGGTTGGGGCATAGATCGCCTACACCAGTGGTCGGCAAACCGCGGCTCACGAGCCACATGCGGCTCTTTGGCCCCTTGAGTGTGGCCCTTCCACAAAATACCACGTGCAGGCGCTCACGTACAGTGCGATTGAAACTTCGTGGCCCATGCGCAGAAGTCGGTTTTCCGCCGGGCGAGTCTATTTTGAAGAAGTGGTGTTAGAAGAAGTGGGGGGTGGGTCGGTCGGGGGAAGGGAGATGCAGTGGTGCAGGCGGGTTGCGGGATACACAGCGCGGGGGAGGCTTGCGCGATTCATGCACCAGTTGAGTGAGCCAGTCAGTCAGCAGTCTCATTGTGCAGTGGTTAGTGCTAGTCGTGTCCGCAAATCACGCGCAGGTTACAAAAGTACCTACTTGAAGCATAAAGTTACCTGTATTTTTCCAACCAGCTGCAAATCCTACAGGTATTTGGCTCTCAAAAGACATTTCAATCGTTGTACTGTTGATATTTGGCTCTGTTGACTAATGAGTTTGCCGACCACTGGCCTACACCATCAAAACTGCGAGTGTAATTTCAGTTGGCCCTCTGCATACGTGAGTTCCCAACTGCCAGTGGAATTTTGAACAACATGGGTTTGAACTGTGTATTTATAATGCAGTACGTCCTTGAAAAATTTTAGTTGGTAAAGGATCTAATAGAAACAGTGGTAATAACATTAATGTTTGAATTTCCCTGAGAATAACACAGCAAAAAATTCTCTGGAGAGAAAAAAAATCCATTTGACAAGTCATCTAGACTTGCTAATTTATTATAAATACAGAAATGATTTTCACATTATAAAATTAAAATATGAGGTTTTTTTTAATGGTTCTCAAATATTACCCTTATCCAGAAAATGTATTACTCTTGCCCCATTCCCCCTGTCAGTCCTCTGTAGTCAGCCCTCTCTACACAGATGGGAAGTGGAGTTCCTCACTCTCAGAGTCAAAACCAACAGCACAGGTGGTCTTTGTGGCACCTTTGAGTGGCCGAACTAGGCTGCTTCCCCATAAAATATGAAGTCAATTTGCCTAGAAAATCTTTCCAGTTTGAAATATTTTGACTTGAGAAAAAATTCTGATTAGGATTCTAAAATTTGGACTTTCAACCCAAATGGGTTACTTGACATAAATTTAATCTCTCATGGAAAAATTGCAAAGCAGACTTTCTACATACTATATTGAACCCAAATAAATAATGATATTATTCTGGTTTGCTTCATTTTGAGCACCAATCCCTTTGCTGTAAGTGTTCGGGTAAGCCACTCTTGTTCTTCAGGGCTCCTGCACTCTGTGCCTTTGCTTCATGCCTTCCTACGTGAGCTGCAGCTGGTGGACAGCCTCTGCAACGTAAGCAATCTTCTCTTCCTCGCTAGGACTTTGCTGCTCTAAAAAGTAAATCACGATTATACATTTCCTTTTCCTCCAACTTTCTTTTGGTACTCCTTTGTTTTTCTCTATTTTCCTTCTTTTAAAACCATTCCTTTACTCTAGCCTTTCCAAGCTGACTCTATGACACAGCATTCATTGTCTCCTCTGTAATTTCTCCTTTCCACAGGCTGTACCCATTCAGTCTTCAGTGAGCAAGTACCCATTAAACACCTACCTCGTGCCAGCATGTATGTCTGGAAATGTATTGTTGCCCTTTCTGTGGCTTCTTTTTAAATAATAAGTTTATATTGGACCTGGTTGCTTTTTAATCCTGCAGTTTCTTCCTGTCTCTTTGTGTGGTGGGAGGAGGGATTTATTTTCTGATGCAAATTCTGTTATTTTGTAGAGGAAGATTCAGTTTCCAAACACCATACCTCTGACATGACCATCTCCACGGGATGGTGAAATGTTATTATAATTTAGATGTCCTGGTTTCAGGTTAGCAGGTACATTTCAACAATGGTCAAAAAAAAATACAATCATCTTACTCTTTTTGTAACACCTAAAGTCATTTTTGGCTAAAATATTTGGAGACATTGGTCTTGCATTAGGAAGACGTCAAAACTCCTCAGTGAATTGCCAAGTTCCATTTGATCTGCTCTGATAACTCTCCAGCCTTGTCTATCAAATGTTTCCCCTTTGCCTTCAATGTTCAAATACTGAGCGACTCCTCATTCTCAGACGTGTCCCTTCTTGCTCACCTCTTCTCCTTTACACTTGCAGCTTTTAATGGCAGAACTTCTTTCACCTCAGTAAGTGTGTCCCTTTCTCCATCCTGCCTTCCTTGAGTTCCCCAGAGTTGACTCTATGCCTGGCCTTGTGCTTCCACAGCAGCCTATGTGACACTCATTCTGGTAGAGGGGTGGCATTCAGGAAACATTTGTTCAATGAATGAGAATAAATTGTAACTACTAATGCTTATTTTATTGCTGACTAGTGTTGGTTTATTTTTGCATTGTTTAATAGAGTAGCTGAGACTAAGATTACCGGGATATCTAATTGTGAATTGATAGTGGATATTAACCATGCAACTGATATTCCCATTCGCCTAGGACTGCATAAAGGAAATAGCAAGAAAATTTATTTATTAGAAATTAATAAAGAATGAGAAATTCCATCAACATTATTATCATCAAACATCCTATTTATTCAGCTCTTTGATGTATGAGGTCAATTAAGGTAATATGCACATATGGATGCCTAAAGTACCTCTTCTAGCATGTTAAATGCTCTCATAAGGCAAGGAATATTTCCTCTATTATTTTTCTAATTGCTATTTTAATTTTTAATGAAAGAAAGAGAAAGCTATGCAGCCCTTCCTTCTATGTCAACACACCTTGAGAGTCATCAGTAAATATAGGTGTGCGATTCATGGGAATAAGAATTTGGGTAAGCCATTTTAAATTGAGATAGCTTTTTAATACTTAAAGAAAATAAATTCCTAGCTATAGCTTTTGTGTTTTTTTATTTATTTTTTTGCTGCAAAATTAAAGAACATTATCATTTTACTTTACAGCTAAAACCTACTTCTCTAATTTCTTATGTGGATTGGAGAGTATCTGAAGTGTGACAGGGAGCCAGTGTGAATATTATTAATCATGCCTCATGCATTTAATGCTTCAAAACATACAAGCCCTTTGTCATGAATTATTTTTTTAAATTCTCCTACTTTATCCCTGTGAAGGATATTAGGCAGCTATTTTTGCCCTAGTAACTGTAAACATCTTGACGGAGGAGGTATATTATGATATCTTTGCATTTTTAGCACTGACCATGAATCTTAGAAAACTGTTGGGCTCAATACATTTTTAAAAATCAACAAATAAGCAGAAATAGTGGCTCAAAAAAGTTAATTGCTTTTTGAAATTCACAATTTGAGTACATGGTAAAGATAGAAATTGGATTCAGGCTTTCTGATTTCTAAACTATTCTGAATCTGAAAAAAAAACACCCAGTAGCAAACTGCCTGGGACTGAGGAGGTGGAACCCTCATCTGTGGCAATGACTGCGGAATGTGCACTGGACACATGTTCTGTGGAAAGGGGAGGGCTGGGGTACTGCATAGATTATGGAACTGAGAGATGTACACGCCAGGACAGGAAGAGCCAATACAGACTGCGGGAGAACTGCAGGGTTACACAGGCTGGCTGAGAGTTCAGAGATTCTCTCATGCACTGAGTATGGGAGCTTTCCACGAGGCAAGACTCTTTATAGCAAGCTGAAATTGTTTTTTATTGTTGTAAAATATACATAATACAAAATTTGCCTTTTTATCATCAGATTCCTCAAAAGATTAAAGAGTTGTCATATGACCCAATGATTTCACTGCTGTATATATACCCAAAAGAAATAAAACCCAGGACTCAGACAGATATTTTGTACATTCACATTCTTAGCAGCATTATTCACAATGGCCAAAGAGTGGAAGCAACCCAAGTGCCCACCAACAGTGAACAGATAAATAAAATGTGGTATATACATACAATGGGATATTACTCAGATTTAAGGAGGAAGTAAAGCTGACACATACTACAACATGGATGAAAGTTAAAGACATTATACTAAACTAACTAGCCAATCATAAAAGAGCACATATTATATGAAATTAATTTTAGAATAGTAAAAAATGAAACCATAAACGATCTTCAAAGATCTCCAAAGCTGGCCTTATTCTTTTTATTAACAGACCTAAAGAGAGAAATAGACAGAATAACAATAATAGTAGGAGACCTTAACACGCTACTTACTCCAAAAGATAGATTATCCAGACAGAGTCAACAAGGAACATCAGCCTTAAATGACATATACCAGATGGACTTGGTAGTTACTTACAGAACACCCCACCCAAAAGCAAAATATTCTCAAGTGCACAAGGGGCATTCGTAAGGAAAGACCTTATATGGGAACACAAAACAAGTTTCAATAAACTTAATAAGACTGAAATCATATCAAGCATCTTTTCCAACCACAACGGTATGAAACTAGAAATCAAATACGAGAAGAAAGCTGAAAAAGGTCCCAAATATGTGGAGATTAAACAACATGCTACTGTTAGGTCAATAAAGAAAATTTAAAAATAAATAAACATATATAGAGACAAAAGAAAACACAACAGACCTAAATATCTGGGATACAGCCAAAAAAGTACTTAAGAGGAAAGTTTTTAGCAATATAGGCCAACCTCAAGAGACAAAGGAAATCTCAAATAAACAATCTAACTTTACACTTTAGAAAAGGAACAGATGAAGGCCAAATTTAGTAGAAGGAAGGAAATAGTACAAACCAGAGAGGGGAAAAAATGAAATAGAGACTGAAAAGACAATTGACAAGGTCAATAAAACTAAGATCTGGTTCTTTGAAAAGATAAACAACATTGACAAACTTTTAGCTAAACTAACTAAGAAAAAAAGAGAGAAGATTCAAATAAATAAAATCAGAAATGGAAGAGGATTCTCTCGTTTTTCCAAACATAAAATTCCCTTTCAGCCAATCCATCTTGGTTCAAGCCCCTCTATTCGAGTGTAACAGAATATGCTAAAGGTATATATTGTATGTCTTATGTTTGCAAGCAAAACTAACTTAAGTTGTGCATTTGAAATAGAGAACTACGCAAAATCTAATTCTTGCAAAAAGATGCCTCATTTTGAGAGTAAATATTCCACAGACTTAGGTAACTCAATAAACTTTAAATGAACTGAAATAAAAATTCCAGATTTTTAGTTTTTGTGGGTTTGTTTTTCCAGTTTAAGTCATGTTTTCTAAACTATTGTTATTAATCCCTTACTTACTAAGGAAAGAAAAGTTACAAAAAGTCGCCTAATAAAATATTCTAACAGCACTTGAAAAATTATAAAATATTTTGAGACAAAGTATAAGAATAATATAAATTAGATAAAACATTTGGAGCGGGGCTTGGTGGAGGTTAGAGAGATTGAGAAACAAAATAAAAGAACGTATAGACATGAATGACAGTTTGGTGATTGCAGGGGTCGGGGGTAGAGGGAGGTGAAAGAGGGTATAGTGGGGATAAAAGATGATGGATGGAGACTTGACTTAGCGTAGTGAACACACAATACAATATACAGATAATCTGTTATAGAATTGTGCAACCTGAAACTTTATAATTTTGTTAACCAGTGTCACCCCAATAAATTCAATAAAAAGGAAAAAAATGTTAAATGCTAATTATAATTACTTTAATATATAATATATAAAGAAAACAAAGGGTCTAAAAATCCTAAACTAGTTAATTCTGTTTATAAAGTGTAAGTTATACAAATACATTTTAAGAATGTTCAGAGATATTTGAAACTAAAAGAAATAAAATATCTACCTTTCTCCAGTATCTTTAATTTTTACTTCCATACACTAAGGGTAATTAATGTTAAATTTTTGTTACCTTTCCTGAAAAGAAATGCTTGTATATTTCCAATGCACTTATGTGCATTTATTCTTTGCTTTTAAACATTAATATAATGCAGCCCTTTGTCCAAATCAACACACAGAGATCGACTTGATTCTTTTTATTATCTGCTTAGTTTCCTAGGTGTGATTGTGTGCGACTGCTCTGCCCATGTCCATTATTTCTCTCACTGCCATTACCAGCTTCCTCAAAGCTGTTATGCACACTGTAGCCAAAATGATATTTTCAAAATTAAAAAAAATTTTAAATAAAAAAATGTTAGGGTACTACTAAAACCCTGCAAAGACTCCTTATGGGTTTATATTATACCTGACACAGAGTAAACATTATGCTAAATATTTGATAAATGAAAGGAGGGAAGGCAGAGCCTTACACTCAAGGGGGAGGTGAGGAGGTAAGAGATCAACCAAAGGACTTGTATGCATGCATATGAGCATAACCAATGGACACAGACTTGGGGGAGGGGGGAGAGCATGTGCTGGGGGGTGGGAGCGGCTGTGGAGAGGTCAATGGGGGGAAAAAGAGACTTATGTAATACTTTAAACAATAAAGAATTTAAAAAAAGAGAGAGAAAATTTAACTAGTTGTTTTGCCATTTTTTTTTTTTTTGCTATTTCAAATAATTTTGAAATGAGTATACTTATTACATGCATT
>NW_005369942.1:9504765-9506451 GCF_000412655.1 Myotis brandtii
TTTTATTTGTTGATGTGGCTGGAAATATATGTGTGTAACTCTAAAACTTCTTCAGTCATTTGCTTAGTGTATGATATTACTGTGGTAAATAAAGATTTGATAACAGTACAAAGTAATTTGTTTCACCTGGGGAAACTAGCTAGCTAATATGAGCACTTCCAGCCATCCTGCCTGCAGGTGAGTATGGGTGTCCCTGTGGGAGATGATGTATGAAACCCATGACATATTGGCAGAACAAGATACAGCACATGAGGTTGTGTAAGTAACATTGGCCTCACATAAAAGAAAATTATTTTTTATTCTTATAAGTTTTAAAAATATAATAAATAATACCCTATAAAATTGTATTGTTTTAGTGCATTTTATCCCATATAGCTTAATTTTCCTAATTTAAGTTATTTTTTGATATATGAAAAGTTTTTAATTGATTTATAAAGAAGGCAACATAAAATGTATTAATATTTATTTTTCATATCTGTAGAATCTGTGTTTCTACACATTAGAGGTAAACATTACAATGCAAAATAGTTCTTCAGGCGATTTTTTCCAGTGTTTAATAGATTGGAGATAATCCTATATAATAAAAGGATAATATGCAAATTGACCCTAATGGTGGAACAACCGAGAATGACCAGTTGCTATGATGCGCACTGACCACTAGGGCAGATGCTCAATGCAGGAGCTGCCCCCTGGTGGTCAGTGCAATCCCACAGGGGGAGCTCCGCTCAGCCACAAGCCAGGCTGATGGCTGCAAGCGCAGTGGTGGTGGCAGGAGCCTCTCCTGCCTCCTTGACAGCACTAAGGATGTTTTACTGATGGCTTAGGCTCCTGGGCTGCCAGAGGGATGTCTGACTGCCAGCTTAGGCCTGATCCCCCAGCAGTCAGACATCCCCCAAGGGGTCCCAGACTGTGAGAGGGTGCAGGCCGGGCTGAGGGACCCCCTGAGTGCATGAATTTTCATGCACCAGGCCTCTAGTAGTACTGATAATGTAGAATTTTATAAATATTTATTTTATTGGAAGAGAGACAATGTCCAAATATTTTATAAAGTGCATGAGTGATCTATACTAGTAAATTCTGAGATTTATTGAAGTCCCTTGTTTGGTGCTGCAAGAGGAAGGAAGGAAGGAAGGAAGGAAGGAAGGAAGGAAGGAAGGAAGGAAGGAAGGAAGGAAGGAAGGAAGGAAGGAAGGAAGGAAGGAAGGAAGGAAGGAAGGAAGGAAGGAAGGAAGGAAGGAAGGAAGGAAGGAAGGAAAGAAAGAAAGAAAGAAAGAAAGAAAGGGAGAGAGAGGAAGAGAGGGAGGGAGGAAGGAAGGAAGAAAGAAAGAAGGAAAGAAAGAAAAAAAACTAGGAGCTGTATAATAGTAACAAATGTAATTAAATGCTTTGGTTGACCTTTCTCATGCACAGTCATTTTTGTTAATTTGGTCTTCAATAATCTATTTTTCAGATAAAGTACAAATAGAAATATGTTAATTCCTATCACGGAAACATGAATGTGTGCATAAAATAAATACTTTTATAAAAATAAATAGTTCAGCCCTGACTGGTTTAGCTCAGTGGATAAAGCATCGGCCTGTGGACTGAAGGGTCCCAGGTTCGATTCCGGTCAAGGGCATGTACCTTGGTTGCGGGCACATCCCCAGTGGGGGGTGTGTAGGAGGCAGCTGATTGATGTTTCTCTCT
>NW_005369942.1:9507198-9517312 GCF_000412655.1 Myotis brandtii
ATCTGCATCCTAATCCCAGGTTAGAGGTAACATGGAGTTGGTGATCTCTTAGGTATCAAATGGCATACTGTTGCTTTAAGTAGCTTTCCAATACTATCCACAAAACAGGATGCTTTCCTTTACAGGTTGAAGACACTTTGAAATTATTACTATGACTTTCTCTTTCATGGGTTATAGCATTAGCAAAATCATGCTTAGTTCTATCCTTGAGTCAAATATCTATCAAGTTCTGTATCAGTTACAATACCCACAACTGCAAGTAATACACAAATCAAACTGAAAAATAGTAAAATCATTTATAACTAGTCCTGTAGAAGGAGGCCTGGTTTCAGGATTAGCTGGTTCTTCAGTTCAAATGTAAATGATCCCAGATTCTTTTTTTGCCTTGTGCTTTGTCTACCTGCGATGTTGGTTTTATCCTAATGCTGTGTAACCTTATGGTTATGTTGCCAGTGGCAACAGGGTCTGAGACTCGTTATTTCTGTACAGTGGGAGGAGGTGTATGGCTTCCCATTGTTATTATTGAGGAAAAAATATTTCCAGAAATTTGCGGAAAAATTATTCTAATATCTCCTTGATCGGAATTGGGACACAAACCTAAATGAATCAATGACAGGTGTGTGTGGGGGGAGATATATTTATCCTTAGATCAATCAAGTTTATCTCTTGAGCTGATTTTAACTCTTCAAACACCATCTGGACTATCCAGAGGGTGATGTGCGGAGTGGATATGGAGGGAGCGCTCTCAACGTGCACTCCCGCCTGCAGCTTTAGTCTCCCCGACATCCATCACCTCTTCTCCTGACTGTTTGGCTTTGAGAATGTTCAATTGCACACAGAATGTTTTCATCCACCCCAATTAGGGTCATGGTAACCTTTACTATGTTGAATTTTATTGTACTTTGTAACCTAATAGCATTGAATTCAAGCCATGTGCCTTTATTGCCATTGCATCTCAATTAAGAATGTTTTTAAGTTTGTCTTAAATTTCCCCCATATTATCTGTAATTTTTAACACATACCTTCAACTGCTGTAATGTTTCTCATCATTGATCACTTAGTATCCTGAGTCCCTTATTCTGGATCTCATAAACTAGAAAATGAACTTAGTTAAATTAAACATGTTTGAATGTTAACTGTGAAAATATAAAATTTTGATAAATGAAAAATATACCGAGTATTTTAATCTCCATAAACATAGCACAATGATATTTAAGTCAAGATTTTTAAAATTTGTTAGATGTTTTTAAAGTTAAAAATTTATTTTATGTTTTACATGTTATGTTTTTTTAAAACTTCAAAATCTGGAGCAACTTTTAAAACATCTATGACTAGTGTATTTTTGTACATCTGGTGAAAATTATTCTATTTGCATATCTGAAAATTCACCTGTTAATCTCAGAAAGGCTGTTGACTAATTTATTTTATTTTAATATTTTTTAAAAATATATTCTTATTGATTTCAGAGAGGAAAGGAGAGGGAGAGAAAGATAGAAACATCAGTGATGAGAGAGAATGATTGATTTACTGCCTCCTGCATGCCCTCCACTGGGGATTGAGCCCACAATCTGGGCATGTGCCCTGACAGGGAATCGAACCGTAACCTCCTGGTTCATAGGTCAATGCTTAACCACTGAGCAACACTGGCCGGGCTGACTAGTTTATTTTAGAACAGCGGTTCTCAACCTGTGGGTCGCGACCCTTTTGGCGGTCGAATGACCCTTTCACAGGGGTCGCCTAAGACCATCCTGCATATCAGATATTTACACTACGATTCATAACAGTAGCAACATTACAGTTATGAAGTAGCAACAAAAATAATTTTATGGTTGGGTCACAACATGAGGAACTGTATTTAAAGGGCCAGAAGGTTGAGAACCACTGTTTTAGAATGAGCATAGCTTAATCAATGATGAATCTTTTTCATAAGTGCAATATAGTTAGAAAACACTCAAATGCAGTTAATTGTTTTCCATAAATAAAAGGCATATAGGAAAACACTGATTCATTTTTTAAGGGTCACTTCCTGTGAAAGTTTAGTCTTTTATGTTCAGGCAAATCAAGTCATGTTGTATGAAGTAGATTTAAAGCTGCTTAGGATGCAAGCCTGTATTTTGACATTAAGTGGTTTAAGTCTAATACTTAAATTATATTCTCACTATTATTTTTAGCATGCTTCTTGTTGTGGGCTCCTTCTCTTCTTTTTAAAAACAAATTAGCCATGAGTTATAATTATGTCTTTTAGGGTAATTAATGTAAATATGGTGAATGGAAGAATCTGAGAAGGATGCCAGAAAATGCCTTCAAAATTAAATGTGGCAAAGTACCCAGGGTGTAAGACTGCAGGGTGGTTTCTGTCGCACTCCTCTCTCCCTTCATCCCAAAGGCCAACTTGTGTTTGGTTAGTGGAATGTTTTAGTTCACCTTTCAGAAAACTATTTTCCAAATCTAAGTTCAAGATTCCTATACCCCTTAAATTAATCTTTAATGTTTAGATCTGCAGAAATGTAGCTTAAAAAGTTAAGAAGACTCTTTGCTTCTCAGATAAGGTTTCTTAAGGGTTATTTATGTGTGTTCAAGAATTCAAATTTATTGGGAATTCAGAATGAATTTGCCATTCAACCTTACCATTTCAGTTATTTTTAAGGTAGAAATCGTTGACATTGGAGACTTTTTTCAAATATTATAAATATTACATATATAAATATTATATATATTGAATATATCTTTATAATTGCATTAAGGTCCTCCATGATCAGGCCTTTTATTGCCTTCTGACTTTATCTCCTACCACAGTCTCCTTAACACTGCCCCAGCAACCCTGGTCACCTGGCTCTTCCCTCAAACACTCAGGCACACGTGCCTCAAGAGAAGATATCCACAGCCCTCATTCCCGCACCTTTCCAGGATATATAAATATATAGTTGTTTCAAACTCAAATCTTTCTTAGACCATTAAGAGAAACAGACACAAAATTACTTTGAACTTTAAATTCAGTATGCTCAGTACTCAAGGTTAGTTGCGAATCAACCAGACTTTTATATTCATTCATTCACAATACAATTATGTACTGAGCAATCACTGTACCCCATAGGCTGGTTGAAGTCTTGTGGGTAAGTGGTGAATAAAACATAAAAATCCCTGCACTCACAGAGTTTATAATCTGGTGGGTGGGGGGTACATATCTAAAAAAGTACTGATATAAGTGCAAAGGGGGGAGATTAAGCGAGAGGGGAGATACAAAAAGTTTGGGTGTGTTTGGGTGTGTGTGGGTGTGTGTTATGTGTGAGAGGTGTTGCAACTTAGATCTGGCAGCCAGAAAAGATCTGACTAAGAACGTGGCATTTGAATTCCCCTTTGGAGAGGTGCGACAGTGCGAGCTGTGGATACCTGCTCTTGAGAAAGGCGTGCCTGAGTGTTTGGGAGGAGGGCCAGGTGACCAGGGTTGCTGTAGATAAATTAAGGAAGCTGGAAAAGAGATGACAGCAGAGGCAATAGAAGGCCAGATCACGGAGAGCCTTAGCACAATGATAAAGCCTGATTCAGCTTAGGAGTGCCCTGACTCATCTGGTAAAGGGTCACTTGTTTCTTTGTCAAAATTAGACAGAAGGGGTCAAATGCTGATGCAGAGACAGCAGATGTGAGACAACTGCAGTTATCCACATGACTAACGAGGGTGATTCGGATCATAGTGGTAGCAGGAGAGATGTTGAAAAGTAGTTCTAAGTATATTTTGAAAACAGAATTGATGAATCAAATGAGAAATAATGTTTGATTAAAAAATGAATCAATATGAGAAATAAAAATGTACAGTTATAGTGCTTTTTTAATAGCATACCATTAGAATTGGGGAAGGACAAAAAGAAAACAAGCTAATATTTCAGGATGTAGAAGGAACACTGGACTAGGGTTTTATAGACACATATCCTCGTAGCTATTAGTCTTTCACTAGCATTGAGACCTTAAGCAACATTCTTTAAGTTCTCGAGGCCTTGGTTTTACCGGCAAAATGAGGGTCTGGTAAAACTGGCTAAATCCTCTCACTGTCAATTTTTGTGTATAAAATTTTATTGGAATGAAGCCATGCTCACTTTGGCTGCTTCTGAACTATAATAGAAGAGTCCAGAATTTGCACACAGGCTGTATAACTGAATCGTTTATTATCTGGCTCTTTGCTGAAAAAATTTTTTTGATTCTTGGACTAGATAATCAAAATCTCCAGTTCTATGAATTCAATGAAGACAGAGTGTAAATATTTGGGGTTTGAAGTCATTTCTGTATTTAATATTACAAAAGACTATAAAACTGCACATTTTATATGCAATCAAACGATCAAAACCAAACCATGAGTGAGAGGTAGCCCACTGTAGTTCAGAATATGTGTGATTTTTTAAACCATTAACAGTGTATCATAATGATAATATATTTCTACATTTATTGTTATTAGGAGATGATCAGAGTTTGCTTTCAAAGCAAAAAAACAGGTGCTTTCTTTGTTTCTCCTTTCTCCTTTATTCATACCTCATTCATTTATGTGTATGCATGGGTTTGGAAACACTCATACATGCATATTTTGCAATGTTAACCAAGTGTAATTATTGTTGATTTTATTATTTTTGCTTACTTGTATTTTCTCCCTTTTTTTAAAAAAAAATAAATAAAGGCAAACATTAAAAGCCTAGTGAACACATGCCTATGTCTCTGAGTTCTCCAGGGATCCAGAGCTGTAAAAAAAAGGTCAAGGCTAAGGGCCAAGATGGAGATGAGTGGCAGACTGTTTATAATGGTGAATTATCTAGTAATTAATATTATTGTTATTTATGACCTTGGCCTATTCCAGATAGCATGTAAGTACATGTACTTCATGAAGAAAAGAAACGAATAGGCCAAGAGGAAATGGGAAAGGCAGAACTCCTTTTCACAATTTGCCCTGGGCACCTTATAAAGAATCCATGTGGCTTAAGTGATCAGTAAGTATGACTTTCACATTAGCACCCTTTGCGACTTAGTTTTTCATTTATTTTCCCCAAGTTACATATATAATTTAAATACAATTTCTCGAACTTTGTACTTATAGAATTGAGAGTTATTCTTTTCTTTTTTTGTGCAATCCTTCTACATATGTAGGCATCCTTTACCATTTATAACAAAACAAAGAAACTTCATACAAAAACCTTTCAAAAAAGCAAAATGAGAATGTTTTCATTGGCATATTGGACTTGGCAATGAGCAATTGTGAATGAATAGTCTCTTCCTTCCAATTCAAGTCTTCATGTTCCTGAAGACTTCAGGGAAAACTAGCTCCTAAGTTCCTATTTCTACACATGTTTAGACAACTAAACATTGTCAATAAAATTAGGAAGACATTGGAAGATGTAAAGTAGAGTGGAAACTAATTTAAAGACTTTCACAGACCTGAGAAGGAAACAAACAACAAAAAGAACAGCGGAGGTTTGGGTTTTAGTGACAATTTTCAAAGATAAAAGTGAAAACATATATCTGATTTTTTGGCTCAAGAAAAAATAGAAAAATTAAACCTAATAACCATCATTTCCAATGATTCTTGTTTTATTAAGTCAGTCATTTATTTTGGTGCTTGATTCCTTGTTTTCTTCATTCAATAATTTAGTAAATATTAAATGGCAACATAAATGACTAGTGAATCTGACATCCTAACATAGAAAGAGAAAACAAATTCAGAGCCTACTAGTATCAACAAGTATTGATTGAGTACCTGCCTTGCAGTCACATTTAATAAACTTACTAATTTCATACTCAACCTATCAGATTTCCAACCTCTGCTTTCAATCACTACCAAAATTGACCATCTTCAGTGTTATTATTTTTACATTTCTAATCATGTTGTTAAATATTTTAAAATTTTATTGAGATTTCAGACTGTCAATTGGCACTATAGATTGGAACATGTAACGGACATTATCAAGCAGAACATAAGTATATCCTTATAAACATAACAGTGATCTTTTTCAGTATAGGTAGAATTGTATATTTTGTAATAATAGCACTTGCTAATGTTCCAGCCACTGTTCAAAGTTATTTTCATATTGTAATTCTGTTCATGATTATAACAACCCACTCAAAAAAATTATAACAACCTACTAATAGCCCAATTTTTATAAATGAGCAAAAAAAGGCACAGAAAAAAATAAAGTCCAGGATTCCAGAGGTTGGTAGAAGTTTCAGAATTAAACCTGAGAAGTTTGGCTTCTGGCCCATGCTTTTAACCACTAAGCTATAAGCCAATGGCATCTTATTTACTTCTTTAAAATCTTACTTATTTAATCATTTGGGCCAAAAGTTTTTCAAATTTATGGGAGAGAAATTTTCATATACAAACTTGATAGTTATTATTTTGCTAATAATTTCTTTTAGACAATAAATTTTATATCTGAACTTTTTTCAAAGCCAACACTTTTCAAATGAAACAATCCCATATCAATTGGAAAATACTGTTTTTATTTATATGTCAATTAAATAATCCCTTATAACCTAAAATTTATATATATATAAGCCTAATATACTAACTGTCCCTCCAACTGTTCGACCGTACGACCAGTTGCTATGACGTGCACTGACCACCAGGGGACAGACGCTCCAACTGGTAGGTTAGTTTGCTGCTGGGGTCCGGCCAATTGGGACTGGGTGAGATGGGCCAGACACCCCCTGGAGCCCTCCCACAGTCTCTCCCAAACCCTGATTGTGTACCGGTGGGGTCCCTCGGCCTGGCCTGCACCCTCTCGCAATCTAGGACCCCTTGGGGGATGTCAGAGAGCCAGTTTTGGCCTGATCCCCACAGGCCAGACCGAGGGACCCCACCAGTACACGAATCCGTGCACCGGGCCTCTAGTAATTGTATAATGGTGTTTGCCTTTAGAAAATAACTTTAAAGATTAAATTACTTTAAGAAATCATTTTACTATTATGTTATTTTGTACATAGCTTTTGGATAATGCTTACGTATTTCCTTTTCTGACCTAAAATGTGCGCATTTGTTAGATTATCCTCTTAATGTGGTTGTAATGTGGTTGTAACCTCTGTTTCAGTTTACTGTGGTTCAATTATATGTGTAATTTTCCATCATTTCTCAAAGATGCCTCCCACATATCATAAAAGAGAGACAACCTGAGAGAGTGCTAGTATATTAGCTCTAATATTTCATCAAAATTGGGTGGGAGAAGAGAAGTCTAGGAACAAAATCTTTAAATAAGTGTCCAGAATTGCAGGACCATCATATCATCATTGCATTTAAGAAGCAACACACTGAATCATGATGTGTTGGGGGCTATTTCCTTTCTCTCTTATTTAAATTATCATTTTTTCAAAAAATGCATTTGGACAATACAATTAAGTTGAATTGTGTTACTACGATGAAGGTCCTTGCACATTCAATTTAAGTTTGGCAGGAGTATTTAATTAAATTATTCAGTAAAGCAGAGTGACTTTGCTACTTAAATAAAACAAGAAGTGGAAGAGATTAATCTGATGTGAAGTTTGCCTTGACAAAAGTTGGAGATGAATGGGTTGAACATATTCTGTCCTCCAAAATGAATGAGGAAGAGAATCTAATTTTTCCTTCAGTGATTATGACTGCTCAGTGAATCATATAATCTACTCATTATAAGGATTTTCAATAACTTCTATTTGTTCCTTAACTACCTAGAGAAGTACTAAAATGCCATTACAATCAATCAGTCAACCTTTATTAAGTATCTGCTCTCTTAAGTGTTGTAAGGAATGCAGAGAAATTTGACATGACCTTTTCCTTCTAGAAACTTATAGGACAATCTATACTAATAAAAGAGAAACATGCAAATTGGTGTCACTCCGCTACGCCCACCAGCCAATCAGGAGGAGTATGCAAATTAACCCAACAAAGATGGCAGTTAATTTGCATATGCAGGCACGGAGTGAAGACTGAAGGCTTTGCCTGAGCGAAGACTGAAGACAATGGAAGACTGAAGAGGCTTGGCTTCTCCGCTGCGGCAGGAGCGAAGGCCTGGGTCCCGGGTGCCGGAGGAAAACCGGTGCTGGCAGCCAGGGGAATGAAGGCCTATTGCATGAATCTCTTCATGCAATGGGCCTCTAGTAATCTAATAATAATCATAATTGCCATTTGTTTAGAAGTTATTATGTGCTAGATATCAGATATAATATCTAATTTGATTTTGCAACATTCCTATAAAGTAAGTGTTATTCATTTTCTTTTGAGGATAAAGAAACTGAGTCTAAAAATTACTTATCCAAATTCACACATCTAGAAATTGTCATAGCTGGAAAGCAAGTGCATAATGGCTGGATTCCAAGAGAGGTGCCCTGGTGGGTAAGGTTAAGTCCTTGGCCTTGAATAGGAACTCCCATTAAGGGACTAAAAGAGATCTAGGTGCTTTCTGAAGATGTACCCCATAGTGCCATGATTCTTGAAATTGAACATGTTTAAGATGGGGATCTTGTTGAAACAAAAATTTTTATTCAGTAGGTCTGAATGCAGCCTAAGATTCTGCCTTTCTAATACACCCCCTAGTAATCCCAATGCATTTATTCCCAAGACTATGCTGAACATTAAGGTTTCTTCCAAACAAAGAAAGGTAAGACACAGAATAAAAATAATAAACTTAAAATTTCATAAAAAGTCAGTTAATTTTTATAAGCTTAAGAAGTCACAACTATAATTTCTGTCATATATCTATTAGTAAATTAAGAAACAAAAGTATTCTTTATGAATTAAAAAGTCAACATTGCCTGAATTTCAGCTTCTAGTCAAAATGAAGTAACAGGGACCTGATATATCTTCCTGCTTAAAATAATAGAAAAACAACAACAACAACAAAACCCAAACAGACAAAATATGTGAAATTATGGTATTTAAGACATTAGTCATCAGAAAAAGGACGGCGATCTCTGAGAGCTGGGAAACAGTGGCACAAGTGCTCTGATTGCCCTCGCTTACTGCACGGAGAGTTTCCAGGCACCGCACAGGGAGAGGAACCCAGGCAGAGCCCGGTAGTCTCCTGATTTGAAGACAAGTAGAGATTCCCTTGGACATGGAGATCAAGGGCAGAATGCCAGGCAGGAGAAGGTCATGAAGAAAGAAGCTGGGAGATCCGCAGAGGTCCCCTCTGAGCATTCAGTTGAGTACTGATTAGCACAGGCATGTGGGAATGCTATCTGAGGCCAAAGAAAAAGCCACCCAGCAAAACTGTCAGAAAAAGTGGCCTTAGCTCACATAGGGCTGCCCAGCAAACAGAACAGGAAATTTTAAAAATCAGAGGTAATGACTATAATACAAAGAAGGATCTTGCTTCAATAGCAGCAAAAAACTTAAACTTAGAATAAATGGAACTCTGGTCCTGCTTAACAAAATTTAAAGGCAAGACTCAAAGAGAGAAAACTTTTAAAATAATGATGCCCCAAACAAAGCTCAAGGAATCTCACATTTTCATTTTGCACTGGGTCCTTCATTTTGCAGCTGGCCCTGAAGCCTATCAGTGGTTTCTCGGGGATGGCACAAGAACTAGTGGGTAGGAGGGGTTTCAGAGAGGCATGAGAAACCCAGGAGCCACGGAGTGAATTTATTATTTGAATCACAGCGACATACATATAGCAAAACTTATACAAGTGTACACTTTAAATATGTGTAGTTTATTGAAAGCTGGTTTCACCTCAATGGAGATGTTAAAAAATATTACTAACATATATTTTAGCATTTGTTTGAGAAAAATAAATTTAAGAGCTTATGTCACAAAGAACATATGCATATTAGTTGTTTATTTTTGAAGCTAAAAGAAAATATATAATATAGAATTGCTAATGATATACCCCACTTATGCCTAAAATATATACAAATATGTCATTTTACTTTTTATAAAATACACTAGAGGCCCGGTGCACAAAAATTTGTGCACTCAGGGGGGCAGGGAGGGGGTCCCCCAGCCCGGCCTGTGCCCTCTCGCAGTCTGGGACTCCTCGGGAGATAACGACCTGCTGGCTTAGGCCTGCTCCTGGGGGGCAGAGGGCATGCCCAATCCCTAGGTGCAGCCCCTGGTCAGGCTCAGAGCAGGGCCGATTGGGGAGTTGGGGCGCCGCCCCCTGTCAT
>NW_005369942.1:9517670-9587871 GCF_000412655.1 Myotis brandtii
CGCCATCTTGGCTGACAGTTAATTTGTATAAGGATATGCTGATTAGCCAATGGGAAGGGTAGCGGTCGTATGCTAATTACCATGTTTCTCTTTTATTAGTGTAGATTTTAGATGATTTGATTAATGGCATTTCTAACCTATCTGTAACTTACAAAATGGCATTGAATCTATCACATAGATGCAATTGAAATACCCAAATTACACCAAAAGCCTTAAACTCCTTAAAAATAATTAATATAATTAAGCCCTTTCCTGATTTTGTCAAATTTGATATAATGCAACAAACTTTTAAAATATAATGTACAAGCTAAATTTTCCACAAACCTGTTGAACTAAAGGCACAGAAGTTTAAAGTTTCCTTTCTTAACCCTGTCTGTTCAACATTATACACTCTACCTCTAGACACCTCCTCTTTGGAAGAGGAAGATGGCCTAAAATGTGGTTCCCAATCTTTTCACCATCAGTGATTGTTTTATTATTTTGTTTTCCCACATGTACTCCATATATTGGAAGATCTGGTCTACCTAATAAAATGTCTTTATTTGATTAAACTGAGTTTCCTCATTTTTCTTTTCAAAGGCAAATCTTTTTACTGTCAATGTAGTCTTCTATCATTATGACAATCACTCTGAGTTGATGTAATTCCAGCAAAATTTTTTTTAAAAAATTAAAAAAATATTACTACTTATATTAGATTTTCAAGACTGGTGACAAATGTCTTTTGGAAATACTGAAGATGATTTAGCTTTGTCTTCTATAGTCAGAAGGAGCAGTCTTTCAGCTTCTCCTGTCTTAATAACAAGGGAAACTATAAGACTGACTGAGAGAGTATAGGGTTGAATAAAAAAAGAAACAGAAAGAGGAGATTATTAGGGATGATTCTTCCTCTGGAAAGAATACTTTATTGGTGATTAATATTACTTGGTCACAAGATAATGGCATATTTCATTTCAAAAGAAACTGTTGAAGTTTCTATACCATCTTGCTTTCCAAACAACAATGTAATGCTCTTCATCCTTTCCAGTACACTTAGTATATTGTCAGTGCCTTCCTTTCTCTCCTTTTTTTTTAAAAAAAAAACTGAATTTATTGGGGTTACATTGGTTAATAAAATTGTATAGGTTTCAGGGGTATTCTATCATACTTCATTTGTATATAGTATTGTGTGTTCATCACTCCAATTCATGTCTCTTTCCATCACCATTTATCCTCCCTTTACCCTCTCCTGCCTCTTCCAACCCCCATTTCCTTCTAGTAATGACTTTTTCTTTTTTATTTATTTTTAGCCATTTAATAGGTATGTAGTGGTATCTTCTTGTGGTTTCATTTGTATTTTCTCAATGACTGATGATGTTGAGTATATTTTCATGAGATAATTTACCATTGACAAGTCTAAGTGTCTTTCAAATGTTATACCCACTTATTTATAGATATACACATATATTTCTTTACATATATTAAATATTATATATATTTTTTATTATTGAGATTTGAGGGCTCTTTATATATTTTGGATATAAGTCCTTTATCAGGTACATAATTTACACATATATTCCCCCACCCTGTGGCTTGTCTTTTGAAGACAAACCCTGTTAAGACTAATAGGGTCTTTTTAAAAAAATATATGTTTTTATTGATTTCAGAGAGAGGAAGGGAGAGGGAAAAATATAGAATGATGAGAGAGAAATATTGATTGGCTGCCTCCTGCACACCCCCTATAGGCGACTGAGACCACAATCCAGGCATGTGCTCTGACTGGGGATCAAACTGTGACCTCCTGGTTCATGAGTCAACGCTCAACCACTGAGCAACATCAGCAGGCAACAGTGTCTTTCAAAGAGCAAAATTCTTAATTTCGATGAAGCCTAATTTATCAACTTTTTCTTTCTTGGCACTTAAGTACTTATTCTGGGCAAGTACTGATCTGTGCATCTGTTGGTTTAACTCAGTTAATCCTTACAATAACACAATGATCATCTTCACTTTAAAGATAGGGAAGCACAGACACAGAGAGTTTAAGAAATTTGTCCACTATCACAAAACTAGCATTGCAACACAGGCAGTCAGACTGATATGAACTGATTCTAATTTTATGTTCCTTTTTAGAACAGGCAACATACATTCATTTAAAATCTCTAAGCACTCATAACAATCTTCCCATTCATCTTGGGCTTCCATATCTTTTTATCACTGTTATTCTACTATTTCCAAACTGAATATCCTTATCATAGGTAGAAAAGCCAGAAATGAAATAATAGAACTATGTATTTTCTCTGTCAGGACTTTTTCTATTTAGTCTAAACCCCAAGTCCATGATTTTAGCTATGCCTCTGAAAATATCCGAAAACCCTATTTTATTGTTAACCCTGGACCAATTCAAATATTTTCTTGTATCTTAATTTCTGAAATCTGCTGGGAAAAGATCAACAACAATGTGGAGTTGAACCACTACAAATGTGAGGTGTTAAGCTGTATTTATGCGCAGTAGTTATTTCCTTCCTGCACACAATGCTGTGGCTATTCTTAGTCTGTAAGTATCTACTCAAGTCCAACACTTGCCATCTCTCCACCTCTCCCTCCGGAGGAAGTTGACTGCAATTGCTTCCTACTTCAGAGCGGAAATAGAAAGAATATGGCGCACTCTCACCAGACTCTACATAGTTCTTGTTTAGCATGCCCTTGTTTCCTGAACACACAATGGGTGTTAACGTAGAATACACAAATTCCAGTACTAAATAAACACGGTATGGACTTTTAGATTCCAGAGCAGTTCAGTGACCAAAAGCACAAACTCTACAGCTGTACTTCTTGGATTCAAATATGGTTCCAAATATTTGTTTGCCATTTAAGCAGATTTTTTAATCACTTGTGACTCAGACTCATCATCTGTAAAACTGAGATAATAATTATTCCTACTCATTGGGTTATTATGAGGACTAAGTGAGTAAATAATTGTAGACTGCTTGGAACAGGGCCTAGCACATAATCAGTGCAATGATGCTCATTATTATTTTAATTACTTGTCTTTCAAGAATCAACTCCAAGTTTATCCTCTTCTAGGGAGCTGTCTCTGATTCTCCACATGGAATTACATCAGTTGCTCTACTTCCATAATTCCGCAGTTTTGTAGTTTAGTTTAATGATAGCATACTACCATCTTAAATTATATCTAACACTATATAGCAATAAGGTACAGTTTGTGTACCTTATGTTTGTACATGAACCACACTCCCTTCTACTGGCTCTGAGCCTCAAACAATGTTGAATGAATGAATTAAAATGAGATTATGAAACAAATTCTCATTGATAACTGAAAAATAAATATAATATTTTTAATATGGAATGATTTGGCTCTTCCAGATATTCAGTTAATAGCTAAAGCAATTATGCTTTAATTAGTACTAAATAATATCTTATTTAATTCTCTAGTATGAGCCATCATGAGTATCTTGGATAATACTTTTTTTGCTTTGTATTTTTATAACCTTCAGGAAAAATTTCAGTAAGTATTATCTGTAGATAAAAATCATCCTAATAAAATAATAAATAAATATATTCATACTTAAGTAAGTCTAGCTACATTTAGGTTCATAAAATTTTCAATACCTATACAATTTGTAAGCTATTTTTAATGTAGGTATTATATATCTTTATGTAGGTATAAACAGAAAACTCCTAACTCATGTATAACTCATATACTTTTTTGAATGAACATTGAGTGATAAGGTTTAAAATTATAATATTTTCATGTTATAAGTCAGCAAAATCAAAGTATAATCTGGGAAACTTTAGGAACTCCTGAGACACTTTCAAAAGTAAGTTGAAAACTACTTAGCCAGTAATATAACATTATTTTCCTATTTAACTATGTTGATATTTGCACTGATGGTGAAAATGCAATGATGTGTTAAAGTGCTATGCCTCAGGGCAAATCAATGCAGTGGCACCAACTAGTACTACTGTCATTGTGTTCTCCATCACACACAGTCACAATTTTTTTTTTAAATGCTAGTTTCACTTAAGGAAGTCCTTGATGAAACAGTATATGGAATGAATTTTCATTGAATCTTCATCCATGAAAACATGATTTTTTAAATATTTGTGTGATAAAGTTGGAATATGTATAAAGCACACTTCTGTTGGGTGCATATAAAGAAATAGTTGGATAAGTTCAAGTCCTAGCACAAAAACCAGCCGCTTTTACCATGGAACACTATTTTTTCTTGAATGAAAGACAATAAGACAAACTATGATTATTCAGACTTACGTTTGTATATCTGGTAGATACTTTCTAAAAAATGAATGATGTGAGCCAGTCACTTCAAAGAAAAAACTCAAGGGACTTGTTGCCAGTAAAGAAATTCAAGCTATCAGGTGAAATTTAGAACTTTGGAAACTTGTATTCACCACTATTAGCTCCACAGCTTTCAATACATGAAGACTTTTCTGATGAGGTTGGTGATAATATTAATAAACAATTTTCTAATATTGTATAATGAAATGTGTCAACATCAGGAAGAGCTGTATAACTCAGTAAATTTTCCATATGACAAATGTATCAATTTATAAAATCATGTATGGTAAAATAGTCATTTAAAGTAAAAGTTAAACTAATAGATTTTAATGTAACAGGGTACAAAAAGTTGACTGACATGATTACAGATTTCATAGTGCAACTAACTTTTAAGAAATTACCAGTTGTCGAGTATTGGCAAAGTTGCAAAGAAGAATATATGCAATTATCTTAAAAGACTGTTAAAATATACCTTCGTTTTCCAACTAACATTCTATATGAGGTCATATTTTCTTCATATACTTCAATCAAAACAATAATTCCATAAAGTCACTATTTTTGCCAAATATTCTTTTTTTCTTTGGAGCATATAGATATTTTCCACAAAACTATGCTATTTATATTTACTTATAGTGGGGTTTTTATTATTTTAATTAACATTTCTCTTTTAATTTATAACATGCTAAATATTAACAGATATAATCCACATAAACAAAAGCTCTTTGGGGATGTTCAATTATATTTAAGAGTATAAAAGGGTGCTGAGACCAGTAGGTTGGAGAACTGCTGTCATAGTCAAATAAATAGTTCAGGCAGCACTGCTGAACCATACGGAGGGAGAAATCTATTTAGTCTATTTAGAAATTCCTATTGACACTCAAGCATGTTTTGCAAAGGGAGATGGAGTACATAGTGTGAAAGGTGTTTTATTGAAAAGGTCTCTTTGCACAATTGCACAAAAGGAGACCCTATTCTTATTTCTGCCCATTGTAAAGTATTAAAGCTGAGGTCCTGTATACCAAATTCTGTGCTGCTAAAAAAAAGTGAAGTATAGAAAAGCTCCTTGAACACAATGTCCTTTCTCATTGGCTAACCCACTTTGTGCTGGGTCTTCTTTGCCATCTGATTAAACATTGACGAAAGCTTTTATTGATAGGACCATAGGCAGAACAAAATGTGTTTCCTATTAGAGAAAGAAACTGTTGATTTAAGAAAGAACATTTATATTATGAACAAATTCTTCAATGTGAAATTATAAAAGTACATTATGGAATTTTTAGTATCAGAGAAGTAACCTGTTATGAAATTTGGCATCATAAACACCTGGAATGGTTAATATGGATCACATGCTTCCACACAAATTTTGTTATCCACGTCCCCAACCTCCCCTTCATTTCCTGCTTTGTGTTCTTTTTAAGAAAACTACTTCAAGGATGTAGAAGCTGGTTTTTTATGTCACTTCCCTTGTTTCTTTTGATTGAGGAGATGCCTGGAAATTTCATTAGTCCTTCATTAGGGTTTTCAAGGAGCTCGCTATTGATTTCATAAAATTCCTCCCCTGTATTTTTTTGTAAATGTATACAACAGCTGCTACACATCCTCCTCTGGACCTAAACTTTGTTTTCCGGGAGGAAGGCAGACACTAAACCAGCAACTTAAACTTTAGAATGCCTAGATAATGTACAAGAGAATTGTCTGTTATTTAAAGATTTTTCTCCCTTCCTATTACATATCTGATGTTTAAAACGGAAATTTCCAAGTAATTATAGCACATGTGGATAAATAATTATAAAAAATAGTCCACTCTAGATTTTTCTTGATGACATGAGAGCAGTGGGCTTGAAACCTGGCACAAGGCTAGAGCTTAAAAACTACTCATTGATTTCCATATAATAAGAGCAATTAGAGTTCCTAGTTTGGTAACATTAGTTCCTGCCTGCATGTTACGAATTTATAAAGGTTCATGAACTCTTTGGGGTCAAAAGGATAATAATTGTCCATATGTGAAAGAGAAACTGTGCAATCAACCTTTCTGGAAGTTTTTCCTTCTATAAACTGTTTAAGACAAAATTCATAGTCTAACAATGCTTTGCATTTTCCACATTCCTGATTTTGATCCCTACCTACAACTTCACTGGGTTTAGCTTCCTCTATGTTAGATAAGAATAATACCAGTCACCTTTCATTTCAACATAGGTTTTCATATGAAAAAGATAATGCAGAATAAGACGTAGCAATTCAAATGCTAATTAATGCTCTAATCCCTTCCCAAAGGAAAGAATAGTAGAATTTAAAAATCCTATTTCAGGATCCCAATTAAAGTAGAGGTAAGAACAGAAGACTGGAAATAAAAAGACTAGGATATGAGTTTTGGGTCTTAGAGTTATGTTTTCTCCATTTGAAACAGGAAGAAAAATGCTTGTCATAACATCTTGTCAAGTTATGCAAAAGCACCCATCACACTGTAAAGCCTGAAGCCTAGTAGCTATAATTGCCACACTCTTTCCTTCGCCTATTCAAATTCTCTCTATCCTTCAAGACACAGATCAAATCACCTTTTCATAAGAATCCCTAGTTCTATTCAGCCCCAAATAGCTCACCTTATGAGCTCAGCTCTTGTTGCACATATAATTAAATCAGACAGTACTTATTAACTTCCTCATGACATCAATTACCTGATGATTGTATGGTGTGAGTTGACTCTCTGTATTCATTGTTATCTCTCAAATTAGATTGCATGCTCTTTAAAGTTACTAAGAATTTTTTGTTTTTCTTTGGGTCTTTTACAGCTAGCAGTGTCTTGTACATAATTAATGCACTACTAATATTTACTGATTATTCTATGAATGACAGGCTTCATGAGTACATGAGACACTTTCATGGAAATACTTCAGACACCGTTGAAGAAAGTAACTTACCTGCAATTATCTTGCCTCTTTTGGAAGAGAGCTAAAACACTGTAGTTTGGAACTGGAAAGGTATAAACAGATGTTCTAGTTCAAGGTTTTATGTGATAAATAAGAAAACTGGAGCCTAGGAAGGTTTTGTGTCTCAAAAAAATCAATATATAAATCATAACTAATTTTCATATTAAACTAGTAATCATTTAAAACAATTTTTCAAATTAGTATAGATGACTTAAATGTGTACCTCATATTAGGTAGATATGTTCTATGGCATTTGAAGTCCCTTACCTTTTTACCCTTGGCTGTCATACATCTAGGTACTGAGGTAATCTGCTGATTGCTGTTTTCTTCCTTAAGGAAGAAAATACTTTCTGATTCCATGTTTTTCTTCTGAAAAAGATTTATATGTTTTGTTTCTGAAGATTCTGTGAAAAGATAATATGAACATAAAATTTGGTATTTCACATATGTCATGTGAAGATTCACTTTTTTTCCTTTTTGTCGAACTTATTGGGGTGACATTGGTTAATAAAATTATACAGGTTTCAGGGGTACAGCTCTATAATACACCATTTGTATATTGTATTGTGTGTTCACCACCCCAAGTTGAGTCTCCTTCTATTACCTTTAACCCCCACTATACCCTCTCTAACCTCCAGGAATATAAATGAAGAAAGTGTAATCCTGGCTAGTTTATAGGGATAAGGAGACATGCAAAGAAAACCATTTTTCCCAGGAATAAAAAATCGTCCCTATTATCTCTATGCCTGTCTGCGAGATTCATCTGAAGTTAAATGTGAAATCCTACTGAACTCCTGTACTATTATGCTTGACCTCTAAATTGAAGCTGTTTAAAACACAGAAGCAACTTCATACCTCAATGGCCTAATAGGAAAGCAGCCTCCTTTACACGTGCATGCTACAGGCATCAATGTGACTTTCCTTAAATAATGGCAAAAAATTGCATCACAGGGTTGTTTCGTTTTAAGTCATTGGTTGCTTTGTTTTATTATAAACTCAGAGGCAGTACTAAGATCAGTAAATCTATTTTTAAAATACCACCTTTTAATAAAATATCAGTTTTCTGGTGCAGAAATTATTTCACTGAGTCCAGCCTTACAAATTAGCCTTCAGTATTCCTCTTTAAAAAATAATAAGAGCTGATCTAAATAGATGGAAGGCTTCTACTTTTCACTGCTCTCCATGAGCACAGAAGCCAAGGTCACTAAAGTAAGCTCCACACTGCTTAGGGAAGAGGGAAAGGACAGTAGGAAAAAAACAAACAAAATACCTGAAGGATAAAAGAATGGTCACCTCTAGAGTAAAATGAGACTTTGACTAGGGCTCTGTAATTGCCATGCCACAACTGCAAACACAGATTTGTGCACTGATGGGGTCCCTTGGCCTGGCCTGCCCTGCGCCCTCTCGCAATCGGGGACCCCTTGGGGGATGTCGAATAGCTGGTTTTGTCCTGATCCCCACAGGCCCGACCCCGACAGGAGGGAGTCCTATCCTGTGCGTTGAAGCATCTGCTCCCTGTTGGTCAGTGCATGTCATTGCGACTGGTCATTCGGTCAACCAGTTTCTTAGGCTTTTATATATATAGATATTTAAATGTCTCTGTCTAGCTCCTCATTTATATACTAGAGGCCCGATGCACGAAATTTGTGCAAGAGTAGGCCTTTCCCTGGCTGCCAGCACCAGCTTCCCTCTGGCACCTGGGACCCGGGCTTCCCTCCAGCCAACAGCAGCCATCCAGGACCCGGGTTTCCCTCGCAGCCCGGGCTTCGTCTGGAAGGTCATCTGGAAGGACATCTGGTCTAATTAGCATATTATGCTTCCATTATTATGAAGGAAGCTGGGAAAAACAAATAAACAAACATATATTGGGTGCTCCTGTTCCTGGGACACGGGCTTGTCTCCAGGTAGAGAAGGACTGGCAGCAGGGCAAGTTTCCTGAGACATAACAACTGATTTCACTTTCAAACTCCCCCATGAGCGCAGTGAGCAAATGAGAAAAATGGCTGTCACAGGAATGACCCTGGACGCAAACTTCAAACAATGGATTTGAGTCCAAAGGAAGCTGGGAAAAACAAATAAACAAACAAACATATATTGGGTGCTTGTGTTCCTGGGATATGGGCTTGTCTCCAGGTAGAGAAAGACTGGCAGCAGGGCAAGTTTCCTGAGACATAACAACTGATTTCACTTTCAAACTCCCCCATGAGCGCAGTGAGCAAATGAGAAAAATGGCTGTCACAGGAATGACCCAGGACACACACTTCAAAGCAATGGATTTGAGTCCTGGCTCTGCCATGCGTTGCTTATCTTCTTCCACCCCAATCCCCACATGGACCCTCTTGTAGAGGAATGCAGCATAACCTCTCTAGGCATTAGCTTTTCAAATGATAATCATTTAAATAAAAATAAAACAGTCAACATACAGCTTATACAGCTGTTAGAATGAAATGAGAAAAATGGCTGTCACAGGAATGACCCTGGACGCAAACTTCAAACAATGGATTTGAGTCCTGGCTCTGCCATGCATTGCTTATCTTCTTCCACCCCAATCCCCACACGGACCCTCTTGTAGAGGAATGCAGCATAACCTCTCTAGGCATTAGCTTTTCAAATGATAACATCATTTAAATAAAAATAAAACAGAACATACAGCTTATACAGTTGTTAGAATGAAATGAGAAAATCAATGGATTTATGTATTTTTTATATATTTTTAAACACACTGAAAACAACAAAGTTATTTTTCAAGGTCATAAAAGAGACTAAAGACTATTTTAGGAATATTACACAATATATTTTACACTTGCTTTATGAATATTAATATTTTAAATAATTTATGTTAGTTTGGTATATATATAAGCTTTGGCCATTAAATATATACCTTACTGGTGATTATAAAAATAAATGAAAAATAACCCTGGCTGGTATTTCTAAGTGGTTAGAGCATTAGCCAGTACACCAAAGGGTTGTGGGTTAAATTCCCAGTCAGGGTACATGTCCAGATTGTGGGTTTGATCCCATGTCAGGGCACATATGGGAGGCAACTGATAGATGTTTCTCTCTCACATAGATTCTTTTTTCTCTGTTCCCTTCCTCTCTCTCTCTCAAATCAATGAAAAAACATACCACACATATCCTTGGCCCTAACAGGTTTGGCTGAGTGGATAGAGCACTTTTTTCTCTGCTCCCTTCCTCTCTCTCTAGAATCTATGAAAAAACACACCACACACATCCTTGGCCCTAACAGGTTTGGCTGAGTGGATAGAGCATCGACCCTTGAACTGAAGGGTCCCAGGTTCGATTCCAGTCACGGGCATGTACCTTAGTTACGGGCTCTATCCCCAGTAGAGAGCTTGCAGCAGGCGGCTGATAGATGTTTCTCATTGATGGTTCTAACTCTCTCTCCCAATCCCTTTCTCTCTGTAAACATCAATTAAATATATTTAAAAAACACATATCTTTGGGTAAGAATTTAAAAAAATAAGAAAAAAGGAATAAATGAAAAATATGAGATGATAGAAGGAATTTACAGGCTCTATCCCCAGTAGAGAGCTTGCAGCAGGCAGCTGATAGATGTTTCTCATTGATGGTTCTAACTCTCTCTCCCAATCCCTTTCTCTCTGTAAACATCAATTAAATATATTTAAAAAACACATATCTTTGGGTAAGAATTTAAAAAAATAAGAAAAAAGGAATAAATGAAAAATATGAGATGATAGAAGGAATTTCAAATAATAATATGTACGCCCATTTAAAACATATTCAAAGTTACACACAATTAGATAGACATGGAAATGCTATATTTTGGTATTCTGATAAAATTAAAACATGAACTTAGAATACAAAAGCATAAAACCATGTCCCAATTTCTAAAATAAACAATTTAAAAAACATTTGGTATATGATGCTCGGTGATTAGCTCTGCATTAAAGTATGTAAATGATGCAATTACAATGTGTACTATCAAAGACTATTTCCTGGGTGTCCCATCCTTTAGAGTTAGCTTTGGAGCCATGAAAAAAAATTATAGCATCCTTTCAAAAGGATCAATACATTCCCTCGAGGCTGGGCTTGTACCAAAGACAGCATCAGGTTGGAAATGACTGCCCTCTTTCTGATGATTTCCTCCATGTGGTACAAAGTTTTCTACTACAGCAAAAGCAGCTTAGCTCAGATGTGAAGTGCTTGCCTGTTTTGTTTGGAACACTCACGCTTTTTTTTTTTCCAGACACAGTGAGAGAGATGAAATTCTGCCTGGTGGTTGTAAGAGGGAAAGATAAGCCCTTATATCGAGAGTTACTGCTAACCTTGCTACATTTAGGATCTGAAAGAAAGTGGAGAATTGCAGCTTACTGAACTTTTAAGCTGAGAAAATTAGATGGAAGAAAAAAAAATTTAAGAAAAACTACGCACATTCTGTTTTAGTAATCTCCTCTGCTTCCAGGGCACTAGATAGCTATAATAGGATTAACTCCTAGACAGCTTTAATAAACAGAATTATTAAGTTATTGGGTTCATGCTATATCTTATATACACAGACACATTTTTCTTGCGGTTTAATAGGAGATTGGAATTTCAGTCTTGTAGAAGGTCTCCTAGATGAATTAATGATAAGATGTAATAATGATAGATTTAAAGGACATTTTTCTAGTCAAACCCTTTTCTCTTTCCTAGTCAACTGCACCTGAAGGAGGACATTTCTATTTGTTTGGTATAAGGATATTTTAAGCCATCCTATTTTAAGTAGGAAAATGCAAAAAAACTGAACTAAGTTTGGAGTTCAGATAGATGTAAATTTTGTTCTAAAATTCTTGCATACACCTTTCTCTAAATTTATAGACATAAGTGACTCTGCTGAGCCGTGGTTTTCATATAAAACCTAGAAATATTAATAATTATCTGTGATAGTTCTTAGTTGTAAGAAACAGACTTTGCCTGATTAGTGAGAAAATTATCCGAATAATATAGTGGTTATGAAGTGCTTCCTACATGCTGCAGCGTCTTCAAATACCACACACTCATGGAGTCCCCGCATCCTTATTATCCCCTGACCCAGAGGAGGAAACAAGCACGCAGGGACTCAGGTCCGTACCCAAGGGCACGCATCTAGGAAGTGGCAGATCGGGCCTGCTCTCTCAACTAATACTCTAAACAGAGTCTTTAGTTTATTAAAATAATATTGGGTGACACAGAAATATTGGGGGTGCTGGAATATCAGACTCAAGGCTAAGCAGCCAGAAGCAATGCTCAAGACCATGCTGATGAGTATATCGCTGCTGCCACCAAACCACAACTCTAAACCTGTACCTTTATACCCTTACTAGAGGCCCAGTGCATGAAAATTTGTTCCCTGGAGGGGGTCCCTCAGCTCGGCCTGCCCCCTCTCACAGTCCAGGAGCCCACCCCCTCTCACAGTCCGGGAGCCCTCAGGAGATGTTCTACTGACAGCTTAGGCCCGCTCAGGGAGGTGACTAGGCCAATCTGGGGAAGGTGCTGCTCCCATCACCCCGCTGTTGGTGCCACTGGCCTCCCTCTGCGGGAGGCAACTGGGCCAATCAGGGGAAGGTGTCCGCCCCCATCACCCCACTGCCGCTGCCAGTGGTACTGCCCACCACCACGGCTGCCAGCCCTTGGTCCTGGCTTCTTAGTGCTGGCCTCGCCCCCTGCCAACTGGTGGGTGGGGGGCAATCTGGGGCCAGGCCAGCTGGGGGAGGGGCTGTGGAAGGTTGAGGCACAGCAGGTCTCACCCCGTCCAGCCTCTGCGGAGGTGTGGCACTGGGACTGGGCCTGCGCTGCTGCCTCTGTGGAAGGGACAGCACTGGGACTGGGACTGTGCAGCCCCCTCTCCCACTGCCTTTGTGGAAGGGGCCATGGCCTCTCCCGCACCGCCACCTCTCCCGTGCTGCCTTTACGAAAGGGGCCGTGGTGCTGGACCAGCTGGCACCACCGCCTCTCCTGTGCTGTGGGTCCTTGCAGCAGCTGTGGTTTTGTTTGGAAGGACATCCGGAAGACATCTGGTCTAATTAGCATATTACCCTTTTATTAGTATAGATAATTTGCATGCTTCGTCCATCTCTGCTACTGGCAGTGTCCTCAGCAGCCACCCTGACTGCTATCATCCCAGAGAAAGAGGGACAGAGCGCCACACCCTCAGGCAGGCTCAGGGTTTGATGTGAGCAGGGGAGTCTGGAGGCGGCTGCAATGAGGCTGGAGAGAGCTCCTGCCTCGTTCAGAAACTGCAACCAAGAAGGCTGCCTTGTCCCCACCAGGACTCAGAGGGTGAAGAATTCTTCTAACAGAGAAAGCCTCTTAATCGTTGGAAAAGCAAAACCAGTAACAAAATCCCACCTTGATTGTGCTGAAGATTAACAGAAGTAATGAAAAGAAAGGGCCAATGGTTTATCGATTAATTGTAATTGTTCTGGTGTCAGCCTGCCTCAGTTCAAACCCCCATTTTCCCTTCACAAGTTTGTGTGACTCTAGATAAAGTACTTTATCTTACTGAGTTATTTGCTTCATTGCACATTTTTGTGAGGATGAAACAAAATAAAGCATGCAACGATTTCATTATATTAAGCACTCCAAATGTACATATAAGGTAATCTAGCTAAATCTATATAATATTAAAATAACTGATTATTAAAAAAAGAAAACTGATATAGTGATTTTTTTTAACAGTTGACAGAATTTCTCTGATTCAGGTAAATAAAAAGTTCCAATCAGTTTTTCTCAAATAATTGGGAAAATGCCATAAAAAATTTAGATTATTCTTAATCAGTACCTTAGAATTTAAAGAAGTAGAATAATATAAAATAGGTAAACCTAAGTCTTAAGGTTACTATCAATTTAGAGCTGAATAATCTCCCAAAACACCTGACCTGATAAAACCTAACACATCATGGTCCTGGGACAGAAATCACACTAAAATCCAACATTTTAAGCTTTTTGAGTTGCTCTTCTATAATAAGAAAAAGAAGCACAAAAATGTAAATCCAATATGAATATTCTTATAAGAATACTCCTAAATGTAAGTGCTGAAATGACACACCTCTCTCCTGGAGAAAGCTACCGGGCTCTTTCCTCGACCCTGCCTTGCTCAGTGTTCCTGCCAGGAACTCGGATATACATGTACAGGGCATTCGTATCAAGTACAGACCTGACACAGTGCCTCGAGTTATAAAGCATATGGCAAGCATTCGATGCAAAAAGATGAAATTAACAGGGATAAAAATAAAAAGTCTGGTATTTATAAGCCAAAAGTCCAATCACACAAGTACATAATACATGATAGTCATACTTCAGCATGTTTTAGATACAAGAAACATGTCATCTTAAAAGCTAATTTCCTACCATTGACTAAAACTAGGGGTGGCATACACAGAGTTACAGGTGAGAGTCTTCTGGGCGTGTCTAGGAAAGTCTGCTTTTCAATGTAGGCATCACATTGAACAGAGTTTCCAATGTAGGATAGGCTTTTCCCCCTTTGTTCCATCCCCATTCTTCCTTCCTGGAATGGAGATGTGAAACAAGAATGATCAGCCATCCTGTGGCTATGAGACGCCTGTGAAGAGAAGTCCTACCATATTTTAACAACTGGTTTGGAAGGTCCGTACCAGCTGCAGCTCAGCCCTGCCACTGTCCTTCCTCCCAGGTGGCCACATTCTCACTGCTTAGCCCGAAAGGGGGCCTCTGCTGTCTATGAATCAGCAAAAACACATAAGGGGAGGCACCAGCCTATTCCTTTTCCTGAATGAGAGCCCCAGTGACTCATCCTGACAATTGCCAAAGAACCCTCTGCTTGGCATCCTTGGCCTCTGAGCATCGTGTACCGAGTCACCCCCACCTCTGCAGCAGCCCTTCCCCAAAATGGTTTGAGCTGTGGCTCTTTTAACCATCGGGTCCCATCTACTCTATATATTTTTCATAACTCCTCAAAGTTTTTTATTCTGCTAGTGGCACTATTTATAGTTTGCCAGTGATAATACTGTTCTATTCCTTTTAAAGAGCTACATTCTGTCATTTCTAAGAATTGAAGTGGGAGGCAGTATTTGATTATTCTGCCATCTTGAGACAATGTTTTAAACAGATTACCTACTAAAGTTTCCCTTGAGAACTGATGAATTTGACATGACTGCAGTTGAGAAATAGGTTGCACAGCAATTTGTTTACAGCTTTTCCTAGGGCTATAGGAAACAAGAAACACTAAAGTGAAGTAACAAGGGATAATGTTCAAAGCCTGCGATGGAATCCCAGTTTTGCCTGTTAATAATTAAAGGCTCTTTTGCAACTCACCTGTCTGCTCTGTTGTCTCCTCTATAAAGTGGAGATAATAATTCATACCTGAAGAATTGGTACAGCTGATAGAGATAATGTATATAACAAATTTGGATCTTAGAAGCAAGCATTAAATTATAGTTCTTAATATTGGTATAATGCTAGAAAATTCAAAGAGTCATAAAAGATGACTGGCCAAGATTAACTACAAGAAAATGAACAAACGTTCAGTTTATGGGACCAGTCCTGGTTTATAGCTGTTTTCCTAGCAAACTATTAGCACATTCTTCAATTCGCATTCAGTCTGGAAGACTGGGCATTGGACTACAATACTAGCATTAACTACCCAGACCGTCTGTGATTCTATGATTCCAAGATATTAGTGTGTCAATCAGTGAAGACAAATGGTTAGTAGAACTCTGGTAATAGGGGTTGAACCAGGTTTGTTCATAAACTAGTAAAGCCATATGATTTCTAATTGGAGGATGTGTAAGTGGCTAAGTGCTTCGGTGCCAAATCGGACAAGCAGAGGTTGGAATTCAGGCTTCCACATGGGCCGGCTCCTTGAACTTGGACAAGGATGCAACCTTTCTGAGCCTGTTTCCTTCATAAATTGTTTGTGGGTAAATGAAGCCCAATGCCTATCACATTGCTGGCACATATTAAACAGCATGGGTCCTTTCTACAGCAGACCCGACACAGCGTGGAATTCATCATCGATTTTTGCACTTTTTAATTTGTGTGGGTTGGTTTTGGTATCCACTTTTGTATTGCACTAACCCTCTCCCCGTGTGAAGCAAATGAGAACTTTTCAACTTATCGGTGCTCTGTTCTAGATCACATGTGGCATTATGTCCAGAGGATAGGAGATGGCAGATAGTCTCTGTTATGTGCATAAGTGAAAAGGAGAAGCTGCAGGCTGTGTCCTCCAAAGACCAGATGGAATGTCTCCACTTGTTTCTGTTCATTGCACAGCCCAGACAAGATGGAAACAACAGGGTCATCAGGGTCCCAGAAGGAAGAAAACTCATGTTGACTTCTGGTTTATTGATTCCTTCCATTATCCCAGCTTCTGGGTTTAAATTGTTAGTGAACGGGTGGTTTTGTTGATGTTTCCAATAGTGGTCCCTTGCCCTCAAAGATGTATACTATTTAAACAGGAAACCTGACCTTTGAGCAGTGAAATAAATACAACTGGTGATGAACCCCCCGCAGGCAGCTCTCTGCTGCAGCCCCTACGACCATGACTTTCCTGCCACATGGGCCAAAGAGACAAACAGAGCTGTGAGAAGAAAAAGCTGACCCTCACTTCTATTAGAACCACTCACAGTTTCAACAGAATTTTGATAAATGCCAGTGCCCAAGGTCACCCCCCGGGTATTGTGAGACTTTTTCCCCCCCCAGTCATGCTAAATGTTTCCCTTTCCCTTCCTTTTAAGAAATGTTCATTTCTCATTTTCATGTGTTGTCTATTAAGAAAACATGGAAATATGCACATGGAATGCAGACTCTATATTTCAAACATTTCCAGCCTTCAAGGATGGGGGAAGAACTAAACAAGGGAGAAGGCTGGCTTCCAGCAATAACACAGCTTTAATAAATACATGAAATATTTATAGAACACATAAAGAACAAAGAAAATTGAACACTTCCTCTGTGCATGATTTCTCTCAGGGTTTTAGTCAGCCAGTTCTCTTGTCACTATCCCCCCTCACCCCACGAGATGTCTTTTGAGCAACAATGAGTGAGATATATCTGGTTAATATATTTTCAATGCACTGTCTCTCTGAATTTTCAATGAAGACTCTTAGATTTTAATGCTGATTGCATTAACATTTTCATTCTGAGCATATTGGGATGTGTGTGTGTGTGTGTGTGTGTGTGTTTTTGCAGGAAATACATGGAGAAGTCCAAAACTTTTAATAGCTCATCACTATTTGGAGACACCATATAATTTTAACCAAGAACAATGACAAAAAAGTATCAAATAGTGAAATTATTCTTATTAATTAGGATTAGTCACGTATCTACATAATTTTAAGAGAATGGAAGACAGTTATTTTCTCAAAGTCAAAGAGAAAGTTGGCTTCATTTCTACACTCATTGCCAGGGAGGCTCTTATTTCACTAGAATTTATTTTAAAAGGCTTTGTAAACAGAATTATTTCTTTAGTTGGCAGCAAAAAGTTTATGTAATTTTTGTGATGAGAACGAGAAAATTAAAGCAACGCCTACTTCTGGATAAAATACTGACAAATTCTGTCCACTTCAATAGTAGTATTAGTGGGTGGGTATCTCCCCATTTGTCTTTCCCCAGATAACTTCCCTGAAGTCATCTCTTGTCCTGTGTTTCCTACAGTTAGCACTGTCCTTAAAAGGGTATGTACAAGGGTATGCACACTTACAGTTTTCACCATGCTCGCTTAAATTCATTATACCAGACGCTCTACCAAGTGCTTTCCACTTACTACGCCATGTCCTATTTGCAACAGCCCTCTTTTACTGCTGGAAATATCATTCCCATGATAACATAAGACCACTGAGATTTGAACATTGTACATAATCTGACCAACATCACAAAGGGAAGAGGAGAGGTTTGTACCCAGCAAATATCTGACTCCATGTGCACTTCCACCCCGGCTGGGCAATGGTCTGACTTTAGATGGCAGCATTTCCTCTCCCCTCAAAGTTAGAAGTGCTCTTAATGGAGGATAGTCTTTAGGGGTGTCCAGTTTCACCTGTTCATGCCATATGCACAGATTTATGCTGGATACACTGACCTAAGATGATAGTGAGCAAAGATGTGCACCTGTACATTCTGGAATCAACAGGCAGCGGGAGTAGAAACAGCATCCTGGAGCCCCACCTCCACGTTCTGGGCCCAGCCCTGATCTCTGCCCATGAAGATGCTGCCTATGCTCTCGGTTTGGTTCGGGGCAGATCAGTTTTCACATATAAATGTTTTCTCCACATGTGGGATTCAAATTGTCTGAACCGAAGGACTGTTAAGGGAGATATTGTGTAAGTCAGACAGGGCTTTTAGAGAATCAGAAATAAGGTTGCTTCTTAGCAAATAGCTGAGAGAAAAGTTCAGTATGAATGAAAAGGAAATCATTGTATACACATGCTGCGATCAGAAAATTAGTTTAAATAATCAAAGCAATATTAGTGAATAAATTAATGATTTTTTTGTGATCATGTGTTTATAATAGATCTATTTCTAGCCTCTGTTCTGTGTCCAAAGATATAATTTAGGCTGTTGTGTCCTTAAAGCCAACAGAAAAATTTTCTTTAATTAATATACTGTATGCCTAATGACATGCTATTTATTAAGGCAAATAATTTCTGTAAGAAGAGTCTTTTAAATTTGGAAACCTAATTTCTACCAACTCCATCAAAACTGGTTAAGCCTTTAATAATTCAATATGTACATGTGCTATGAGTGAACACCCTTTTCACTTCAGACTTTTCCCTTATGCTAGTCTCAGCATTATTCTGAAAATAACAACAGAGGGTATGTTGGCTGCTGAGAGCCAGTCAGCTGCAGTCTCCTATCAACCTGATATTATTGGCTTGCTGGTGGTAATTGGCACATATATTATCCTGCCCCATAACTCCTTCCCCTTTAATATGGAGAAAAAAATTAGTTCCTTCATGAGCCTTCCCAGAAACCCCTAAAATATTACTCTCTCCAAGCCTTGGTTACCATAGCAGCTTATGGTACCTCTGAAAGAGCTCCTCTTACTATTTATCTTGCATTATGCTTGAGAAATTTCATGTTCTCTGTCTCTTCCACTAGCGTGAATGCAATATATAAATGGAGAAGAGGCTTGATTTCTTTCCACTATTCTGTTTGTTAGCAGGGCTAGCACTGTGCTTTCCTTTTACTAGTCATTTAAAATTATCTGCTAAATAACAACTAATATTCATATTAGTTTTCTAGGGACCTTCAATAAAAAAATATTTCTTTTAATTATCAAAACCATTATCCTTCTTTACAGGTAAGCATGCTGAGGCTCTGAGAAGTTAAGCAATTTGATTTTGAAAACTACTAAGAATCTACTGCTACAGCATCCATCTTACTAGTAGAGATGTTCCATTTTGCAACTCAGTAATTTTACTCATAGTTGTCATATTACCCTCTCTTAACCTTTTAAAAAAACCTAAAAATAAGAATTAATGTGTTTATTGCTTTGATTGTTGACCTGAATTATACCTACAATAATATGATTTAAAGAGATAGAGATGAACTTTGTTTACCTTAAAATTCTCCTCTGATGTACTAAATTAAAAAAAATTTAACTTCTCTTTTGTCTTAAAAATCAAAACTGAGATTTCTCTCTCCAGAAAGCAACAGTTAAAATACATTAAACAATACTAGCTAAAGTAGTAATATGCAGGACTGTGGCTGGTGCTATGGAAGCTGACAGAAGGAACCACCGAACAAATGAGGATGAATGTGTGTGGCAACCTCCAGGGGCTGAGCAAACATACCTTGAAAAGACTTTAGGAGAACCCGGAGAATCCCTGTCCCTCCAAAGATTCCATGACCCTGATATCAGGGGATCACAGACCATTGCTTAGGATTACAAGAAACTTTAGTTACCCATCTTGGCAGTGGCAGGTTGCCTTAGGAGTAAAAACATTAGAACATTAAGAGATAGGGGTGTGTGTGTGTGTGTGTGTGTGTGTGTGTGTGTGTGGTGTTTTATGGGAATAAGAGGTAAACACATTATTAAATAACTAGGGGTAGAAATTGTGTCCTACTAGGAGCCTTTTGCTCTGACAAAGTGATCTGATTTGACAAAAATTAAGTTATTTAGTTAAAACAGTGCTCATTTTAGGATGAGTCTAGAGAAAATTTGAGGCCAGCTCTGCCCAAAAGGTGATGAGAATTGTGTGCATCTTGAAGAGTAACTATGGGAGGGAGGGAGGGAGGGAGAGAGAGAGGGAGAGAGGGAGAGAGCGAGCGAGCTGTGGTGTTGGATTTATTTTCCATAATTTTCTCCTCACTAGCCTTTGCTCATGTCAGTCAGCGCAAAAGAGATCTGTTCTGAAACTCAGTCTGTAAACAACTGTAAGTGGGATTAGTTCAGAGAAACTCCCAGAGATGACAAAGGACAGAAAACATGAGAACCATGAGGTCCCACCCCAGGTCTGATAGCTCGTGAAAACATTGAGGAAACTAAAGCATACCAGATACAGACTTTGCCTATTGAATATCTTCATAATTTTGATCAACCCATGCTGTTTATAATATTTATCAGGAAGCAGTCAATTATATTAATCCAAGATAACCCAGAAATCATAACCTATAGAGAAATAGAAAAGGTAAATGAACAGATAACCTTCAAAGGATAGGAGAAGAAAGGGAGTAAAAGGGAAATAAAACATAAATGGGAAAGAGTAAGTTGAGTGTTGGGCAGAGTTTGAATGCCAATAACTTCCTCAGCGGCTACTAGAAACCCTTAAATGACATTTCTTTGTCACTTGGAGCAGTAGGACAAAGAAATGTGATTGATTGCTATTGCGTAAGGAAAATATTACATCCATATAATACCCAACTATCCAATTTTATTCTAACAAACCAAAATAAAATCTAACCCAAATCACCAAGAGGTGAAAAACGGACTACATGGTTCTATGATCCCAACACCTATTTAGTTGAGTCCTCAAAGTATCAGGTGAGTATTTAAAAGGTATTTGTTGACCAAATTAGAAATGCAACAATTTAATAAGTGTTCAACTTAAGTACACTGCTCTGCAGTATTTTGTTGACTGAATTAAATTAATTTTGTGCCTTCAACATCAAAACCTGAGTTTTCTAGGATCCCGATAATAAATCCACTTTTCATTTTCTACAGACCATATTTTTCCTAAAGAACCAAAACTCATCTAAACTAAATCTGGTTGCATATACAAAACAATACTGAGATTAAAGTAAGTTTTTAGGGTTATCTGTGTAGATAACGCTTTTAGCACTATTTGTATAAATGTGTGTATGAAGTAACACACTTCTGTAAGTCTTAAGTAGCAACTATTTTTAAGGAATATAAGATTTTTAGTAAATTAGATTTTGAAACCTCAAAATTGAAATAGGTTTGGCATTTTCTCTTCACTGGCAACCACCCATGCTATTAAATAAGAAACCTGAGAACTATATTTTCCATAAAATTTCTGAATTGCCCACAAGTGGCATTAAATAATATTTGGCTATGTCAACACAGTCCTGAGTCTCTTCTGGCTGAAATGTCATCCACAGACAAATGATGCCAATTTGCCTATAGGCACATCATTCCCCCCCCCCATCCCCACTTTGTTCCCTTCAAAATAATGTGCTTGAGATCAGCCCCTTAGAGTAGTACAGTAACAGTCATGTTTCAAAACATTGCATATGTGTATGTTGAAATAGTCTCAATTCTTCTTCTCATGAAGTATTACTAGCAAATTATGTTATTCTAGTTCACTGTTTTCCATAGTGACAAGGCTTTGCTGTTCCCTTTGGCTACAATGGAAAAATAAATAATTTTAAATATCTATCTATCTATCTATCTATCTATCTATCTATTCATTCATTCATTCATTCATTCATGTCTTATTTATTGTTAATCCTCACCCAAGAATATTTTTCCCATTAGTTTTTAGAGAGAATGAGAGGGAGGGAAGAAAGGACATATATAGAGAGATATCTATGTAAGAAACACAACAATTAGTTGCCTCCCACACACACATCCCAACTCTGGCGGGGATGGAGAACCTGCAACCCAGGCACATGCCCTTGACTGGGAACCCAACCCAAGACCCTTAGGTATGAAGGCCAAAACTATAACCACTAAGTGACACTTGCCAGGGCTAAATATTCATTTATTTGAAAACATTTATTAAGGGTCTACTATGTGCCTAAGAAACAAGACACCATCCCTGTTCTCAAGAAAAATATGATCTTGTAGGGAGACAGAAAGTAAATAGATTGTTAAAATGCAGTAGAATGAGTATAAGACAGAGGTGTCGAGTAACACTCCCTCCACGTTTTGCGTGGAGTAGCGTTCGGTACCTGAAAGAGGAGCCGCACAGCAAATGAGAGAAAAAGACACGAGATAATTTTGCAATATTGGGGGACCAGGCGGGCAAGTCCCGAAGGACTTCCTCTCTTTGCTCAGGCCTCACCAAGCTTTTATTCATCTGGGATGCACCCATAGCATAGCCCTTAGGCAGGTGACCCCTGGCAACAGACAGACTAGCCCATCAGCAAGGATTTACATAATAATAAATGGGAGAGTAGTTTCAACTACCACTGTCTGGACAAACAGAGGTGGCGCCTAGCTCCGACCTTTGCTACGACTTTCAATGGCTACTAGCTTTTGGGGAGGTCTCTGTCTAAACTCAGCTAGTGAAGACAATGAATGGACTCCGGCACAGAGGTTTAAATAAAGTGCTGTAAGAGCTCAGAAGAGAAGCATTTAATCTATTGTTAGAGAATAAAAGATGCTTATTGCTCAATGAAAATACTTGAAACCACAGCAGGAACACTAAATTTTAAATGATGATTTGTCAATGTATATACAGATGAAGGTTAAATACACCAATTAGCAGATAACCTTGAACAATTTCCTCATCTCCTACATTGTTGTTTTTAAAATAGGAATAACAATCTACACTAATAAAAGAGAAACATGGTAATTGGCGTACGACCGCTACCCTTTTCATTGGCTAATCAGTGAGTATATGCAAATTAACTGTCAGCCAAGATGGCGGCCGGCAGCCAGGCACTGAAGCGAGCAGGGAGGCTTGCTTGCTGCAGACTCCAACGTTCCCCGCCTCACTTGCCAGCCTCTCAGTTGCAACTCTAAGCAACTATATACTATGTTGCAAATAAGAAGCTAAACAAAACCCCAGAAAAGGGCTTCCATTCAGCCGGGCTCGGACCGCAACATTGTATCTATGTTTTCAGCAGCAAGGCCCCAGAGCTAAAGCTGGCCAAAAAAAAAAAAAAAAAGAAAAAAAGGAGCGGTTGGGAGCTTCAGTCCCCCGCCAGCCTGAAATTATAAAAGCATTTTGCTAAATATTAGGTCCCCAATGCCTTTCACTTAGAAAAATAAACTCAATATTTTTTGTTCTCAAAATTGTATATAGAGGGTATAAAAGTTAACTATAGATATACTTAAATATCAGAAAAACAACCTAAGCATTATGAGAACCAGTGGAAGACAAACTGTTTCATTTATCTTTTTAGTGATATTATGTTGGATCTGTCTATAAAAAATTTGTGAATAATAGAAAATCACCAGGGAGAACATTGTAATTCAAGTCAATTTCACTTGAGTGCTATTATTTTTAGACTGTTCCTGATGGCATTCTCATAAATATACTCTGGGCTCAGTAATTTCTCAAAAAGTATAGAATTGATAATTTAAGATCCAAAGGGTCTGTTTAATAAGATGGAATCACTGTTATTTAATGGAGTATCTGTTAAGAGAAAAAAATTTCAAATATAGTGATAATGGTTTTAACAAAACATAGAATGCTTATAAAGTCTTTGCAACCTTGAACTTTTTCTTGAAGCTCACACACATTAACATTTCACAAGCAAGCATGTGTTGCCTAGAATATATTAGATACGGAAAAGGATGCAATCCCTCCAGGAATTGGTGTGTCTCTGGTGAACACCAAACAGCAGAATGTAGGTAATAACGGGCAGAAAGATCACCGCATGTGGATTAACTATAGAACTCAACAGATACCAGTGTGCTGACTCTCCCAAGGAGGTATTTTTAATGCCTGCTTCTATACTTGCTCCCCTCCAGTCCATTCTCTACACATCCGTCTCACGGTTCTTTAAAAATATTTACTGACATGCTAACTTCTTGCTAAAACCCCTATCATGCCATGCCACCTTTCATTAAATTCGGAAAAAAAGACTAAAATGAGTTCTATGATCTACAAGACCCTTCATTATCTGCCTCTGCCTATCTATCCAGTCTTGTTTCTAAAGATTTTCCCCCTCCTTCATTATGCTGGAGCTCATATAACTCTTCCTTCTTTACAGGTCAAAATGCCTCACGCAGTCACACTTGCTCTTCCCCCAGCTTTCTAAATGTAACATTTTAACCTAACCATTTTCTCATATAATTAAATATTTTTAACAATATGACTTTTAATGTCTACATAGTAATTCATTACATTTAAAAAATCATTACTGAGAGGGTATCTTCAGTTTTTGTCACCAAGAAGACATTCTCCCTTCTTATGATAAATTTTTTTTAACCACCAATTCTCTTTTACTCTCAACTCATGAATTGGGTGGAGTTGTTTCTGCTCTATGTGATAGAGGTAGATCTTACTTAGTTTAAACTAAACAAGATATCTCTGCTCCGTGGCCATGGAATTGTTCAGGGAAGAGCATCTGAATACATTTGAGTCAATGAACTGAAGACAGGAATATTGTCCTGGGAGCTACTATATGAAAAAAACAAGAAGCAGAACAGAATTCTAGAGGCAAAGAAAGGCTGAATTCTTGAGGGCAATTATTAAATTCTGAGTCCATCTATTTCTGAAACAAGCCCTACTTCTGCTCTTTTCATTTAAATTTTCATAAAAATGCTGCATTTATCTTTGTCCTCATGTCTGATTACTTCTTTAAAAAATTGGGTTAATGTCTCAAAGGGCAAGGTCATTTTTTAAATCTTTTGATACATGCTCCAAAGCTGTTTTCAAGACAGTTGGTAGTAATTTTTATTTCCATCATTAGTGGACAAGAATGCAATTCCAAACTCTAAGAGAAAAAAAATTCTTTAGAGATAAAGCAACATATTTATCTTGGATTTCTCAAGTAGTTACAGGATGCACTAAAATTTAATTTGGAAGTAATTTGTATATTAATAATTAGAGAAAATGACAGGAAATTGATTATGAATGGATGGAAACCGGTTCAAAAATATTGAAAAATACAAAAATAAATAATATATAGCCTAGATATCTAACAGATATAAGTCAATTAGCCAAGAATTTCCCAGGAGCCATGTATAATCCTTGGAATAATAAATTTATAAAATTACTCATTTCTTCTAAGCATTTAATTTTAGTTGACTGTTTTTGCATTTTGCCTCATAATAATGGTATAAGGAATATTCTATTTGTGCCCCTAGGCCTGTTTTGAATACCAAATGAGAACCAGCCAATTAAAACCAAATAGTGATAGAAACAAAGTATTTTGTCAAAGCCATCATTTGGAGATTGCCCATTTGGTGAACTGGCTTTTGAAGAACTTGCTTCCAGGAAAATGATCCAGACACAGACTGAGTGGGTCAGTTTTCACTGTTTTAGATTATATGAGTGGTCTTTGTTTGTGAGAAACTTGCTAAGGAGCTATTCTTTTTATTTATTTTTATTTTTTATTTTATTTTTTAAAAATATTTTTATTGATTTCAGAGAGGAAAGAAGAGGGAGAGAGAGTTAGGAACATCAATGATGAGAGAGAATCATTGATTGTTTGCCTCCTGCACACCCCCTACTGGGGATCAAACCCAAAACCCTGGCATGTGCCCTTGACTGGAATCAAACCTGGGGCCCTTCAGTCCACAGGCTGACGCTCTATCTACTGAGCCAAACCAGCCAGGGCTCTTTCTATTTTTTTAGGAGCTATTCTTTATGTCCACAAAAGACCAGATCTAAAACAAAGAAATGGGCATGAAGTTATCTCTGAAATTCCTGTCCAGGTTCACGAGGATAGATAGTGTCCCTCCCAATCCAACACAATGCGAAAGCCAAGTCAAAGACCAGGTGATAAAAACAACCAACCAACCAAACAACAACAACAACTATAAAAGATCCAGACATTTTTTGGGGGAAAGCATTCAATGGATGCAGCCAAGGGGAGGCAAGAACTCAGAAAGGACTGGCTGGGCACAGTGAGGACCAACTAAGAATATTTTAGACATTTCACACTATTGTTGGGTGAGAAGGTGCAGAGACAGACAGAAAACAATGCCTGTGCCTGGTTCTCTGGAAGAACAGTCTAAAAACAGATGCTCCTGGAAGGGATTTATTGGGAGAATTAACTCAGGAGTAAGAAAGCGAGGGAAGCAGGATGGCGGGAGAAAGTTGAGCGGGGATTTGGAGTTAACCAGCCTTTAGCTGCAGGCTGACCCCAGAGGCAGTCCTGGAACGTGAATGCACCACAGTTTTCATTGTTAGCTTGGGGACGGCTGTACAATCCCAGGTAAGACGGATCATTGCCCAGAGCAATTGTCCACAAGAGGAGGCAGCTCTCAGCTATGAGCTGCCTTTCTGTCGCTCTCTCTCTAAAACACACACATACAAATCTTAGAAGTTAGATTTCCATCTCCAGTTAATCCAGATACTTTCAGATGACAATTTTCTTCTATAGAACTTCCATAGTTCATTAAAATTTTATCCGTAACAAGTCTCCCTCTGTTTTGTGTGTGTTTGAGTGTATCTATGCATTAATCTATTCACTTATCAGTGATTGCTTATTCTAGCAATCATTCAGAATCAGGTCAATGGTTGTGTATGCTGTGCATTTTCTTTTGTCAACTAAGATACTTTACTCATCTCTTGCATTTCATTTGTTATTTATTTGTGTAGGGATAGGAAGTGATTATATACCCATTTATTAGAAAATTAAGCAGGTCAATTTAAGATACTATGGATTCCTCTTGGAGGGTAAAGACATACAATTCAATTAAATTACCCTTTAAAATTAATTGTAGCCTAAAGGAAATCATTCTATAAGTCAATAATTCATAATTACATTCCTCAGGCACATTTTAATAGATTCTAAAATAATAAATTTTATAACCGTGACCCCTTCCATATAGTTTTTGAAAAAATGCAATGAAAATTCCTAACATTATTTCACTAGATTAAACTATTTTATAACAGCAAAAATATCTAAAGATTTTTAAAACATAAATCAAATTTAAAAAGTTTAGTAAAGAAATTAATAGCAAAAATAAATTTTCATTTCTCAAAAAACTGACATAAGCGCCAATTTTATACATGTGAAAAAATATCTACTGTTTGGGCTTTGGGTAGAAGTTTGGGCTCCTTTCTTCTGCAGCCTAGAAAAGAATTTAGCAGCAGTCATCTAAGAGCTTGCTCACGGCATTAAAACAGAGATTAGTCAAGCACAGGTTGCTCCTAACAATCAGCCTTGATAATTCGCAGACGTATTCTTCCTGAACATTCTGAGCTTTGATCCTATGGGACATTTTTATTCAAGTTTCAAAACTGTATTAAGTATTTGAGCTTCAATTATCCATTCACAACTTTCTGGCCAATGATATTGAAATACAGCACTCTTGTATCTTCACTTTCACTCATCGCCATGCAATATATTCCCATTTTTAGTGTTATAATTACTTAAGCCACTTGGAGTAGTGTTTTTCTTTAACTACATCTATTATTCCAGAGTTTTACTAGCAAGTGACAGAAATCCAACCCTATGGCTTAAGTAGAAAAGGGAGACTTTATTGGCTCTGAAAACTAAACCATGAAAAAGAATGTAAGAGCTGAGCCCAGTCTCAGTCTCACATTTCCTCCCTACACTCCTTTTGCTGATTCCAGCTGTCTGTCCTCTTTCAGTCTCTTAGGACCTTGTTTTCAGCAGCACCCGTGCCACCCTCTCAAGATTTGCTTGATAATCTATGTGGATCCGGAGCTGCAACCTCTACCCCTAGATTCACAATTATGTACTTGCCAACCCAGGGAGCCTCAGATTGACTGCACTATCATGGGCCCTTTATGCATAAAACTGTTTTTACTTTTTTTCTTGCAATATAATTCATATGCAAAAAAATAAGCTTTTAAAGTATACAATTCAGTGCTTTTTAATATGCTCACATAGTTATGCAACCATTATCACTAATAGTTTCAGAACATTAGACCACCTTGAAAAGAAACCTTTTTAAAATTAGCATTCTCCATTCTCCTGCTTTGCTCAGGCCCCTAATCTTTCTGTCTCTATAGATTTGTCTATTCTGCACCTTTTATATAAATTAAATCATACAACATGGCTTCTTTTGCGTGTGGCTTCTTTAACTTTGCATGTTGTGCTCACCCATATTGCAGCATGCATCAAAAATTAAATCCTTTCTATGGCTAAATAATATTCCATTGAATGGATATATCACTTTTGTTAATCCATTCATCAGCTGAAAAACATTCATTTTTTTCTGTATTATTATGAACAATATGGCTACGAATATTTGTGTACAAGTTTTTGAATAAACATATTATGTTTTCATTTCTTTTGGGTATGTACCAATAAATCAAATTACTGGATAACATAGTAACCCTATGTTTAACTTCTGAGGAATTGCCGAAGCATTTTCTAAATCAACTGCACTATTTTACATTCCCATTGGCAATGTATGAGGGTTCTAATTTTCCACATCCTCACTAATATCTGCTATTGTCCATCTTCTTTATTCTAGCTATCCCAGTGGGTATGAGATGGCATCTCTTTTAAATATATATATCTTTTATTTTTATTTTTTAAAATATTTTTATTGATTTCAGAGAGGAAGGGGTAGTGAGAGAGAGAGCTAGAAACACAAATGATGAGAGAGACACATCCAATGGTTGCCTCCTTGTGGGCCCTGACCAGGGCAAGGATCAAGTCTGCAACTGAGGTACATGCTCTTGACCGGAATCAAAACCGGCACCCTTCAGTCCACAGGTTGATGCTCTATCCACTAAGCAAAACTGGCTAGGGTGAGGTGGTATCTCTTTGTGGTTTTAATTGGGATATCCTTGTGGCTAATACTATTGAGATCTTTTTCATGTGCTTATTGGTCATTGCATATCTTCTTTGGAGAAATGTCTATTCCTACCCTTCCCCCATTATTTTGTACTTTTTTATGGAGTACTTTACATATTATGGAGAGTACTCCCTTATCAGATAGATGATTTACAAATATTCTATGTGTACTTGAGAAGAACATGGATTCTGCTATTGTTGAATAGACTGTTCTATAGATGGCTATTTAGGTCTATTTGGTTTATAGTGCTTTTAAAATCTCTCTTTTCGATAATCTTCTGTCTTGTTGTTCTATAAGTTTTGAAAGTATAAATTTGAAGTTTCCAACAATGATTGTTTAATTGTCAATTTCTCCACTCAATTCTGTCACAGTTTTTGTGTCACCTCTTTGTCAGTTATGAGTTATGTCTTCTTGATAGATTGACTACTTATTGTTAAAATAGCCATCTTTGCCTTTAGTAACAATTTGTCATAAAGTATGTTTTGTCTGATATTAGTATAGCTACTCCAACTCTCTTTTAGTTACTGTTTGCATGGTATATTTTTTCTATCCTTTTATTTTTAACCTATTTATGTCTTTGAATTTAAAATGTGTCTCATAGATAAGATATAGCTGAACTATGCTTCTTTTTATCTATTCTGCCAATTTCTACCTTCTGATTGAAGATTTTAATATATTTACATTTAATGTAATAGCTAATAAGGTAGAATTTATATTTGCCATTTAACTACTTGCTTTCTATATCTTTTTTTGATCCTATATTCTTCCATCACTTGTCTTCCATTATGTTAAGTAGGTTATTTTCTAGTGTACAATTTTTAAAATATATATATTTTTTTATTTCAGAGAGGGAAAGAGAGGTAGAAACACTAATGAGACAGAATCATTGATGGGCTGCTTCCTGCACACCCCCTACTGGAGATTGAGCCTGCAACCTGGGCATGTTCCCTGACCAGGAATTGAGCCATGACCTCCTGGTTCACAGGTCCAACACTCAACCACTGAGCAACACTGGCCTGGCTCTAGTGTATCATTTTGATTATGTTGAGTCTCAGTGCTATGGCTTGAATGTTTGTTGTCTCTCTCCAAAATTCATAGGTTGAAATTGTAATGTCCAATGTGATTGTATCATCAGGTGGCACCTTTGGGAGGTGCCTAGGTCATGATGGTGAAACCCTAGTGAATGGTATTATAAAAGATATCCCACAGAGCTCCCTAGCCCCGTGGTTGGCAAACTGCGGCTTGTGAGCCACATGCGGCTCTTTGGCCCCTTGAGTGTGGCTCTCCCACAAAATACCACATGCGGGCGCTCACGTACAGTGCGATTGAAACTTCGTGGCTCATGCGAGGAAGTCGGTATTTTGTGGAAGAGCCACACTCAAGGGACCAAAGAGCTGCATGTGGCTCGCGAGCCGCAGTTTGCCGAGCCGCAATTTGACGACCACTGCCCTAGCCCCTTCCATCCTCGAGGATACAATGAGAAGTCTGTGCCTGGAAGAGTCTACACATGACCATGCTGGCACCCTGATCTCAGACTTCCAGCATTCCAACAATAAGAAATACATTTCTATTATTTATAAGTTACTCAGACTGTGGTATTTTTTTTTTTTTTTGGTGGCAGCCCAAAGACACTCAGACTGGGTAATCTCAATTGACTTATCCTTAAAATTTCTATACATCTAATGTTATTCTCAATTTGATGAGACATCATCCCCATATTTTCCTTTAGTTCTTTAGACATTATTTTCTTCAGTTCATTGAATATGTTAAAAATAATGATCTAAAATCTTTGTTTAGTAGATCCAAAGCATTGGTTTCCTCAGGTAGTTTCTATTCCCTTGTCATTTATTTTTCTTGTGTATAATCCACACTTTCTTGTGGTCCCCCCCCCCCAAGTCTTGTAATTTTTGCTTGAAGATGGAATATTTTAAATAATACGATTTGGCAACTCTGGAAATTTGATAAGCCCCCATTCGCAGTGTTTATCCTTGGTGCCGCTTATTGTTGCTGTGGCTATTTGTTTGCTAGTGACTTTCCTGAACTAATTCTTTAACACTGGTATTCTTTGTTGTACGTAACCTCTGAAATCTCTGCACGATTAATTTACTGATCAGCTAATGACTGGAGAGAGACTTCCTTAAATGCTTCAAGTCAATAGAACTCTCATGTTGCTGAGTGGCTCTGTATGCATGTTGGGGCATACCCTCAATGCTCAAGCAGTTTACAACCCTGCCTTGGCCATCATTTACTGCTCATGCAGAGCCTCAAGGTCAGCCAGAGGTGAGTGGTTAGGGCCTTCTTCATCTTTCCTGGGCATACACATAGCCTTCTAGATTCCCAGGCATAGGTTGGAACTTTTTAAAAAGTCCCCTATAGGCATTTTATTCTCCAGTATTTTTTTTAAAAATATATTTTATTGATTTTTTTTTTACAGAGAGGAAGGGAGAGGGATAGAGAGTTAGAAACATCCATGAGAGAGAAACACCGATCAGCTGCCTCCTGCACATCCCCTACTGGGGATGTGCCCGCAACCAAGGTACATGCCCTTGACCGGAATCAAACCTGGGGCCCTTCAGTCCGCAGGCCGACGCTCTATCCACTGAGCCAAACCGGTTAGGGCTCTCCAGTATTTTTAAAAGTTTTTTTGGTCACTGTGTTGTTGGCCCCAATTGTTACTGCCACATCAGGCAACTGCACTGTTAAACAATTGCTGCTGATGATCTCCAACAGGTTGTTCACAGGACATGAACTAAGACTCAGATCAAATAAAGGCAAGCTTTGGGGTGGGATTTTCCTCAGAACTTCCAAATGGATCAAATAATGGCAGTTATCTGGGAATGATGCTTTGAAGGAGCTCTCACTCCATTTTGCCCCTTTCAGTGGCTGCTGGACTGCTAAATGCCACAAGGCTCAGTGCTGTTTAGATTCCGTCATTTTTTTCTTAAATAAAAACTCCCCGATTATTATAAGCTCTTTGCAATTTCTACAGTTCTAAAAAGTTGATTTAAAAATTCTGCTAGTATTCCTATTGCTTTCATTGAGCAGATAATATTTGTAGGTTCTTATTCTGCCCTTCCCACTGATGTCACCTCTCATCTGCCACCTTATATATACGAATTTGAGTATATATGTTTCCTCTGGATTGTAGCCAAGAGCATCTTAACTCTTGTCCAATCAGTGTGATTCATGGCTCTTAGTTGTGATCTCAGGTCTCTTTTTTAAGAGATGCTTCCTAATTCATAAAGACCTAGAATAAATTCAAGTTGGTAGAACCTGAGTCATCTACCCATGCTCTATATAATCACTAGGGTAAGAAAGTATAGTCCCCACAGTGGAACTGTGCCTGGCAGCCTACACCTGGGCCACATGATCAGAGTAAGGGTGAAACAGTTTTTCCAAAGTAGAGTAAGGTTGTTCTGAGTGTAGAAAATGATAAATGCTCACAGAATCATGTTCATCATTCTTAGAAAGAAATTATGATGTTCTGCTCATTAAAGACATGGCAAAATCAGTAGAGAAGTTATACAGTCTTCTCATTCTGCATGATTTCTTCCTCGTTTCCACCCCATCATTGTTATTATGACAAGAATCAAACCCCAAACTCTATGCATAAAACTTATGAATAATGACTTCTCTGATCTGCAGCAACACTGAAGAGTTTAGGTACAGGTTTCTGGTGGGAGGAGGAGAAAATATTAATAAAAAAAGTAAAGAAGATTTTACCCATCAGAAAATGTACACCATGATTAATCATGGATAATAAAAATGGTAGAAGATACGCTGCCAAGTGTCTAGCATATTATATAAATTTTAAAAATAAGCAATCAAGCAGATAAATCTATATTCATGACTGCATTTTAGTCATGTTTTTATGTTTTTTCCAACATTTTTGACATTTCTTCCTTTTCTTTTCTTTTAAATATATATTTTTATATATTTCAGAGAAAAGGAAGAGGGAGAGAGAGATAGGAACATCAATGATGACATAGAATCATTGATTGGCCGCCTCGTGCACGCCCCCCACTGGGTACTGAGTCCACAACCCAGGCATGTGCCCTTGACCGTAATCAAACCCAGGAACCCTCACTCCGCAGGCCAATGCTCTATTGACTGAATCAAACCGGTTAGGGCTTTATGTTAATTTTTAACGCTGTCATAATTTTAGGGCATAGATAGTAATTGTATTTTTGTTTATTTTATTTTTATAAAAAGCTCTTTTCACCCAATGAATGGGTTTTTGATGAAAACAGCTTTGAGAAATAATTATCTAAGTTAGATTCTTATACATAATCATAAGTCAAACTTTCACATTTTAATGTTACACACAGGTCAGACAATTGTGGTATTAATTAAAATAGTGCAATATCCTTGAAACAAGTGTTAATCAGGGAAATATTCTAAATGAAGTAGAAAAAATGATTATCTGGTGTCCTTTGTGGAATAATCCTGTTTAGAAAAAAAAGGGCATAATTTAAATGGCTATATTTCTTTTAAGAATAATAAATTATTTCACTTCTTTTCCTTTGTAAAAATAAATATTTCATGACTTTCAGACTGTCAAAAACTAAATCTCTTTCTATACCCTATCTTCTGGGGCCCCTGCCAGTAAATCTCAGGAGCTGTAGATGAAAAGGATTGATAATGAAAGCGAGGTATGAGCTGCGGCTGTCTGCTGTGTATTTAACCCCCCTTCCAGCCAGAAGATAGCAGTAGAGAGACAACAGGCTGTTGCCTTGCTAAGTCCTTGATTGTTATTTGGCCAAATAAATGTTTAGATTCATGACTCGGAGGCACAGACATGGTCTTATTTGTCATCTATTCCACTATTTATTTGATACATGAATCTCTCTGTCATCCTCAAATATTATCCTTCATCTTCTGAATACAGTCGAGTGGAAACCCCATTTCCTATGACACAATCCATTCCAATTCTATAGAACTGTTAGAAACTTGTTCATTGTATAAGCCGCAATTTGACTTCTTGAAATTTTAAACATTACACTTAGTTTTGCATTGTGAGGAAAACTGAAAAACTTACATACCAGACTACTGAGCAATTTCATACTGGGTTACAAAGAAAGCTTCAATTTAGATCCTTTTGTCCAGTTAATAAACTATAATATTAGAAGAGTGACATAGATATTGTTATTGCAGTCCATTAAGATATTTGACAATTTCTTATTATGATGTGAAAATATAGACTGGCTGGGAAAATTAATATATAATATCTGGTTGAAGGAATGTTATCAAATAATGTTTATTAATGTATTTCTATTAACTTGGTGTTTCATTGCAAAGGATTCTTTCCTTGGTCCTGTCCCATTTAAAATTTTTACCAATAGTGTGCATTAGAATAAAGAAAGGACATATGTGTTGATATGCAAGTGGCATGATGTAGAGAAGAGGGCCTTTTACATGTAATGACTCACAGAGCCAGAATCCAAACAACTGTGGCATATTAGATGTATGGGCTAAATAAAATCATACTATATTTTAACAGGAGTAAAAATAACCTCTTTTTAAAGTAAACAATGGAGGTCTATAGCTTAGAAGCATGATATGAAAAGAATCTAAGAGTTGAAAGCATATAAATATCTAATGCAGGAATTAGCAAACCAAAACCCACTGTCTGCCTTTGTAAGTAAAGTTTTATTGAAACACAGCCATGCTCATTCATTTATGTATTATCTATGTAGCTGCTTTCATGCTACAACAGAACTGAGTATTGCCAACAGAACTTCATGGACCTCAAAGGCTCACATATTGACTGTCTGGCCATTTACAAACAAATTCTGTTGACTCCTAATCTAATTTAGGTTTTGTTAATACATATAAAGGATCCACATATGAAGGAGATTATTTATTATTTCTTAGTTTTATCCTTATTAACAATTTCAGTTCTGGGTCCTACGTTTGCTAGGGACATTAACAACCATCCAGAAGAAAGTGATGGGAAAGGTAAAGGGTCTCCAGAGAAGCCATATCAAATGGAGAAAACCCGAATAAACTGGGAATAATTATCCCAGAGAAGAGAAGAGTCATGGAAAACAAGATAGCTCTACTTCTGGTTTCAAATATATGAAAGAAAATTATGTGGAAGAGTTATCTGCTATCTGTTATTCGGGTCACAAAGCCTAAATTTACTATCTAGTTCTTTACAAAAAATATTTGCTAGTCTCTGGTTCAGAACAGCATTGTGGATATACCTCAGGTCTGACAATGGAAGGCTCCGTTAGTTCCTCTTCAGAGGTGACTGCAGGGTACAGACAGAAGACAGGTCCCCAAGGCCCTCAGTAACTTACCTGCATGGCCCTCCACCTTCAATGCTAATAACTGTATTCTGACCAGGGCCAAGGGTTCCTGGAATCTCTCTGGCTGTCCAGAGAGTTCTTACTTGATAAAAACTAAACCCGTAGGCAGCATGTGGCAGTTTTTCAATTTACTTGAGAGATAAGGCAGATTTTGCTATTTTTAATTATTGCGTTTTCCTATGTTTTGGGGTGGTGAGACATGAAGAAAATTGCTTCTGCTAGTTTCCTTCAGTAAGTGACAGAGTTTAGATGAAAAGGACAAGAAATTTGGCTCTTCACTGAGATGCAAGTTCCCACTTCTTTCCCCTCGTGGATTATTCATGCCTCATAATGTGCCTGGAGTTCCTGGGAGTATGATGCTTATTCTCACATAGGTCTAATTCTGAGTGAAAGCTCTAGTTGAGAAATCAGAAGCATTTTGTCTTCAAGTGTTCACAGTAATGATTGTATTCATCCATTTGAATTCTGATGAACTGGGCTTTTGCTGGGGAAATGCTATCACAATGGCCTGACTCTGGCTTGCGCCCTGATGCGGCTTTGATTTATGGTGCACTAGTACTTCTTGTCCTTTGCCAGCTCTATTTCAAATTACAGCATGGGAAGAAAATGTTTTCAACAATGACACATCCAGCAGGTGATTTCTGGGAGCTTTGGATGTAGGCTTTCATCTTTCTTTCAGGTTAGCCACCCACTCAGGCCCTGAATAACACTGGGGTTTTCAGAAGCATTAGCATTCTGGACAGGTCTCATTCAGACACCCCCATGCTCCCTGCCATTCTCAGAGTGGCATTCTGTCTCAGCGGAATCTTCTCACGTTACATTTAGGGGAAGTGATTCATTTCTAAGATACAGCTTCCCAAAGCTATGATTACATGAAAACAAAAATTAATTTCCCAATGTATCTTGTTTGGCAGTCTGTGGAAAAGGGAAACAAATCTCATTTACTTTTCTCTTACTATTTTGCATTTTCATTAAGTTTTTATTGTACTGGTAAAGATGGAGATGTACTGGTAGCAAGGAAAGTAGTTGTAAAGAGAAAGTAGATTGCAGGGCAGAGTTTTGTTTTGTTTTAATTTAGCCATGGGACAGTTAAAGAAAGCCAAATCAAAAGTCACCAGGGTTTTAGGACAGTGGGGTGAGGATTTAGGCAGTGTATTCTTTAGGTTCCACCATACCATGCATGTGCTGAATTAAAGTATAAACTGGGGAAGATTTCTATGACAAATAGTAATGCACCTTAAGTTAGCAAGCCCCAAACCCAAATGAGACAGTTGGTTGGAGTATCCTCCCACACACCAAAAGGTTGCAGGTTAGATCCCGGGTTGGAATGTGTGCAGGGTGGGAGGGGGAGGAGGGTGGCCGACTGTTGTGTTTCTCTCACATGGGTGCTTCTCTCTCTCTCTCCCTCTTCCTCTCTCTCCAAAATCAGAGATCCCCGGTTGGAATGTGTGCAGGGTGGAAGGGGAGTGGAGGGGGCGACTGATGTGTTTCTCTCACATGGGTACTTCTCTCTCTCTCTCTCTCTCTCCCTCTTCCTCTCTCTCCAAAATCAGTGAAAACACATCCTTAGGTGAGGATTAAAAGAGGGGAAAAATGTAACATTTATCTACAAGTAGCTTTTCAATGACATTTTAAAAGTGTTTTTATAAAGAAGGAACTTTCTATAGCTTTTTTGTATATGCGGATGTTCATATGTGATATTTACATTAGACTTGCTAATAGCTCTTGAATTCTTGCTGGGCATTAGCAAAAACAGGAAAGGGTTTACAGAGACATATAAACAATATCAATACTAGTCAACTTTGTAAGGAATCCTGAGCATTTGCACAGATTATTTCCATTTTATGCTAGATATGCCACATAATAAACTTTGGTTGTAGAAAAATATTAAAGTGAAATCTACAAAAATCCTAGACTGCAAACTTTCGTAAATGATATAAAAGTTTATGTGAATAAACTAGAAAGCATAATTTATTATCAGAAATTGAGACTATATTACATGTATCAATTCTGTTTAAACTATTTCATAGTTTAATACAATCTTAATCAACATTTTCATATGACTTTGGTGATGGTGGTCTTTACAAAATTATTGAAAAGTTCACTTGAAATAATAAATGAGTAAGAATAACCAAAAATTTTTAAGTAGGTAATAAGTAGGGGGGAAAGGTACTGATACTGAAACATAACTCTAAAGATCATTAGAACAGATTAATACCTTTCTATAAAAGAAACAGAAAATAATATCATTTTATTGCACTACTATAAAAACAAAGAGATAATAAAACAGATCATAAAGTCCAGAAATGAAACTAAGTATTGTAGTATATAATAATTATGTTATTATTATATATGTTTGCTAACATATGTTAGCAAAATTAATGGAAAAGTTGTGTATTATTTACCCAGCAACAAGTCTTTTTTAAAAATAAAAATACTGTAAAGATAACTAAAAAATATAAGTGGAAGACTAGTAAAAATATTTATTGGACAGATGGTAGCAAAGAATTAATAGTTTTAATATACAGAAGCTCTGTCAATCAGTAAAAAAAAGAAATAATGAATGCACTAACAGATGAATAGGCAGCCCAGGAATTTCCAAGAAAAGAAATACATATAAAAACATGTCTATGGCACAGATATTCAATACATGATAATTAAATTGTTATTTTTGCATATTAAGATTAGATTTAAAAAAATAATTTGAATTAGCTAGCAAATATGTGGAGAGTAGGTTTTCTGAGCATCTAAATATCATGAACAAATTTAAACTTTCTACCATTTCTTGCATCTTGCAAAAAAATCCCCCACACAAATAAAAGTAATTTTAAATGAAATATAAACACAAATAAAGAAAAAAGAAAAGTAAAATGAAATTCCTAAACTGAATAGAAACAGTATATTGTTCCTCTTTTTTGCAGAGAAAAATAGAGTATTTACCAAAAATTTTAAAAGTAAGCACTTCCTAAGCCTCGCACAGTTACATTCCTAGGAATTCTCCTTAAGGAGTTATTTAAGAATGAGGGAAGATACTTAAGATATTCGACATAGCATTGTTTATAATGGAGGAACGTGGAACCTAATAAAATGGCTATCCATAGCGAGATTAAATAAAAAAGTCTGTTTATACTTTCACTTCAAATTACATCATAGAGGACTATTTAATTACATGGCTGAATTTGTCCATGTCCATGTCTGATATGAGATGAGATGAGATAAATTAAGCAGCATGTATGAAATGATACGATTTTTGCAAGAAGATTCGTTACTCTAAGAAAAAGGCGAGTATAATCCACAACATAGTGTAATGATGCTTATTTCTGGGTGGTAGTTATAAATGAGTGTTATTTTCCTCTTAGTGGTATGTGTATTTTCAAAATTTGAATGTGTCAATTTATAATTAGAATAAAGTCTAATATTTTTAAATAAAAATTAAGGTAATAAATATTTGCTATATTATTATTGATTTTTATTTTATCATTAATTGTTTTTATTATGGAGATATTTGCTTTTCAGAAAAAGTTCAGAGCATGTGTTCTGTTTTATGCTTCATGGCTCCCAATTTTAGTACTGCTGATTGCAGGCAGGTAAAAATATAGATTAACTTATGTATCAAACTCATCACCTTCTAAGGTACAAGTTCTCCTTCAATTGTTTTTAGAGGAAACATGCAGAGTTTGGCCATGTGTAGATTGATCAAGAAAATTTGCAGATGACCACCTTCATCACTGGCCTTGATGTTAGAGCCAACATGGCTCTTATGTATAGATGCTCCATTCTACTTGTGTACTTTCCAGGCATCTCTCAACCACAATCCAGTCCTTGTACATTCTACTCCTTACTGAGGAAATAAGCACCTCTCTAGGAAACCAGAGCCATGTGGGTTAATCCCATAGGCATGACCATCATTCCCATTCACTTGCTTTGATCGAGTCTTTAAAAATGCTTTGGTGAATTCTGAATTTCTCTGGATGCACCGGGAGAGATAACAAACTTCCTCAGATCTTATATTTTTATCCATTAGCTGAAATCTCCTTAAACTATTGTTCCTCATTACTTAAAAGTGAGCAATGAGGCCCTGGTAGCATTGACCATAGGACAAAAAGCATTTTGAGGAGATAATAAAGTAGGAAAAATGTGAAAAACAAAATCTTAGCTGTACTTCTCTTTCTGTTGACAAATTGTGATAGGATGCAATTTTGGTAAAGTTGCCTGTGTTATTGTTAAACTTAGTTATTCCTAAAAAAGGAGGGTGTTATTTGGTGGGTATCATTTCACAAATAGCATCATCATTTCTACAATTCAGCATCTGGCATGGTGTACTGCCATTAGTGACTTGGCTGAAGGATGAATATTTCTTGTAGCTTCAATTTGAAATCACCCAGACTACTTTAGCACAGCCAAAACAGATTTTAAAAAAAACATCTATCTTCAGATCTTATATTTTTAAGGTTCTGTTGAATGCCTACTACTCTAAGCAAAGCACTATACTAGCCAAATACTGGACATCTTCCTGCCCTAAATCCATCCCTTAGATTAGGGTACCCCCAACTCTTTCTAAAAATTCAACATCTTTAGTTGCCTGAAAATCAGGGCACTTTGCTGGAGGGAGATGCTGGAACATCTTGCAACTGAAAATGATCAATTGGCTCTGAATCAGAAAAGCATTTTCTCTCCATTTAATTAGTAACTGCTCTGGATTTTTCTTCATTGATATTTATATGGAAAATGTTCTCAATGAGCTAATCTAATGCCAAGTGTGTGATGTGAAATTCTCTTATTGCTTTGACTTTGTAGTAATATGAGGAGAGAACAGCTACTTATGAATCTAAAGGAGGCCACATGCGAGCTTCCATAAACAGAGGATGCTCCTTATAAAACGGAAATGTGCTCAGTGTTATGTTAGGTAATGATGGTGGCACTACATGATGTCAGGTGACAATGAGTCACACATTTCTCTCTTTTTGAAAACAGCCTTCTTATCCAAAGGCTGAGAGGCCACTCAACATGTATAAAGTACCTACCAGGCGGCAGAAACGCCGGGCGAGGAACCGGGCAGGCATGAAGGAGAATGAGATCCCTCTTCTCAAGAAGCTCAGATGAGCCCGGAGAGATAAAACAGAGACTCTTGATATAATGTGGTTTTGGTCTGATTACAGATGTGAGGAAAGAACCAATACCCTCCCTGGGAAGGGTCTGAGACATCTCCATCGAGGTGCTGAAGGTACTGGGGAAAGGAAACAGAAGGAAAAGGCATGCCAGGCGGTGGGAACCACATGAGCAGAGCCACCACTGAGAAGCTCTGCTTAGCAGAGAGTAAACGCTCTGCTCTGCGAGACTCACCAGCCGGAGTCCCCACGGAGCCAAAGACAACCATATAGTTGCCGGAGGTTTATGGGAAAGCCCAGGTTATTTATCAGCAAACATTCTACAAATATTTACTGAGCAGCTGGTACGTATTAAGTCCTGTATGGATAGTAGTGATCTCAACAGATGCTACCTCTGTCCATCAAAGACACTATAATTGAGTGAGGAGCTAATGTATTATTGCCTGCTTCTGTTGCTCAATTCCCTCTAAAACTTGGGCTGTCTTTCCTGTGTGCTAAATGTTTTCCTCCAGGTTTCCTTCCACCCTCTCCCCTATTTTTGCACTGCATTTTGGGGAAGGTTGCTGGTTTAAGTTGTCTTTCCTGCTCAATGTTATTTTGTTGGTGGTGGTTTTTTTTGTGTGTGTGGTTTTTTTTGTTTGTTTGGGTTTTTTTGTGTTGTTTTTTTTGCCATATTTGTGGGAGGTTGGGCCAACTACAAGTTCTGCTGCTCCTTAATTGCAGTCTGAATCGCTATAGCTCTATAACAGAAAGTCTTTAGTTCTAGGCTGCAGGAAAAGAGAATGTAAGAACAGCAAATAATACACAAAACGAAACCATTCATAATTGTTTAAAAAATGGGAAAGCTAGCAGCTGCTCAATTCTAATTATTTCTGTTATCTGCAGAATTTCTCACTGAAGGCAAGAATAATCACTGTGCTCAGCAGCTGGGGAAATGCAGTTTTACATAAAACACAAGACTCCACTAAACCTCGAAATAACAGGAAGTGTAGCCATACTTGAATACAGGGAGGAACTGGGGTTAGGGAGAAGCGGTGTCTGAGTTTTCCTCCAAATAGTAATATGTCCAGAGGGCTTTCAGCTTTACCAATATTGTTTGTCCCTGAACTGTCTTACTGACGATTTTATTAGCCCCACTCCATCGATGAAAAAAATTAAGGACTCAGCACGCTGGCGTTCATTCAGCAGCTAAAATCGAGAACAGAGTTCTGATTTTCCAGTTCCCAGGCCCATGATTTATTCCCCTGTGCCACTGCTCTTGTTTTTCCCACACTGTGACCTACCAGATGGCAGCCTCAGCTGAAGCCAACGTCTGAATATCCTTGTGTTAGGCATTTACTTACATAAATGTCATGTGATATTGCCATTTCCTCTATTAATATGGATGTTTCTGTTGGGAACATCTCTCCCTATCCATCTTTCAGGGATACTTTCCTAGTAAGATTTAATGTTTTGTAATCTTGAACTTTCAGATGCCTGAATAACCCCCCAAAATTTATTCTTCAATTTTTTGTGATAGATACACGCCATGGCTTTCCTTCTATGGGCCAGCTTCAGTGAATCTCTTAGAGAGTTTATTCTTTTGTGTTAGTAAATATAAGAAGATTCCATTTAGCTTTTTCAAATACTATACCTACTTCTAGGTATTTCCAAGCTTCCCTGTTCCATCCATCTGCTAACCTTTCTCCATCCCTCCCTGCATCCATCCATCTCTTCTTTTAGCAAAACCACCACTATTAGTGCTTACCACATGCAAGGAATTATTTTGGATGCTATGAAGAAGACAGAGCCCAGCCATAGTGGCTCAGTGGTTAAGTGTCGACCTATGGACCAGGAGGTCACAGTTCCATTCTCAGTCAGGACATATACCTGGGTTGAGGACTGAATACCCGGTGTGGGGCATGCAGGAGGCAGTTGATCAATGATTCTCTCTCATCATTGATGTTTCTATCACTCTCTCCCTCTACCTTCGTCTATGAAATCAATAAAAATTATTTTAAAAATATAATATTAAAAAAAGAAAGAGACAGAGATTCAGACATCCAATTCTGTATTCCATAAGCTTACAGTCGGATAGGCTGGCCAGCGCATCCATTCATTAAATTATTCACTCATTCTACAAATAAATGTTTATTGAGCAGCTGGCACATATTAAGTCCTGTATGGATAGTAGTGATCTCAACAGATGCTGCCTCTGTCCATCAAAGACTCTATAATTGAGTGAGGAGCTAATGTTTTACTCTTGGCTAAAACAGGAAGAGAGTACTATGGGATGCATAGGAGCAACTCCTCCCATAGAAACAGAAAGGCTTCCTGAAAAGAAATACCTGATAACGTGAAACACCAGGTAGCAGAGAAAATGAGCATTCCAGAAAGAAGATACATAAAGGTCCTGAAGAGAAAGAAAGCCTATTACATTTAAGAATCCCAAACCAGTTTAATATGAGTGTCTCTGAAGCCTGCAGGAGGAGACTGGTAAGAAATTGGTGCAGTAGAGACCTGCGTTATGAATGGAAGCACCTGGGGGTGTAGACTATATATGACATTAGAACTCTTTAAACACCCTTGGGTGTTTGTTTTTAAAACCCTCGCTGTCTCCTTGGTAGAGAAAATATTAGACTAGTGGCTCTCCAAATGTTCTTAGGACCAGGAGAGTGAGTATTACCTGGGAACTTGCTAAAAATGAAAATTATTGGGCCCCACTCACCACAGGATTACTGAAGCAAAAACTCTGGAGATGGTGACTTGCCAGCATGCGGTTTCCTGCGTTCAGCACGCCTCTCAAGCGTGAGAACCACCAATTAAAGAGGAACGCAATCAGAGAAGGAGAGACTGTTTAGGAGATTGGAGCAATAAGCCATGTGAGGTTATATAAATAATTACAATGTGAGCCAGAAGATTCAGGTGTCCTAGCAGAGGTACAGGACAACTGCCATGCTTGTTTAGAAGAAGCAGGTCAGGCTGCTAACATGGGTCTTTTAGGGGAGAGGTCATTTGAGCTGAATCTACAATTTTAACTTCTGCTGCCTTATGTGTCACTGTTTTTCTAACTATATTCCTGATCATAATTTTAATAAGTGTTTAACTGTCACACAGCTAGCTTGATATAAATGGTGACCACTGAGTTACCTTTGTAGTGAATAATTTCTCAATGGAATATTCTTTCATTAAAAATTGTGCACAATCAATTGACTCAAACTCTTGTATATAATTCTGACAAAAATTATACTTCTTGGATTATTTTTGAATTTTGAACCTCTTTTTAGTAATTTCTCATATATATAACCTACAAATGAAAAGAAATAGAAATAGATTTGGTTCTTCCAAACAGATTTTGTTTACAAAATTGTATACACACACATACAGGTGTGTGTGCATGCATATATGCATTCATATGTGTACATACATACACATGTACATGTACATTTATCTATAATATTGTTGAATTTAGCATTTATTTGATATTCGTATGTATATGCTAATGTTAATGTAAAACTTTAACATTAGTTGAATATAGCATTGTGTCCCTTTTCTTTTTTCCTTCCTTCCTTCTTCCCTCCTTGCTTTTATTTTCTCCTTTCCTCCCTTCTGTCTCTTTGAGTTATGACCAATTAGATTATAAATCCATAAGTAATAGCTATTTTCTTTTGATGATGTAGCACAAAATTTGAACAAAATAATATTTACAATCACATGCTAGTCTTTTTGTATAGAGTCAAATGGAAACTTTGCAAAGTTTGCTTTTCTTCCCCTTCACATATTTTCTAGGTGGCCTGCCAAAATCAAAGCTACTTTTTGCTTTTTGTTCCATTAACTTAGCACTTGATTTCTGACATTTCTTAATGCCTCATTATACTCAATCTGTAAAAAGTAGCATCTGCAATATTTAATTCTAGAAATGGTGACACTGAGGTTTTAATGGCCCAAGTAAAAAAAGAAAGAAAGAAAAAAGAAGGCCTGAAACACAATTTTTGTATTTGTGTCATGTGTATGTACTTATTTTTTCTCCATTTAAATGTTATTGTAAAAATAAGGTCAGTGTAAAATATTCAGAAAAATCCTGTAAGGATTAATCATAAGAAAGCTGAACAAAGAGTGAACTTTGCCAAGTCTTTTACAAAGCCAGCTGTACGCATCTGCTTGTTAGCTTGTAGCCTTATTTTGAGCTGGGAATTGTGGACACTTCACAGTGTACATGAGCCATGGGTCCTGGGAACATATTTTGTAACTGCCAAAACTAAACAGTTAGCAGTTCCCATGAGAAGAACATGATGGTTCTGAAGCAAAGGAAAACCCCCTGAAAAGAGACGACTGTTCTCATTGTTTGGTGGGAAATAAATTGGAAACAGAAAAAAAAAGAATTGAAACTTTTGAATTTAATGGTTATTAATAATGACAAAACTTTGCAGTGAACTGCCCTGGCTGGGTAGCGCAGTGAACTGCCCTGGCTGGGTAGCGCAGTGAACTGCCCTGGCTGGGTAGCGCAGTTGGTTGGAGTGCCATCCAGCACACCAAAGGGCTGTAGGTCCAATTCCCAGTCAGAGCACATACCTAGACTGCAAGGTTTGATCCCCAGTTGGGAGCATACTGAAGGCAAACGATTAATGTCTCTCTCTCTCTCTCTCTCCCTTCCTCTCTCTAAAATCAATAAACATATCCTCAGATAATGATTGAAAAATATATATTGCAGTGCACCATTTTTTATTTTGGTAATTGCCTTGATGAATTATATGTTTAGGAAAGCTTAAAAATACTGAATGTAGTCTAACAGGCTATATTCTGAATAAAAATATTGCTGGAGAAGGAATGAAAATATCTGAGATTCTTGTACCACCTAGGATATCATGATGAAGAATAACATTACTGGGAAGCTACAGAACTGCCAGTTGATGATTTAGGAATGGCAGTGGCCTAAAGGAACACTGGTCCAGAGAGTTATTGCATCATTGAATGTCATATAGTTGGACAGTAAATAAAGTTATTTAACTTAGCACAAACAATAAAACAGAGATATGAGTTGGGGAGACTGTCTTACAAGAAATCTCAGCAGATAGAGGAGAGATGAAAAGAGCTGAAGATGAGAGCAAAGAATTAAGTTAATGTGAAAAGTAATTATCATCAAATGGAAGAATTATGGCATTGATTAGGTAGGTCAGTTTTAGACTCCTGGATAGAGAGCTCATGTTATATACACATTCTTTGATGTTATTTGGTATTTTAGAATGCTTTCTACTATGTAAGAATTTGTAGGCAATGTAACATCCTGAGACTATTTCTGTGAATTTTATTCCAAACTGTACTACTCACTTCTTTATTGTACCAGAGACCAGCAGTTCTCTAAACGGGCTCAGTGAGCTGCACTGCATGCAAATCAAGTGTCTTCCTTTTTATTCATATCACTGAGCGTGGCTCAAAGTTGCTCTTACAAATGACCTCTGCTTCCAATAAGCTTTAGAAAAATTTAAAATGATCACAATTTCTTTGAATCGACATTTAAAAAATACACTGGATTTTTATTAACTCTCTTTTTTTCTTTTTCTTTTTAATTGATTTCAGAGAGGAAGGGAAAGGGAGAGAGAAATAGAAACATCAATGATGAGAGAGAATCATTGATTGGCTGCCTCCTGCACACCTCACACTGGGGATCGAGCCTGCAACCCAGGCATGTGCCCTGACAGGGAATTGAACCATGACCTCCTGGTCCATAGGTCGACGCTCAACCACTGAGCCACACCAGCCAGGCAACTCTACTTTCAACCAGATAGGTTTTCTTTATGTGGCCCATTTGATGATTTATAACTTTATTAGGAAAGTAATATTTTATCTAAATGTCCATGAATCATAGCAAATGATTATAACTAGTTTATATTAGAACATGATCATGTTGGAATTAAAAATCATTGGCTTTTGGATTCGGTTTCTTCAATAATAACTATATGATGCATTTCATTCTACTATACAATTGTCTTTGAATGTAGGTAATTGTTAATTTATTGAACCACTGCCTCTGTATAAAATGTAGCATTAACTTTAGATTAGGAAAAAAAATAGGAGACAGAAAACCTGTTTCTTCTGAATTCCCAGGGGCCAAGTATGTCTGCTATGCATCCAGGTGAGAAACCCTTGAAATCGCATCAGTATCTATCACAACATAATATGCAGCCGTTAGCCCTTCATATATAAAAGAAGAACCCATCTTTGTGAGTTGAACTAAATTCAAATTAGTTTATTCAATCTCACTTTTATTCTGATATTAGTGGAAAGCAATTTTGAGCACATTTGGAGTTATTTTGCTGTGTTTATCAGTTTATCTTGACTCAAACTATACTTAATTTTACAATCAAATTTATCTCATTGTATTTTTAAAGCCAAAATTTGGTGCATCAATTATGAAAAGCCATAGAATTATCAACTGGTCACTCTGTCAGCTAAAATTTTTCTTTGAAGAATAGAACTTCTTTCTAGGGACTGTATGTGAGATAAGGCATTAGAGTGTGTTTTTTCTCCCAATTCTCTTCTTGTGCTTATATTAAGTATCTAGATTTGCCCCCTGCTTCATTTACAATGCATTGCCCTTGAGCTGTTGAGATAACCTGGAACAGTCTCAATCAGATAAGGGAGATGGAATTCTTAAAAAGTTTATAGTGTTTGTTTATGTTATTAAAGCATCTTTGCGATTTCAAAACTGTATTTACAATCTAGGTGCTCCAGCCACAGCCCATCTTGCCAATCAGCTCTCACCCTCCCTGAGCCTGTGGCTTGGGAGCGCATCTGCCGCTCTCAGTGTGAAGAAAGAGCCTGTGTTAGTTGGTGATGGTGGAGGTAGAGGAGGGAGAAGTTCAGGTGTGGGAGACTCTGAATTGTGCTCCTTTTGACATCCTGTGATGTGCATGTAGACAAGCTATTTAGTCACGGGAGAGCTGACGGAGACCTGGCAGGCTTTCCAGGGAAGAAGCAGCCAAGAAAAGAGGGTGTGATGGCTCCCTACCTGGCCTGTGTCCTCACAGCTGAGAGCCCAGCAAAGCGGATTACAGCCCTGAACCACGCAGATGGGGTCTGCTAGCCTCCACTGAATCTAACAACAGACTACAAAGGAAAGCCGCCTGATGTTCCCAGACAGTGAACTGAGATGGCTCTGCTGGGACTGCAGTCCCTGCACAGACCTTTAAAGGGGCAGGAGTGGGTAGAGTCAGAGGGGAGGAATATCATTAATGCAACTCGACTCAGACTGGTGCCATCATCTTGGGCTAGTGGGCTATACACCTGGGCAATCCTTTTTCCTTTTGCTCTCCCTATACCCAATATCTACAAAAAAATTAATTCCCATAGACATTTGCCTTGGTTCATCCATTTATTCTTTTCTGAACATTCACCTAGTGGCCATTTTACACTTGGTAAAATACCAGGCCTGGGACAAGCAATCCATAGACATGCTCTGCCCCAAGGATCTCACAATCTATAGAGCAGCGATTTTCAACCAGTGTGCCACCAAAAATGTGTAAACATGCAACACCTGACTATTTACCAGTGCAGTGACCTCTTTCCCTTCGGTTGTCAAATAAAAAGAATTACAACAGCTAACACAACAATAGCCATCAGGTGTGAATGGATAAAAATTATACCTATTCATATGGTGTGATGCAGAATTTTAGTAATTAGCTTACATGTGCCATGAGATGAAAAAGGTTGAAAATCGCTGTAGTAGAGGAAACAAATGCGTAAAAAAACCAACAAAAACTAAGGAGAAAATGCAGTAAGTTATACTGACTCCAAGCCAGACATGGCCTAGTGACCCTGACTATACCCTCTATCCTCCGTAGTTTCCTTTACTTCATTGTCAACAATGATTCAGATGAGGTTTTATTGGCTCCAGGTCAGTGAGCAGAGTTTTTCTGACTTTTGCCTGAGAAAATACTTACTAGTTTTATTTTTCATTTTAATATTGAAGAGCTTGTAGGAGAGAGTCGAAATATATAATAACCATAAATATAAGTCTACATAACAAGATGATGGGTGACTTTATGCCCCTAATTATAGAGGGGTGGCTTTTCCTTGTTATAAAAGCGTCAGGCTCAGGAAGGATGGCATTTCCCATTAGGAGGAAGGGGACAGTTGTGAGTGAGGGGTAGATGAAGGGGTAAAAGAGAAGAGCACGCCCTAACTGGTTTGGCTCAGTGGATAGAGCATCGGCCTGTGGACTGAAAGGTCTCAGGTTCAATTCTGGGCAAGAGCATGTACCTTGGTTGCGGCACATCCCCAGTAGGAGGTGTGCAGGAGGCAGCTGATCGATGTTTCTCTCTCATCGATGTTTCTAACTATCCTTCTCCTTCCTCTCTGTAAAAAATCAATAAAATGAGAAGTAGATGAAGGGGTAGAAGAGAAGAGCAGTGAGGGGCCATGTGCATGGGCATGTGGGTAGGGTCAGGCACATCTCTGCTCCTGTCATAGAACCCAGGATATGGAAGAAATGTCTCTAGATGATTTTTAGAAGTTATGCTTAATGAAGTGCCTTAGAAATCCTCAGAACTACTCCCTAAGGAAAATCCACAGTAAAGATCCTATATAATAAAAGCCTAATATGCTAAGGGTCCAGTCAGCTGTTCAACCAATCAAAGCATAATATGCTAATGATATGCTGAGGCTGCTCAACTGCTCACTATGACGTGCATTGACCACCAGGGGGCAGACACTCCAACAGGTAGGTTAGCTTGCTGCTGAGGTCTGGCCCATCAGGACTGAGTGAGACGGGCCAGACATGCCCTGGAGCCCTCCTGCAGTCCCTCCAGGCTGGCCAACCTACCTTGTCCCTTCCCAGCCCTGATCATGCACCAGTGGGGTCTCTGCCTGGCCTGTGCCCTCTCACAATCCAGGACCCCTTGGGGATGTCGGAGAGCCGGTTTTGGCCCAATTCTGCAGGCCAGGCTTAGGGACCCCACTGGGTGCACTAATTCGTGCACCAGGCCTCTAGTATATACATATGATCATTCTAATTGGTTGGGCTACTATTTCCTTATATGTGAATCAGGTCTGCTTAGTTGTGTGCAATTGTGCAGATATTGCTGAATGTGTGTTGTGTAGGAAGAACAATGGTTTGAAAGTGAGAACACCTGTGTCACACCCCAGGTTCTGAGCAAAACGTTCACTTTCTGGGTCTGTAGTATCATGAGAAGTAAGATTTTGAAACCTCTAAAGAAAATTTCAGTGGTGACAGACAATGAGAAAGAATGATCTGGTGAGGAGCTTATGTCAAGGTTTTTCTGGTGTTGAGTTCTTTACTTTAATATTTTGAAATGCTCTCCTTATAAACACAACACCTGTCCAGGGAACACCCAAATGGAATCTTTTACCATGCATCCAGAAGCTAGGAATAGCCAGCTGAATCCAGTATCCTTTGTAGAGCCTCTACCAAGCCTGCCTCACTGTTACCATGAAGACTGAAAGACTCGGGGGCTGAGCAAAAGCGATGTGTTCACCCGAAGCCCATGCTCTGACGGACTCCTTGCTGGCTGCCTATACTATCACGTGCTTTACTTAACAACTCATTTAGTCCTTAAACTACTCCACAAGATAGGAGACATGTATCCATATTTGACAGATGAAGGTACAGCCTAAATTCCCAGTGCTTGTAAGGCGAGAAGTGGTATAGGAATACCTCATGATCATCCAGCCTATGCCCCCCCGCTTCACCCCTGATTCCATTACAATGATTTTCACAAAACAAGGCCACTTTGTCAGTACCCATGGTGCCACTGAGACTATGAGCTGAAGTAAAAGTTCATTAGGATGCTTTAAGGATTAAAATGATCATTCACCTGTCAGTCAGATATTAGTCTGCCTGATGAAATGGCACATACCTTTTCTTTATGTAACAATATGAATCACTAGGCAATCATATATAGACATCACTTATACTTACTCTATAAAAGATTTTCATGTCAGCTACATATAAAGTCATTTAATAATCTTGAGTTTATTTCAATTTATTCTCTTAGGTGAACTCGTAGTTACTATTTTAAAAACAATCCAACCCAATAAATAACTATCTAGAGTAGTTCTCTCCCTCACCAGATTTTGATATGTAAGACAGAAAAAATCTCTATGTGATACAACTCCATGTCTCTAAGGCTTGGAACCCTGGTGATAAATATTTTGTTTTCTTAAAGGTAGAAGTGGTAATGGGGATGAAAGTACATATAATTTTGTATTATATTCTCCTAAATATATTTACCATAATTGTCATTGAGAACAAGTAGGCTTGGTAAATAGTACCTCACATTAGGCAAGTTTTTAGTGCAGGCTTTGAAATGAGGCTGTAGGGGTTGAAATCCCAGTACTAAGACCTACCAGCTGCACAATCTTAGGCAAGACTGAGTGTTCCTTGTTCTGTGATATAGCTTGTTGTGAGGATAAAATAACTGATGAAGTAAAGTGCTTGAGTGATTAAAACATGGTAGGCATCAATAAAGGTTTACCATCATTATTATATGAAACAATTAACCACAGATTCACTAATGCCCAAGGAAATGCCTCATACCACACTATCATTAAAGATATAGAGAAAAATAATCTCTAGGCTGATCCAAAAGATCATGTTTTGCCTTTATTTTCCAAACCCCATTTCTGAAAGATTTTTAAAAAGGGATTAACGTGTACTTCAGGGAATCATATACTTTCTCATTATTATTCCATTCTCCCTGCTTTCTAACTCAGCCTCTAAGTCAAACTGAAACCCCAGGCCTCCTCCAATCTTTTGATCAACTCAGAGTTTAATCCTTTCCATTTTAGCTGGATTTGTGCTAAGAATAGACTGTTGAATTACAGAAGACAACTCAATCTTCACTAAACATGAATGTATTTCAATTGTGTTTTTCTTTAATTTTTTTAATTTCAGGGGATCCTAATGGCCAAATACCTTTCTGAATTTTATGAGAGGATAAAGAATAATATTCAAAACAAACAATGTCTATCAAAAGTGATGCGGGGTGAGCTAAAGCTCTGTGAACAGCAACAAACGACCTTGCTTTTGTGTCCGATGTAAAACACTGTCATTATCTTTTCATAAGAACCTCACATTTGACAATGAGGAAATAAAGTGCCCCAAAAAACATGTTCCTGACTAGAGCCTTTTATGTAAATAAATATGTTGCCCCCTTCCTATTCCTCTCCACCAGGGTTAAACAATGACAGTGTAGAAAGGAAATGATGTCAACACCCTATTGATAAAAATCAGGCTGCATTGGAGGAAACACAGTGAAACACAATAGAAAAACACAGCTTTCTAGCTACTGTAGTTTGCCATGGTAACTCTGTGAAGAACAGTCAATTATTAAACTTAAAGCATAATTCTATTATACCCCCACGCTGATTTGAGTTTACAGCTTTAATACATAAATCTTTCAGCAAGGACAACTAAGAAATCCAAAAGAAAAGGTAAAAAGATAATGTCTTTGGCAGATAGAATTTATAGCTTGAAATGTGTGTAACTTTTTTATTTTATTACATTTTAAAATCTGACTGGCGTTCCAACGACTTTCATAGCTATATATTCTGGGAAAGGCTGTTTCAGCAGAGTTTACAGAATGATTGTGGAAAATATCTTGAAGGCCATTTGTCAATTTAATGATACTGAATAAAGGCTTGGCAAACAATTCAGACTATGGATAAAAGATAGTCCAAATATGTGGAGAAAGATCCCTTGCTTGTGGCAAATTTGCAGTGTTACATTCAGTCTGAACTGTTGCAAATTGATCTTATTCTCAAGGAAGTGATTCTAGTTCTCATTCTTGCTGAGGGAAAATATACCTAGATGTCCTGATTTGCCAGCTCATAGAACCAAGAAGTTCAAGCCTCTTTTTAGTCTTTCAAAGTAATGTTTTGATTCCTCTCCATTAGGTGCAATTGTGCAAACTATTTAGAAGAATAAACTCTCACAACAGTAGTAGGCTTTATATATTTTGCCATCAACATTTGTTAGATGATTATTAACAAGATGTGGTGATTCTAGGAAGCCTTCCATTGTATCTGAATTTAAATATTTAAAACCTTTCATGTAAATTCTATAACAAAGCAGAGCTGATCCTGGTAATCACTGCTGTCTTTCAGACAAGACGGTAATGTCCTAAATTATAGCCCTGAGTTATGAAGGGAGGAGAAGGATTGTTTAAAGTGGATGGTGTCATCAAATCCCCAGAGGTTTTGAGGTGCCATAATTCACTCCAAGTCCCAAATGTCCAAAGGAAGTGTGAAATGTTTTCCATGCCAGAACTCTCTGTTCTTCATTTTCTCTGCTATCAGAGGTCTTATTTTAATCAGACACTAAGCAGCATGCAGGGCTCAGTCCCCACCACAATTTCAGAACTCAAGGAAGCAGGGAAGCCAAGTAGACTACCCTCTAGTGAGCTCCACGTACTCCCTAAAAAGAGAAAGTTAATCCTCCTGCTTCCCAGCAGTCCTTGGTTGCACAGTCTAAAAACACCAGTTCCCAAGTGTGTTTTTAGACTGTGCATAGAAATCTTAGTCCTTGAAATGACCTTGAAGATAAGGAAACACTAGGAACTAGTAAGATTGTCCTTAGGAAGGAGGAATGGGGAATAAAAGGAATAGGAACAGACTTAATTTATGTGGTGGAATCTTTAAGAAGCAGACAGGATTGGGTGAGGTTATATGGATGAAGCCCTCAACCCGTTAGTGCCCATATGAGTCATGAAGAACTTGCTTCTCCTCTTTGCTCTCTACCATGTGCGAATAACAAGCAACCAGCAGTTTGCAACGGTAAGAGGACCCTCACCAGAACTCGACCATGCTGGCACTCTGATCTCACACTTCTAGTCCCCACAACTGTGAGAAACAAATTTATGTTGTTTACAAGGCACTTTACCACAGCAGCCTGAACTGAAGACACTTTCCCTTATATCTTTTTTATTTTGGTATCTTGTGAGTTCGCGTTTTTTGTAACAATTATTTTAATTATTTTGAAATAAACAAAAATGTAAGAGAAATGGCATTTAAGTATATCAGCACAATGCATTCACGGCAATCAGGACTTCCACGTTTGAGGGAAAACTTCTATACTTTACAGGGAACCAGATGAGAGTATAAAAGTTTGCCAAGCATATTTATTCACAGATGTCTTTTTATGAATCAAATTATCCCTTATGTACTCTATTTTTAATCTATACATAGAAAACTACCATCAGAAGGAGCTGTGCAATAATTCAACTAAGTAGAAAATATTTTTTAAAAAAATATTTTTATTGATTTCAGAGTTCAACTAAGTAGAAAATATTAAAAAAAATATTTTTATTGATTTCAGAGAGGAAGGGAGAGGGGGAGAGAGAAACATCAATGATGAGAGAGAATCACTGCTCTGCTGCCCCCTACACAACTCCTACTGGGGATCGAGCCCGCAACCCAGGCATGTGCCCTGACGAGGAATCAAACCATGACTTCCTGATTCATAGGTCACCACTCAATCACTGAGCCACACTGGCTAAGCTGTAGCAAATATTTTAAAAATTCTATATGCAAAGCTCTTTATTAGACCTTGGATGAGGAAGTCCTGGAGGGAAGTCATAGAAGAACCTATGGTTAAGAGATAGAAGTCTTTGTGTTCTAGATTATGGTACAGGGCAGAAAGACAGAAACACCTTTAAACAACCACATAAGGCATCATACAATAGGTTGTCTCCAATGCATGACATTTATAAATGCTATATGCTGTGGAGGGGGAAAATATTTTTTTGTGTGTAGGGATATTTGAGAAGGTGATTTGGGAAAGGTATTATATGAACTGATACCTGAAGGGTATCTATGGAATAAAAGTCCTTTCAGACAATAAGATCACCTTGAATCAAGGGTTGGAGAGAGCAGGGTGTGTTTAAACAGGGTAGGGTACTAGGCACCAGGAGAAGGCCAGCACATTGGGAGACAGAGCCAGTCAGGAAAGAGCCAAACCAGTTCAGAATTTGCACATCAGGTTGAGAATTTTGAACTTCCTTCTATAAGAAATTGAGAGCAGTTGAAGATGTTTCTGACCAAGTTCTCATGTTCAGATGACAGCTGTGTGGCAGTCTAAAGGCTGGATAGGCAAGGACAGCTCAGGACAGTGAGACAGGCGAGGGGTGTGGGGATGGTACATGAATATCAGCCTCCTCTGGGTGGAGCAGGGCTGTGACTGCTAGAGCAAAAGTAATCAAGGGTGAGCTGGCCTGCAGGAAAAACTCCAAACAGGCAAATCTCATGCCTCTTTGCACATATTTTGAATCTGGAATCTTTGTTAACATCCTGAAGAGAAACACATGTCTGGCATTATTCAGGGTTACCTTAAGTGAGGAGGTGATTCAAAAGCAATCGGCTGGCTCTGCTAAGGAAAGCATAGCCAGGATTATGCCAGAGGTCATGGCGATTTGAATCAATAAAAAAGTACCAGTTGAGTTGGTGCCCCTTTGAGAGTTTTAGGATAGACCATTTTCAATATCCACACTAAGGTTTCTTCCGATTAAGGATGGCTTTCCTTTTGAAACTGGGTTTTTGTGCAACACAATATTGTTCAATAAGCTTCCCAGGGATAATGAAGATAGATTTTTATGTTTCATATAAATAAGAGATCATTTTCCTACTCAAGAAGTAGGGTTACATCTGGAATTCCTTGGAAAAGTTACACTAGTTAAGGACGTGGCTCCCATTCTAAGAAATGCCTTTGTAGAAGGCAGCTTAAGCAGAAACCCCTTTGCTGATTTGCCTGCAGTGTCAAACATCAGAGGAATTTTCCAAGGGGCCTTTAAAAGTTCAGTATTTGCTTTAATTAGGAAGATGCCTGGGTCTTTAATGGGGACTTTTCAAGCTATTGGAGCAGAACTGGAGTAAATGACCCTATTTATTCAGAGAAACAAAGTTAACAGTGTCATGGATGCTTCCCATAAAGCTACCTGCAAATGGGAGGTAAGGGAAATAACAGAAGAGAAATTTGCATCAAAGAAAATTATATCCATAGGTATAGCTGTGTTTCTCTTATAAACTGTCAAAACAATAAGTATTAGGGGAAACCATCTATTTTTGCAACAGAATATCCATAATAATGTTCTTTATATTTAGCTGGGAATGGGTTGCATTGTAAATAGAATTTAAACTATTTCCAGCGATATAACTTTTCTGGTTACCAAAAGAGTCTTTGTATTTGAGCTTTTGTTTAGACTGTGGGCTTGTCAGTTAAGAGAAAAAACTTCAATAAACTCTTTAAAAATTTAGTATGCTGTTCAAGTCATTTTAAAATAAAGGCTATGATAAAAGTCTAAAGTCCCTTTAAGAAGTAAGTCGGTGCCCCTTTGAGAGTTTTAGGATAGACCATTTTCAATATCCACACTAAGGTTTCTTCCGATTAAGGATGGCTTTCCTTTTGAAACTGGGTTTTTGTGCAACACAATATTGTTCAATAAGCTTCCCAGGGATAATGAAGATAGATTTTTATGTTTCATATAAATAAGAGATCATTTTCCTACTCAAGAAGTAGGGTTACATCTGGAATTCCTTGGAAAAGTTACACTAGTTAAGGACATGGCTCCCATTCTAAGAAATGCCTTTGTAGTTGAAGGCAGCTTAAGCAGAAACCCCTTTGCTGATTTGCCTGCAGTGTCAAACATCAGAGGAATTTTCCAATGGACCTTTAAAAGTTCAGTATTTGCTTTAATTAGGAAGATGCCTGGGTCTTTAATGGGGACTTTTCAAGCTATTGGAGCAGAACTGGAGTAAATGACCCTATTTATTCAGAGAAACAAAGTTAACAGTGTCATGGATGCTTCCCATAAAGCTACCTGCAAACGGGAGGTAAGGGAAATAACAGAAGAGAAATTTGCATCAAAGAAAATTATATCCATAGGTATAGCTGTGTTTCTCTTATAAACTGTCAAAACAATAAGTATTAGGGGAAACCATCTATTTTTGCAACAGAATATCCATAATAATGTTCTTTATATTTAGCTGGGAATGGGTTGCATTGTAAATAGAATTTAAACTATTTCCAGCGATATAACTTTTCTGGTTACCAAAAGAGTCTTTGTATTTGAGCTTTTGTTTAGACTGTGGGCTTGTCAGTTAAGAGAAAAAACTTCAATAAACTCTTTAAAAATTTAGTATGCTGTTCAAGTCATTTTAAAATAAAGGCTATGATAAAAGTCTAAAGTCCCTTTAAGAAGTAAGTCGGTGCCCCTTTGAGAGTTTTAGGATAGAGTTTTGGTGCCAGAGATTCTGGAAAGGAATCGTTTTGAAGCAGCAGAAACCTGAAGAACTTATGAAAGAAAGCACTTCGATGTGTATTAAGTTTTAAGCCTGTTGGTCATTTTAAAGGACAGGGATCTCTCAGAAAAGTAGAGAAGTTAGAGGAAACAAACACCTCACCAGGAAGAGACCCTCTGTGAGCCTTGAGGAAATCTGGAGAGTGTCCTTGCCTCCTGAAGTTATTTATATAACTGAGGTGGACATTTCTCTTCTACCTGAGGCCACATGCAGCAGGAAGCCATGAAAAATCGGAAACCCAAGCTAAGAGCTAATTGAACGTCACAAGTAGGCAACTTAATGCCTTGTCTCTGATTAGTAGTTAGTGGTAGTTAAGCACTTCTCAAATCATTTAGAGAGAGCTTGCTATGAATGCTGTTTCTGTCAAGATTTTTCTAAAGCACCAAAGTACTAATGGTGGGAGTCCAAAGTACGCCTGAGAATGACTTTAAATTTAGGAAAAGGCCTGAATGAGTTACAGCAACATTTAAATTTACAATGGTTGGTAAGAAATAAAGTGAATTAAAATTTTTTACTTATTTAAATTTGTTCTCAGTATTATCCTTTTATAATATATAAGTAATATGAGTAAATGTTTCAAATATTAGCTGCTGTGTTATGTCATTTTAATAAAGAGATTGGGTGGATGGGGAAGAAATTTAAATGACTAAAAATCTAAGGCAGTAACCAATGGTGCAAGAAAACCTATTCAGTACCGACTTTTATCTGGTGGAAGTCACCTTATTATGCCTGCAGAAGTTATGTAAGAAGTCGCTTAGCCTAATAAGCTCCAATTTATGAGGAGAAGACAGAATAACAAGACATTATTCTGGACAAGTGTAAGAAATGATAGTTGTAGCTGTTCCATATCTCTGAAGTGCAACTGTCTGAATTCCAAATTTGGTCATTTCAAGCATTTCATCAAGTTATACTTTACCTCCAGGGTTTATCTCTGCTTTTAAAGGATTATTCATGAAATCAATGACTTACAGCCTTTCTGGAACAATCCAATTTGCTTAGAACACATCATGTATAATACTACCTCACTCTTAGGGACCACTTTTCTTCCAAGCCCTTGTTATTGGTATTGTTATAATCTTCAAAGCATCCCTGCAAGGCATGTTGTCAACGATCCCACATTATTTTTTTAAGTTAAATCACAGAAAAACTAGAAGCCTGACTTAATTAAAAATATATGCTACATGTTATTGTATATTATTTAGAGTAGTTTATTTGTCTCTTTTTTCTCACTTAGCAAAGTCCATAACCAAAGAGACAAGAGGGAAGTGAAAGTAGGTAATCTAATTCATTATCATCATTTAAAAGATGGCCAAACTGAGACCTCCACATTTCTAAATCATTTGCTTGGATTTAGTTTGCCAGGCTATGAATAAAACATAAAATCCCATATGGAGAGCAGCTATTTAAATGCTCTTCATCTTGGTAAAATTTAATAGAGGGGAAAATTTAAACAAAACTTTATTTTTGGTAACTGAATTTAATTTGAAATATGCCATCTTCTTAGGAAAATAAGATAAATTATTTTGGTTTCCTGTCATGAAGGGTTGAAACCAGGTTTTGTTATTATGAAAGCTTATACAACTGGGGATCCCTTAAAGAAAAATAATACAAAATTGCAGTACAAAATTAGCTGTATGTAAATATTTATTGGGAATAAGGACAGCATTAAACTCCAATTTTTTCCAAGGTTATAAATACAATAAATACCAAAATGCCAGGAAACGCATAATAGTTTTATTAATTCATTTTCTGTCCCTAATATTTCTGGGGTACTCTTTTATCCTATCTAATAAAGAGGGAATATGCTAATTGACACTTACACCATCGCAAAGATGGTGGCACCCACAGCCAATAAGGGTAGAATATGCTAATTGACTGCCCAGCCCTCAAAGATGGTGGCACCCATAACCAATAAGGAGAGAATATGCTAATTGCTGCCCCGCCCTCAAAGATGGCAGCACCCACAGCCAATAAGGAGGAAATATACTAATTGACTGCCACACCCTCAAAGATGGCAGTGCCCTCAGCCACAAGATGGCCGGCAGGGGAGGGCAGTTGGGGGCGACCCAGCCGGCAGGGGAGCAGTTAGGTGTCAATCAGGCTGGCAGGTGAGTGGTTAGGGGGCAATCAGGCAGGCAGGCAGGCTAGCGGTTGGGAGCCAGCAGTCCGGATTGTAAAAGGGATGTCTGACTGCCAGATTAAGCCCGATCCCACAGGGGTCCCAGATTGGAGAGGGTGGAGGCTGGGCTGAGGGACCGCCCCCCCCCAGTACATGAATTTTGTGCACCGGGCCTCTAATATTATAATAATTTTGTAATATTTTCTCTTGAGAAATTAGGAAGATAATTTAATCTTTGTTTTAGCATAGGTGAATACAACATTATTTCCCCTGATAGTTTAGATATTTTGTCTTAGCTCCATATGTCATTACTGATAATGTTTTCAGGATTGCTGTCAACTGTAGGAGAAAACCACTATCAAATGTCTTTCATTGAGGACCTTATGGTATACAGTGTAGTCACATGCCTTTGAATTGAGGACAGAGGATCTGAGACTCTGCTCCTATGAGACAAAGAGCATCAGAAGGATTTCTGGGAGCCATATCTGCATCTGGACAGCTAGCAATTAATTACTTACCTGTCCACTGACATGTTTGTGAATGTGTCCCATTCAACCCAAACTCAAGGTATCCTCTGTAGCCAGTGTTTAAACATATTTGTGGCCACTCCAAGTTAGCTCACCTCTTCAGAGTTCCATTTCCATGTGGGTTAAACTCCACTTCAAAGGGGATAAAATAAGAGTATGCACATCCAATACAGTGTTTCCTAAGCAGCAAGTGTCAAGTGGATGAATGAATGGATTTATGTGACCTGTGTCTGTCTGTCTATATGATAAATAAAAGTCTTACAAGGTACACTGACCTACCCAGTTGTGCCACCTTTAATGATATGGAAGTGAAGCTTATTTATTACAAGCCTGCAAGTACTGTGTGATCTTTTGCAAAAGTTTCTCCTGTATAAACACAATGTGTTATAGTTTTCAGCAGATCAAAATACTGAAATAGACCTCTCTCGTGCTCTCATTCCCTCCTTTCTTCTCTCTCTTTTCCTCTCCCTCTCCCTCTCCTTATTCCTTTCTCTTTCCCTATCCCTATCTTTACCCCTTTCCCTATCCCTACCCCTATCCCTACTTCTTTTTCCCATTTTCTGAGAATGGAGGGAAGCGAATGAAGAAAAGGACAGGGACAGAAGAACTTTCTGCAATTAAGAAGGCAGTTAAAATACTTTATTTTATTTTACTTGCCAAATCTGGACTACACTAAGGAAAGGAGTGCTGTTCTCTCAGAGACTGTGTCCCCATTGGTTTCCAGGGGCAACATCATGTCAGAGATAAACAGGAAATCGGTAGGCCACAGGCCTGCTGTCCTTGCTGTGCTTGCCTGAATCTTCTTTCCAGTCCTTATGTTTACAAACATACTGGGTTCCCCTTGACAAAAGCGGGCACAGACACCCAAGGAATTCAAGGCTTTGTGTGTGTGAAATGGTTTTACTTTAAGACCGCTGTCAATTCTCAAAGCAGGGAAGGGGGCGGAGTTCCAGAGCCTGACTAAGGGCTGCCTTGGGCAGAAGGCTTAACTCTTTGGATAGGCATATTTAGACACTCGAGACCAGAGTTGTTACGGAAAACAACTTGATTTACATGGCAATCATCTGATTCGAAAGACACTGAACTTCAGTGTCAGTATCTTTATTTCTTGGAGGTCCTGTAGTGGTGCAGTAGGGTTAATTTCATCCCAGAAGTCAGGATAGACAAAGGACAACGTTGTGAGTGCCTTCCAGCCCTATGACTGTTGACTGCTATTTACACAACAATGCTAGAAGGTCCTCATACAACCTGGGAGGATGGCACCAAAGTTTCTTAACATTTCCTTCCTTTAGGCTCCTCCAATGCTGGAGTTGAGCAGTCCGTGGGAACATGTAAATTCCACATTCTCCCTTCCAGTGTTGCTCTGCAGTGCAGTTAATTAGATACTTAGAAGACCCTATATAGGTGCTCCTGGAGGGACACGGAGTTGCCTTTACCCTGTCAATCCTATGCACCCCACAGAGGTTTCTTCTGTGCAGATATGAATCTTGGTGGGGCTGGGAGCTCAGAGGATTAGCAGGTCAGTGTTTGCTAAAACTCACCTAACATACTGCATGTCTAATATTCCCAGAGGGCTTTCTAATGCCTGCACAGAGACTCAGAGATGAGGTGAACATTTCCACTCTTTAACATCAGGATGGGCGAGCAGGGGCAGGCACTGGCGGAGAAGGACACTAAATCTGCAGCCCTATCTAAAATCAGAAGCAGCCTTGAGAGAAGTATTTCAGGAACAACAAAAAGATAAAAATTAAACACTTCCACCCTGGTTGGTGTTGCTCAGCAATTAGAGCATCAGTCCACACACCAAAGGGGTGTGGGTTCAATTCCTGCAAGGACATGTACTTGGGTTGCAGGTTCGTTACCCCACCCTGGTCAGGATGCATTTGGGAGGCAACCAATCCATGTGTCTCTCTCATCTCTCTCTCTCTCTCTCTCTCTTCTTTCTCCCTCTCTACCCCCCTTCCCTCTCTTCCTTCCACTCTATCTAAAAAGCAATGGAAAAATATCCTTAGGTGAGGTTTATAAAAAAAAATGTTAAACACTTCCCCTGAGGCCTGCAGTTGTTCAATTCCTTTGGTTGAAGAGTTTATCTTTAATTCATGTATTCATTCAACAACCATTTGTTGAGCATATATTAAATGCCATTCATTGCCCTAGACCAGGGGTGGGCAAACTTTTTGACTCGAGGGCCACAATGGGTTCTTAAACTGGACCGGAGGGCCGGAACAAAAGCATGGATGGAGTGTTTGTGTGAACTAATATAAATTCAAAGGAAACATCATTACATAAAAGGGTACGGTCTTTTTTTTTTTAGTTTTATTCATTTCAAACGGGCCGGATCTGGCCTGCGGGCCGTAGTTTGCCCACGGCTGCCCTAGACACTAAAGATAAAGCAGTGAGTAAAACAGATAAGGTTCCTGCACCATAGCAGCATAACTTGAATTTAATGATGGAACAGTAAGGAATTTGGATTTTACAGTCACTAATATCTTATTGGGAGTGAATGTATCAGCTCTTTTCTTTAGGGGAGGTTTTAGAAATGATGTAGGAGAGAAACTGAAGAATTAAGTTTTAAAATCATCTCTTGCATATAAGGGGTGTGTGTGTGTGTATGAAAATAGGAGATGGGATGTCTAGAGATAACCCCATCCTTACTTGACATTCTTATCTGACAAGAACCAAACACAATAGAAAAGGTTGACTTTGGACTTGATTGAGAATAGGTAAAGCAGAACATTGAAGATGGCAAGACTAAACAGATGTCTAAAGTTTGTAGACATTTTGAAAGGAAAATGCAAGACACCCTATTTTAAAAACCAACCAAACGCCAATTTGCTTACTTGCTACCTCCCAAATCGACCTCTAGCAATGCCCTTATATCAGGAATCAGAAGACTAAACTACTGACATGTTAACATGTAGTTAGAAGAAATAGATGGTTTTATCTTGGATTTGTCTTCTTTTTGTAAAAAGTGAAAACCCAGCAGAAAGCCTTAAAACTATAAAAATCAGACTCAAGAAGAGTTCACATAACCTTACCTATGTTCTTCCCTTCACTCCTATCCATTACACATATGTATGAAGTGCAGAAAAATATATTTTTTTGTTTTTCAATGTAGGGTTAAAATGTTTTTTGTCCAATTACTTGACACTGAAATATTTTCTGTAATAGGTTTATAAATTAAGTATTTAGCTAAGGAAAGATTTTAAAGTAAAGATAGTTAATGAATTATATAAAATGTGTTTTACTGATTGCAGAAAGGAAGGGAGAGGGAGTGAAAGACAGAAACATCAATGATGAGAGAGAATCACTGATAGGCTGTCTCCTGGGGATTGAGCCAGCAACCCAGATGTGCCCTTAACCAGAATAGAATCCAAAACCCTTCAGTCCACAGTCTGGCACTCTTTCCATTGAGCCAAACTGGCTAGGGCTACATCTTTACTCTTGAAAGTATCCATTATTGAGATCTTAAGTTTCCTCAGACAGGCACTATGACTTCTATTTCCTTTGCAGTCACCATAGCTCCTGGTACTCAGTGAACAGAAACTCCACACTTGTTCAATGAATTAAAGTGAAATAAACGAGTCAGAGAAAGACAAGTACCATATGACTTCACTCATATGTGGAATCTAATGAACAAAATGAACTACCAAGCAAAATAGAGACAGACTCATAGAGAATAGGCAGACAGCTGTCTGAGGGGGCTGGGCGGTAGTTGAAGGGACTGAACAAAAAAGAAAAACAAAAGAGAAAAACTAGTGGACATGGACAACAGTGTGGAGATTGCAGGGGGTGGAGGGAGGTAGAAGAGGGTAAAGGAGGATAAATGGAAATGGACGGAGACTTGACTTAGGGTGGTAAACACACAATACAATGTACAGATGATGTGTTGTATAACTGTACACCTGAAACCTGTATAATTTTTTAAAATATGTTTTTATTGATTTTTAGAGACAGAGGAAGGGAGAGGGATAGAGAGAAACATCATCAATTGGCTGCCTCCTGCACACCCCTAACTGGGGATCAAGCCTGCAACCTGGACATCTGCCCTGACCGGGAATTGAACCAATGATCTATTGGTTCATGGGTCAGATGCTCAACCACTGAGCCACATCAGCCAGGCTGAAACCTGGCTGTTAACCAATAATTTTGTTAACCAATGTCACCCCAATAAGTTCAAAAAAATAAATAAAGTGAGTGGAATGAAATAACAGTGTGGTGTTAAAGCTTACCTGAAGATAGGACAATCGACTACATCTAAGAAACTGAACATTTCTTCTAAGCTAAAACTCCCTGGTTTACTTTCTGACATTTTAGCAAAGTATATTTACCTGAATCACATACATGTAGTCAAAGATATCACATGGCCTTAAGAAATCCAATCAGTATTTTAGTAACCAATTCTTTAGGAACAGAGGAAATGTGTAGTGTATAAATTTTCCAGCTGTTTCTTTTTGGAACTGGAGGTGAATGGGTGTAAAAGGAAATGGGTGTAAAAGGAAATCAAGCATCATTGTACAACTTCCGACGTTGACAACTAACGAATAATTTATGAGAATAAAAAGTGGGAGATGAGCCATCCTTCTGAGTTCCAAAAGAAAATGCCTGGTAGAGATTATGAATAAAGAATACACATTAAAGCAAAAACATTCAAAAGCAGAAAATTTCAATAACAATGAACATGGTTTCTGTTGGCTTGTAATTTTCCTGCAGATGTTACTTTGAAGGTTTGGACTTCTGCTACATCTTAGCATATAACACATGTCTTTGGTCCTATCACTGGGATTTGGTTAGGGAAGGCCAGCTGGAAATAGCTTCTGGAGAAAGATCTTGATGTTTTCCCAAGATGGACATAATTTTTTTGTTTTGGTATAGGAAAGATCTTTTGTAAGTCAACCCACTACAGAAAAATCACAGCATAAATCTAGCTGAGTGTTCTCCAGGGATGCAGTGGAACAAGAGGAATTAAGTGGACATGCTGTTTCCTCTGCCTGCACCTGACATTTACTGATTTCAGCTCGTATTCCATTGTGTTTATATTTGGATTCGAATAAATACAAAGTCACATTTAATTGGTTGCTGCACATAAAAAATAATTAGTGCTTTCCATATATTATATATGCACATATATGGATATATACATAAAAATACTGTATATATGTTTCATAATTTCAATGGAACTAATTGTTATCACAGAATAATTTCCATTTCTTATAAAGTAATTGGATATTGATTTAAGAAATGTAGTAAGGACAAAAAATTGATAAGAAACATTTTTGTTCAGAAAGGAAATGGCAAATTCATGGTTTTATATTCCTTGTAGAGGTCTGTTCAATGGACAACTACACTGAGGGTCTTGGTCATGTCCTCTCTTGTTGCTACTGCTAAACTTCTGGTATTACCAGTGTCACGGATAAAACAAAACAACAAGAAAAATAAAATCAGATGAACAACCAAAGTTTTTATTCAAAATGATGGGCTTGAATCCAGCCTTTTTATTTACTAACCACAGGCTTATGGGCAGAGATTTTCATATCACTTTTCTCATTTTTATAGTAGAGAGAAAGATGGGTGCTAATTGTTACCCTTTGTAGTGTAAAATAAATTTTGTTTATATCACTAATAAGATATAAATAAGTGCATAGCTCTAGAACATTATTATTCATTAGTTGTTACATGCAGTTGGTAGAATAAGACATGAACTTTACAATTTGAAATATTATAGTCTAACTTGCTCTTTCTAGACCAACATAATCTCCTAATTCTGCTCAGCTCCACTCCAGCATCCCACAATATCTTTCCAAAGCAGAAGAAAACTATAGGGTACGTTCTGTCATTCCAGAAATACCAAGTGCTTTTAAAGATTTAAATGTGTTTCCATTTGGTATTCCTTCTCATTCCAAAACTTTCTACTCATCTGTTTAAAGGCTTTTATGAAAAAAAAAAAACACACACACAATTTATATTTTTCTGTATGGAATACTCTCCTCTGTTTTATCTCACACAGGGCTCACTGCAACCTGGTAGACAGTATTGTTATGGATTGAATTGTGTCCCCTTCAAAAATCTGTTTAAGTCCTAACCTCTAGCACCTGAAAAGTGACCTTCCTTGGAACTAGTGTGGTTGCAGGTAAAGTCAGCTACGATGGAAACATCCTGGAGCAGAGTGGGTCCTTATGCAGCGTGACTGCTGTCCTCAGAAGAAGATGGCCATGTGGAGACAGAGACACGGGAGAGCGCCATGTGATGCGAAGGCAGGGTCGAGAGCTGTGTAGCTACAAGCAAGCCAAGAAATGCCAGAGGTTGCTGACGGGGAGAGCGCCATGTGATGCAAAGGCAGGGTCGAGAGCTGCGTAGCTACAAGCAAGCCAAGAAATGCCAGAGGTTGCTGCCAAACACAAGAAGCTAGAAAGAGATAAAGAAGGATTCCCCTTCAGATTTCAGAGGGAAGGATCCAGTCAACACCTTGATTTCAGACTGCAGTCTTCAAAACTATGAGACTATAAGTTTTTGTTGTTGTAAGCCATCCAGTCCATGGTACCTGTTATGGCAGCCCTAGGGAACCAACAGATGAGTCCATGGCACTGACATTCACCAAGTGCTAAGGCTGTATCATGCATCGAGAATTCTCACTGTCTATGAGGTATTTCCCAGCATTACCTATATTTTACAGATTAAGAAATTAAGGCCCAGAGAGGTAAATTAGTTGGGCCAAATTTGTACAACTAGTATGTGGAAGAATCTGATTACAATCTTTTCTGATTCATGAACCTGACAACAGGAATCTTTAGTCCAACTTTGAAGAAGAGGAAATTGAGAGCCAAAGAAATGGACACACCCATCATCTTATCTTTTTGAGGCTAAATGTATTCATTTCCTGTGGTCTTTCTCCTGTGCCTACTGACCCAAACATTTTCTTTGCTATCTTTTGCATTTTCTGTGTAGAACATATGCCCCTCATTTATGGTACCCTAAACTGAGTGAGTAATCCGATACAACTACGATCAATGGAGCATTAAGAGGATGACCCTGCTGTTCATACATACTTTAATCACTTCTTTATAGGGCCAGTCTTGAATAGCAAATGCCTATTTCTTAATAATATTAATCATTTTTATAATTATCATAAAAGTCATCATTTATTGAGCACTGCTAAATATTCGATATTATATTAGGTTCCTAAATACATGACTTTATTGAAATCTTGCAACTGTCCTACAAGATTATTATTATATTGTTTGTAGTGCCAGAGAAGAGCTCCATTAGATAAAAATAAAATGTGTTTCATCCTCCGAGATGGGTCTGACATCTACTGCATACACAGGAAATCCATTCTTGAGGTCAGTGACTTATGTAGGGCCACTCAATACATCGATAATTATTATAAGGCCAGAATTAGAAGCGAGACCTCCTGACTTCTAATGTAGAATTCTTCACAGCAGTAGTTCTTAATTACTAGTCACCTGAAGAACTACTTGGAGAGTTTGTTAAAAATATAGAAGACTCGACTCCTTTAGGGTAGGGCTGAAGAATCTAAATTTAAAACATTTCCCAGTAAGTTCCTAAGTACTTTAAATTAGTAAAACTGTGGTCTCAGAGAAAACATATTAGTCACTCAGTTGGAGTCTGAGGAAATAGTCCTGGAGATGATAAGTTTTAGAAGATGTGAGAGAAAGAAGCAAAGAAAGGAAACCGACATTTTCTGCCTTGTTGACTTTGAAGTATGGATTGAAATGCAAGTAATTTTATATTTTCTAAATTTTAATAATTTTCTAACATTGTTCACACATTGATTACAAATTTTCTTTAAAATTTTATGTCAAGCATGGAAACATAAAAGTGACAAAGATCAAATTGTTACACATTCATTCTCTGAACAAAGTTGAGACTCAGACGTAAGTGCTTGGAAATGATGTAGACTGATTGTGCATAATATGAAAGTCAGTTATAACCACCCCTCCAGCAGGAGCCCTTTGGTTCAAGAGGGTGTGGAAGCCACATATTTCTTCTATGATCTTTAAACTGTGCTTCTTGTGACAGTCTGTGAGTAACTGAATTTAAGCAGCAGATACTCTCTGTCTCCCACTCAAATCCTCTGCTTCCAATACTGTTAGCCTTTAGTTATTCATCCCCATGACATTCCACAAGTTTAGAAACTGGGCTCACACACAAGACATGCTAGAATTAGAGCTTTTTTTTAGCAGATTTTTTTTTCTTTTGATTACACGGTTGGAGGATTTCCATAGATGTTCACCTCTTAACTCACTTAACTCTACTTCCTTCTAAAATCTCACTGCTAATTCAACCATGTATTGGTCTATTAACTTAAAGTCACTTCAGGTTTATAACAGAGCACACCTCAATGATTCTCCTTTTCCTACTAACACCTCAACTTCCTTTTACTATCCAAGTACATGCTTTTGTAAAATAAAGAGTAAGAAATCTAATCTTGATTTAGTTCCTATTTAGTTGGGTGCTCCAACTCAAACTCTTTAAAATCAGTATACCTGAATTTCTAAAAAATAAGGTGCTTACAACAAAGTAACTTTAAAGTTCTCTTCCCATATTAAATACCTGTGACTCTCAGATTAGAAACTAACAATCATGTTCTGGAAATTTACATTAGACTCTTTAAAATTAAATAGATTTAAGAAAGTGTAAAACTACATAGAAAATAAGATAAATTGATGGGCTGATAGGATGATGAATAGTTGGACAGATATGCAATGAAGCTAGTATAGTAAAATGTTGATTGTATGTGGTAGATATATAGGTATCCACTGTAAAATTATTTCAAATTTTCCCTATGTTCAAAAGTTTTACAATAAATCATTGAAAAAAAGTATCATTAGTATGTGTGGTATGTATGTATGTGTGTGCTGTTAGTACTGCCCTTGTGCCAAGGCCTCCCAACAGGAATGGCAGGGGCATTACCTGAGGTGGCTAAACTGTGGGCAATGGTAACAGCCAGGAGGAGCTATTTTGCACAGTTCCTTAGGCGTTGCAAGCAGGATTAGCGGGAACGTCCAGCACAAGTGAAAGCAGAGCTGAACTTACTGGGAAATGTTTATATATATATATATAAAATTAAATCTTAAATACTGCAGCTACTCATATTTGGAATTCTTTAAAATAATTGTACTTGCATAGTCTCTAAAACAGACCTTCCCTGATTGTGTCCAACATGACTGGCTACAATCTTTATTTCTTAGGCTTTGCTATGCATTTCTAAAGGCTATGGAGCATTCCATGGTGATTTCAGAGCGTGTCAAATCCTCTGCAACTGCAAAACAGCTGGTTTGGCAGCTCCCAGTGGCACTAGGAAATGCAGTCTGAATTGATCCAAAGCTTGTGAATTGACTCCAAACTTTATTTTCATGGTTTATGATGTTAGGAATAAATATGGGGAGTAACATGATACTATTATATTACTTAGTGATTCCTAGCATTAAAACATCAACACCCCATTGGAGCTTGACTAATTTATACGATGTCTCCTCCTTGATTTATTTATGACATATGCATGTCATTTCAGTTATCATCAAGTGAACCAAACCAAACTCGGTGAACTGCATCATTCCGTTCTTTGAGTAAAACGACGAGGTAGAGACATTCTCCATGCTCTTACATAGAACATGGTACAAGGCTATCACATGGAGGCTTGGAGAACAGTTTTATCTTGCTACCTTGAAAACAACACTTTAGATGCAGTGGAACTGTTAGTACTGCCCTTGTGCCAAGGCCTCCCAACAGGAATGGCAGGGGCATTACCTGAGGTGGCTAAACTGTGGGCAATGGTAACAGCCAGGAGGAGCTATTTTGCACAGTAGAGGTAGAAAGACAAGCAGGATTAGCGGGAACGTCCAGCACAAGTGAAAGCAGAGCTGGAAGATGCAGTATGATCTGGAACTGAGTGGCCATATCTAGAAGGCAGGGGAAAATGGCTGATGCTATGAATCAGCTGAAAAGACTTTTTTATATATAAGTCTTTTATATATGGTTCAGTGAAATATTCCTGGGGACATGTTTGAAATATCTGAAGGTTGCAGGAATAGGATTTTCTAGCAATATTAGATGGGGCTAAGAACCAGTGATACACAGAATATGTCTGCCTCCCACCTGTGCATACTCACACTACACACACACACACACACATATAAAACGACTCCATACACACCTGTCTGCATTTCTAATATTCATAACCAATTCCCATTTATCTAGAAACTGATGGAATACATGGGTCACTTGTGGCTAGGTCCTTGACCAAGGCCAGAGCCTCTTTTCTCCTCACCTCAATTCTCTCTCTCCCACTCCTATTCCATCTGTTTCTATGTGTCCTATGAAACTACACCTCACACTTGAGACTGTAATTGCATCCACACAAGACTGTTCTAGTAATTATTCTGTACTTGAAATCTCTTGCAGTTAGTTCAATGCTTTCACATATCCTCAAAGTTCAGATGAACACACATTATGCAAATGTTTCTTGCTGTTTGATTTCCATTTGCTGCTGCCCAGAGTTGCTCATCTTATTAATATTCCCTGGGAAAGGGTCACTAGTTATCTTTGTC
>NW_005369942.1:9588845-9638064 GCF_000412655.1 Myotis brandtii
AATACACCCTTTATTGAGGTGCTTGGAAAATGTGATATAGGAAACCACCATCATTCTATCCAACTGGGAACGTAAGAAAGTCAAACTCCAGGAAGGGCTCCCTTTCTGAAGTCCACTGTAACTTTGATGGGTGGACTTTAGGGAGTCCATGCACTTTCTAAAGCTGTATGAAATGTGTTTGTGCATAAATGTATTTTCCTTGGAAAGCATTCCTAGCTTCCTTAGAGCTAAGTGGTCCATCACCCTCCCAAAGAGGAGAATCACTGATCTAGAATAGGTAAATCAAGATGGTTCCTGGGAAAAAAAAAGAATGTTAGCAAGGGCATCTCTCCATGACTTACATTTTAGTTTTCTATCTTAAGTCTTTCTGGGAGAGGGGCCCATGTTGTTTAAAACTTTTAATGTCAGTGCACTAGAGCCCATTCTTCATGTCATTCTAAGCTTCATAACTTTTCAACCACCTTTCCTGTTTTACATCATTTCTGTCCCATTACTCATTTCCTCAGTTATAAGCTCTGCTTTGCAAATAATGGTTAGATTTCTCATCATCAAATCTATAATGAAATCTGATGATTGACACTGAGCTAGTGTCATGTTTGATTCATCAAATACTTGGTTGGGCTTATGTTCTACTGAGACATTGTACCAAGAAATAGAGATATAAAGATTTTTTAAAGAAGGACTAACCTTCTCATCTCAAACTGCTCACAATTTGTCCATCATTAAAAAAAACACACTTTAAAGTACATATGAATCATCCAGGATGATGGCTACCATACAGACTCTGTGGTAGGTGGAGAGGAATTCTGAGATTCTGGGTCTGCAGACAGTATTTCATATAACTAGTGTTTAGTGCATATAACCAGATCTGGAAGAAAAGTAAGTCCTAATGCTCTAGTCATCCATTTATGTAGTATATCGACTTCACTTTGATGCCTCTAGAATGGTACTAGTTATGTGCCTTCCTTGAGAAAACTGAGAAAATAATCTTTAAATCTTTTCTGCCTTCTTGTTCAAGTAGAAACTTATGTCAGGATTAAATTCAGATTTAAGCAACCAAATGTCTGTTCAGTGATTTAGACAAATAGAGGTCATTCATCTCTGACAGCCAGAAGTCAAGAATTAGTGGTGCAGTGCTGCGGGGAACTCCCTCATTTTTTCTCTCCAGTTATTCTCAGCATGTACAGGCAGGGCCTTCCAGATGTTGCCTGGAAGTTGAGAAGGTGGCTGCGCTTCGGCAAGCTCACATCTGCTTTCCAGGTGGAAGCAAGGAGAAGTGGGAAGAGAAGATCCAAAGGATAGTGTCCTTTATACATGCTCCTTATAAGATTTCTCAGCAGGTAATCCCAGTGACTTTCACTTAATCTTTCTTTTTATAGAGCTGGGTCACGTGGTCCCAGTAACTATGAGTGAGTGTGGGACCTAAATGTCTGAACTCCAGCTTTGGAGCTTCTCCAGAGAAGACAAGAACGAGGTTGCAAATGCCTTTGAAATAGTCAATCATAGTGTTTGCCAGACTCATAAAATTCAAATGTCACAATTGAAACAAGAATTATCTGTGCTAAACTTTAAAACAATAATGTGGAGCAAAAATTATTTTACAGTGTCCAGGCTTCCTAGAACTTCAAAGTTATGACTTCAGACATGGCCAGTTCTGAAGACACACAGGCTTGGTTGCCCAATGCAAATGGAAGTGCATTTCCCCCTTGGTTTCCCTAAGTAATTCCCTCAGCTTTACAAATTCCTTTGAAAATAGAAATCAGACCTTACTGCACATATAAGCATATATATTTCACTTTTTATCTATGAAATACCAAACTTTTACATAAGAACATGAAATTGTGGACAATCTTAATATCATAAGTTAACTACTGACAAATAAACCATTTGGAATAGATTATTTAAATATATAGTTTTCCTTTCCCATTTTTAAATCAAGTTCTGGTATTTATTTAGTTGTCTGTTTGGCTTTAAAAGAAAAACTCCATCAAAAGATGCAATGAAGAGGTGAAGAGTAGAGAATTGATACTGATCTATCATCTACCATGTCCCAGGTGCTTTACATATTTTAATACTATTAACCCTCTCAACAACTAGTTGAGGTCATCATGTTTTCTATTTTCCTAATGAGAAAACTAAAGTTCAGAGAAGTAACAGCTAAAGATTACACAGCTATGAAATGCAGAGTTGAACTGAGTATACATCACACACACACACACACACACACACACACACACACACACACACAGAATATTACTAGTACTCAGCCATATAAAAAATGAAATCTTGCTATTTGTGAAAACATGGGTGGACCTACAAAATACTATGCTAAGTGAAATAAGTCAGACCAAGAAAAACAAATACTATGTGATTTCACTTAGATGTGGAATCTAAAAAATAAGAACAAAACAAATGAACAAACAAAATGAAACAGAAACAACTCATAGATATAGAAAACAGAAAGGAGGGGGGTGGAGGAATGAGCCACAAAAGGGGGGGATTAAGAAGTACAAACTTCCCATTATAAAGTAAGTCGTGGGGTTATAAAGTCCAGTGGGAGGGCTAGGGTTGATTACCGTAATAACTATGTACAGAGACAAATGGTTATTAGACTTACTGTGGTGATCAGTCTGTAAGGTATGTTGAATCACTATGTTGCACACCTGAAACTAATATAATATTGCATGTCAGCTACAATTAACAAATAAAAAATAAAAATGTTAATAAAATAACACTCCAGTGGGGTGAGAGAGGAGGAAACAGTAATTCAAGCAGTGTGGTAAGTACATGAGGTTCTAGGGGAGCAAACAGGAAAACAGTTATTGAAATCACTTTGAAAAAGCCCAATAAACTATTAACATAGTTTTTTAAAAGTTCATTCCAAATTAATAAAACCTTAGGTTTGAGACTACAAGTAGGTAAAGCCCGTCTTCCTGAAAACTTTCCACTTTGAAATGAATCATGTTGGAAGAATACTGACACAGAGGCTAGCTCTAAATGAGCCCAGGGATGCTGCATTATCAAACGGTTTTGGTCGTTAAGAGAAAGCATAAACGGCTCATGATTTCAAAGCTTTTCAACTTTGGAAGAGACAGCACAGGTAGTGACATAGGAATTGCATGTAGAAAGAAGGAGTTAAACGCTGAGCAGGAAGTGTGGTGTGCAGAGCCAAAGAAGCCAGGGCTGTCCCGATGGCCTCTGGGAGATGGCAGGAAGCACGGGGAATGCAGAGAGGAATTGGACGTATTTGATAGTGCAGAGGACAGTAGAGCACAGAGGGGGAAATCGTGTAAACACAAAGGTCACGAAATAAAGGCAGGGCCCTGGTCTCCCCAGTGGATGCAGCAGGAACAGAGACTGTAATCCGATAACCAGCAGGGTACAAAGTGCCTCCGTCACCTGCATGGCGACCTTGGCAGGAAGCATAGATCATGCCATTATGTCCTCATTTCTCTCCTCTGTCGGGAATGGATTTTACGACTGCACTTCAGACAGAAGACATTGTAGAAAGAAAAATTATGGGGCCCAGAGTCTTAGAAAAAGAAGAAAGATTGCCTTGAGCCTCTTTCACCTAACAGCCTTTTCCTGCAGATCAGGTTTTAAGGCTAATGTTTATTCTGGTGTTGGGGACTGGAACCAGGATGTGAATTTTGCTGTCAATATCTAAAGAATTAGATGGAACCAAAATGTGAATTTCTCTCTCCATATCTAAAGAATTAGATGGAAACACTTAATATGTTTCTTTTTTTATTCAAAACTGATGGTCAGAGTTGGATGTAGCTTGAAGCTTGAAGTTGAAACTTCAGGGTCTCTCTTGAACTGGCACCTATAAGGCCCTGCACCTGAACTGGCATTTATCTGTGATTCCTTCCAAATTGCATAAAGAATATGATTTATATGGATGTTGTTATAAAGAAGGCACAGGACTGGTTGGCTCACTTCATTGTTGGTGACAGATTTTGTAGTTGGGACACTTTCTTGCCAGCTCTGTGGAGGCCAAATTTCTACATTCAAATTAAGAGGGCATGACATTTCTACTAAAATTCCCAACGACTGGCTAGGAGATTTTAGTGTATTTCATGAATAAAACTGACCCATTCACTCTGGAATTCTGTAATCTGAAAATTGACAGGAATATTTACTTCAGTTGCTCAGATACATGAGAAAAACTGTAATTGATATTTGTCAGTCTCTTATTTTTGGCATTGTAGTTCCTGGAAAGATTTAACTCAGTGTATTAGCACATTAATATGAAATAAATGTTTTATAAAACATATTAAAAATCCTTACTTTCCTCCTTATGCTAACTTTATTTTTATCTAACTAAATTTGATCTCATTAGATTAGATAATCAGATATCATGCTTTGTTCTGCAGGTAATAGGATACTCAAGTAAAAGCGGCATAAATTATAAGAGCAATTGTAATCTCACATTAAGTGGGTGCCAGACAGGGATGGACAGCCCAGTGAGCCCTGACTCCCTGATTTCATCATCAGATTTTATCTGAATGCCCTGCCATCTTCAGCATGCTGGCATTATCATCCCTCATGATCACAGGCAGGCGTGGCCTCTCCAGTGAAGGATAAAGAAGTGATGCCTTGCCCGGCCAGTTGAGTAGCTCAGTGGTTGAGCATCAACCTATGAACCAGGAGGTCACTGTTTGATTCCCAGTCAGGGCACATGCCTGGGTTGTGGGTTTGATCCCCAGTGTGGGGTATGCAGGAGGCAGCCAATCAATGATTCTCTCTCATCACTGATGTTTCTATCTCTCCCTGTCCCTTCCTCTCTGCAATCAATAAAAGTATATTTAAAAAGAAGAAGTGATGCCTTGTACGGGTCTCTGTTTTCGTTCTAAGGAAAGCTTTTCTTAAAGCCTCCCCACACTCCAGTGCCAATGGTCAGCACTGGTCACATGGCATGTCAAGCTTTCCCAGTGGGTGGTGCCGGGCATTTTCAGCCTCTAAAGTGGGAGGTGGAATCTGGCAGGAAAAATAAAGGGAAATCAGGGGGATGAATGTAGGGTGACCAACCAATGTCTGTCATGATTAGTCTTTACTAAGAGGCACAATTAGTGATGCATTTGCTAAATCTTGGTTTGACAGGATAGAAATTTTACTTCTTCTCATCCTTTGGGTGCACCTTTGTGCTTATGAGCACTTCTGTATTTTCACCATCTATATGTTGAATATTTTAGGTCTTACCCTCTGGCAACTTCAGTGGTCACAAATCTTCCTATACAGTCTAAAAGTTTTCAGACATTTTTATATTGATGCAAGTTCCTTTGAGCTTCAGACTTTGGCCAAACTGTAAAAAAAAACCAACCCACTAAACTGGAGTTTTTACATTCCACTAAGGCCAAGACAGTGGGTGCCTCTGGGCTAAACAGCACAGAATGCCAACCATTCATTTATGCACTCATTCATCCATCCATTCATCCTTATGTTAAGTACTTTTTGATGATTTTGCTAAGTATTGTGGGGTTGGAAAGATTTCCCTATTTTGAGGATTTAAAAATCTTCTAGGTAAATAGTAATCCAATTAAATACACTCTCACACACATATTGTGAAATACCACCTTTGTTCAGAGTTAAGTATCTACTTAACCTCACCCACTATTACTAAGAAGCAGAACCAGGATTCAAATAAGCCATCTCCCTTTGGTTATAGAGTATGTGCTATGAATCACTAATTTCTATTTCAAATTAAGTTTTATCAAAATATAAGAAAATATAGAAATGATCACAACAGATAGAAAAATCTAGATTTTTCATAAAATTCATAAATTGATTTTTGAATCATGTTTTATCTGACTTTTTCTCAAGATGGCTATATATAGAGACATAATTCTTTTTGGCAGGTAATTCTAATTTGTTTAAGGACAAATTTTCTAATGGGTCTTAAAAGAATGTTTCCTTTATGCTTTTTAAACTCTTACTCATCCTTCAGATTCCATCTCAAGTCACCCCCTATAAAACTTTTCCTGATAGAACTTCTAGAAGTGCAAATCCTTTCCTTCATGACTGAATCTTCCCAGCGTAAAGTCCACCTGAGAGTCTCAGTGCCACAATACAGGGGGCCACATATGTGTCTGTGTCTATATGCCTATCTTTTTAGATTGAATGAGTCCACCAGGGACAATCATATTAGAGCTTCCTTCTCTCATAGCACCTAATACATTGATTTCCATGTAGTTAGTTGATCCTACGTGAATGTTGGTCACTGTTGGTATTTGACAAAAGCAGTGCACCGAGTTCAACTGCACCCAGGTATGCAATTCCCTGACTCTACTAATAAACCAAACTACAATGTGGGACTCAGGAAGGAGGATTTGTTTGTATGACCTGCCCATACTTCCCTTGATATAAAAATGAGCATTGAGAAAAGATTACCCAATGGTCACATTTACTCCTGAGTATGGATATTGAGCTAGTAACTAGAGGGATGGATGTGTCTAAATATTATTTTATAAATAATTTAATAAAGGAATAATAATTTAACAAGCATAAACAAAAGGCTCTAAACAAATGCTGTGGTCATGGGAAAATACTACTGGTTTATGCAAGGTATCGTTAAAAATATTTGTTACTTAAAATTAACAAAGGCCAACATGCTTATTTTTAACATGTGAGGGTTCCTGTGTTGCTTTCTTTAAATAGCCTGCCAGTGTTGGAATCATGCTCTTTACCACTTGTTAGCTTAGACATTTATTTCAGTTTTCTATGTTATGCCCACTCATGGGTTATTGTGAGCATTAAAGAAATAAAAATAATCCACATAGAACACGTGCTGGGTACCTGGCATAGAGTAAGCTCTCTATAACGTTAGAAATTATTATTATAATGAAAATTCAAAGTTTCATGTTGTGATAGATTATCAATATGCTTATCAGTGGACTAGGTGAGCACAGGACCCAGAAGAGCCTCATGAAGCTCATTTAAAAACCTAAATCCAAGAAGATGGTCAAAATGGTAATAATCTTGACAAATAACATTTCTCCTGTGCTTTATGATGCTGTAGCTCCATATTCTTTTAAGTTTTATTTTAAACTTGAAGCACATGGGATTTAAAACTTTCCACATTGGGTAGGGGCTAGGTTATGGTGCCTCCTTAGGTTAGAAAATAACCAGATGAAGACTGAAGGGCTGGGAGAAATGTAGTAGAGAATCAGTCTGAAAGAAATATATCCATCTGTCATCCTCAAGGGATCATTGTTTATTCATTCATTCAAACAAGTATTTTGCACAAAGCAGACTATTAGTGAGGAAGGATAAAGGAGGGATTGTACATGAGAACAATCTACAAAGTTTCTGAAAGAAAATAACAACTATATTCCCCCATGAAGCGCTTGCAGCATCCTGGGCTTTACCGCAAGCCAGGCATCCATCCATCTGCTTGTACTAAGAAATCTCTGCTCCAAATTGCAGAATAAAGTTAGGGAGGAAGTGTTCTGGGACAAGAGGTCTATTTTCCAGCTTTCTACTAGACCAGGTCATTGCCAGTGAGTAGGTGGTCCTGAAATAAAGCTCCCATGCATCATAATCAGAATAGCTAAAAAATGTTGATGCTGGGACCTACAAATAGATGTGCCAAGAAAAAAATATATCAAGAAGCAAAGAAAAATAACAACCATGAGAGAGGCAGGAAGTAGAAAGAATCAAGAGGAATTCCTCCATGTAATAGATTACATTTTTAACTGCCACATTCTCTGTGAAATTAGAGAAACTATTTCCTCTGTGAAATAAAAGCTCAAAGAGGTTATAAAGATTCAAAGACAAGTTGATATTGAGAAGGAAATAAGTATTGGATGGCAGATGCTATTAGAAAAAATAATGATGCCCAGCAGAGATGGCAAAGGTGGTGGCATTCAGGTGGTGATGACAAGGAAATAAATATTGGATGGCAGATGCTATTAGAAAAAAATAATGATGCCCAGTAGAGATGGCAAAGGTGGTGGCATTCAGGTGGTGATGACAAGCTCTCCCAGTGAAAGGTGATGTGGAGAGAAAAGAGGAGGAGGCATAGGAGGGGTCACAGGGCAGCGGACCACATGTGCTGGTGAACATAAATGAACCAGCCCCGCTGCCTCTCAAAATTAACTATTAAGATTCTGAACTGGACTGATGCCCTGTGTTAGTAGTTGGTGTTCAGAAGCAGCTAAATCATGTTTACATGAGGCAATCTTTGATTAATATAACTGTTTTGTTTGAAAATGGACATCCTAGAACTAAAAAAATCAATACTGAAAGGAAACACAGGATATTACAATTGTTCTTAATAGTTTGTCATTTTAATTTTTGTCTTTCAAACATAGTTCAGTAGTGACTGGATCTAAATGTCTAAACCACAGTATCTCAGATTCAGGTAGGAAGTGAGCGTCTTTAGCATAATCTAGATGAGAGTTCAGTGACCAACCGATATGGATAACAGTGATCCCAGGTACATAGTCAGGAAAGGGCTGCTTCCTATCTGGTGGAGTAAAGCTTAATTAGTAGTATTTACTGCAGGCTTCTTTCTTCCTATCTTCCATACAAAGGAGACATAACTATTGTGCAGCATTAGTATTTCTTGGAGAAAAGCAAAGTTTAGAAGTTTCTCCTAGTTTAATGGAAAAGATAATAAGGAACCAAAGACTGACTGGCAGAAATTCAAATGAATGAGAAAGTCATGTTAAGAGATACAGTAAGAGGATGTTAAATTACAGAGAAATGTTCATTGTGTTTATTTTTTAACAACTGAGATAGCATTTTAAGGGAATGAAACATTTCCAGATATTTAAATTTATTTGGTGCACAACCTCCTTCACCATAGGGGTTATAAACTCTAGTCCCTTTCAAGTTCAAATACTTTTGATCTCTTGGCTTCACTTTTTATTTAGTTGTGTTTTTTAAAAAAGACCAGAGAATTTTGAAATTTCATAATAACATCTAGGTGACCCCGCTACCCAGTGTAAGATATCTACTCATCCAACAGCTTGGGTATTGGACTGAAGAAATTAAGTGCCAGGTATCTGGTATTTGCCTATTGAATAAACAAGTTCATACTAAAAGACTAAATGCCCATAACCCTAATAATAAAACTCAAACAAATGCATCTAAAAATCTGAATTTCAAAGTTTTGACCTTGGGTTAATAAGCTTGAATGTGGGCGAGAATGGTATTTTTTAAAGGCATGCAGTTCTACAATCTCAAGTAGTCTTCAACTTTTTGAGTGTTTTAGGGAGCACAATATGTCCCATATGAAAAGGGGGCCATGACTTTGAATTCCATGTCTCTAAGCCAAATTTTACAAAGGTCCCTTATTAGCTCTCTGCCTCCTATAATACCCATTCTCTCTCCCTAGAGACTTGTTATATTTCAGAAGAACACCAAAGACCACAGAGATACCCAATACATTTAAAAGAAAAGAAAATCATTTAAATGGGCTTGATCTCTCAGATTCATAAGGCTTTGATTTAATCTGGTTAAGTCTCTTTTTTCCCAACCCATTTAACTATTTTGTCTCTACTTGTCCAACTGTATCTTATTTATTTTTAAAAAGTCTTAAAATAAAATTATTGGGTCAAAGACCACACATTTTATATTATGACTAGTGGCCCAGTGCACGAATTTGTGCACAGTGAAAGGAAATTAATTAGAAGAAATATTTTAATAATGCAATTTACCCTTTCTCTATAATAAAAGTGTCAACCAAATTCACGATCAACAATGACAGATCGAAACACACGCGTGTGATTGGCGCCAGCCAGAGCTTTAATGTATTGCGCATGCATGAGTAAACTTAGCCTTTTATATATATAAACTTGTTCAATTAGATCTGCTTTCTGATTTAGCTAAACTTTTTCCAGCACAGTGAAGCACCCCAACTTCTCTTTTAGATAACTGTCAGCAACACAGCAGTAAATATCAACATGAAGCATATTATTATTGTAGATCATGCAGGGAGAACAAAGGGTAAAATATTTAACTGCAGCGGTGTTGATTATATTCTGTACAGTGAGAAAACCTGAAGCCATTTTCAAGGTCTACCATTTCTTACTTCTTTTCAGTCGGGTCAAGTTTCTAAGTTTCCTAAATCTCCATTTTCCAGCTAACGAAAATAAAATAGGATTCCACCACGTCTCCTATCTATCTACCCGAGGACTTCTGTGAGGATCAAATGAGATGAGGCACAGGAAAATGCTTCACAGACATTTGGTTAAAGTGTGAAATGTTTCCACCTGGCTATAAAGCAAGTCGAGTTCCTGGCAAAAGAAACTGCAAGGAGGCTATTCACTAGGGAGATGAAGCTGGGTGTTGCTATGTGACATCATTACTCAAGGCCCACAGCTACCGTTTCTGGGCTGGGCTGGGCTGTGGGCCGCATTTTGTGCCATGGGGTCTCGGCAGCGTTGGCTGTGATTTGGTGGGCTGTCACTCCAGGGTGGTGACAGGGCCTGTGTCCCACTTCAGGGAAGCCGAGTGTTGCTTTGTGGGCACCAGGTCCACGGTGCTGTTTCTCTGTAAGTGGCCAGTGTGAGTCACGGCAGCTCCTGCGTTGAGCATCTGCCCCCTGGTGGTCAGTGTGCATCATAGCAACCAGTCTGATGGTAGGACACTTGGCATATTAGCCTTTTATATAGATCCATGTTGTTAAACTTTTCTCGAGAAAGATGGTGCAAAGTGACACCCCAACCAATTTAACATGAGTATGTTGATTCTCTCACACCCTATCTATTCCTAAATTATCCGAATTTTCTTCTACAAACTAGTTGTCTGTGTCCTTGGCCCATTTTCCTATTAGGGGAGTATTTATTTTTCTTATTTATTTTTAGAAATGCTTGGTATTGATATATTATCAGAAAATTTTTCTGTTTTGGAAGTTGTTTTCCTAGTTTGCTTGTATTTCTACCTTGTTTTTAATTTATTTGATGTAGAAGGTGTTAATGTTTATGTGATAAAACCTATCTTTTTTTCTAAATCATCTTCCTTTCTGACTTTGATACTATGTTTAGAAAGTATTTTTTTTAATCCTCAAGAATCCAAAAGAAACCTTCACAATATTTCCTTTAACTTATTACTTATTTTAGTAATTTTAATGGGTGATAGCACAGAATATTTGTTAAGAGCATTGACTAACACAAATTTGGATTTGAATTCTGCTCTGTAATTTTAAGATGTTAATTTAACCTCATTACTCTATGTCTAAAAAGGGGAAAAGAATGCATACCTCTTGTGAGAGAATTTAAGGAGATATTAACTATGAAGTACTTGGCATGGACTATGTACTGTGATGTGCCCAGCATATTATAAGGGCTCTATTGATAGATATTTTACTACTATTATTCTTTATATTTGAATATTAGATTCACCTAGAATGTATTTTTCCATGAGATGTCAGAAACATGTTTCTAAAAATCAATATTTTTTCTTGTTCCAAATCTTTCTTATACCAATCTATGTTCTTCAGAATTAAAGTATTAATTCCTCCCCTGTCACTAACAATCTTCACAATCTTGCTTTGACATTAAGCCCAGCCCAGTTTCCTGCTGCTCCTTATTCCCATTCTATTCTCTCTTTGCAACAATTTATTTGTTTTTTTCCTGTACTGGACTTGAACTTTGACACCTTTGTACTTTTTACAAATTATTATTTTTTCTTCCTGAAATCTCCCTCTTTTGTTTCCTTGAATATGTAATTTTTCAAGGCACAGATTGAGAATTGCCTTCTTGATGGAACTTTCCATTATTTCTCCTCCCTATCAGAATTAATTGCTTCCTCTCATGAGATGTTTGTCCCTCTCTTAGCACTTATTATACATGGGCATTGCAGTCCTACAATAGCTTATGAATACCTGTGGGAATATACTTTTTCATATTTTTCAAACTAAATTCAATATACAACTCCTGTCCTATTTATGCCCACTGATCACATTATTTAATTGCAGATGACTCTGTATATAAAACATATTGTATGTATGTGAACATACACTTTCATATGCACATACTTTTTCTATGTAATATTTGTTTACTGCATATAAAACCTACATAAGTTATATTTATTAATTGCATCAATCATTAAATATGTTTTTGGCAATCTCATTACATCTTTCAGGCTTCAGAATGTCAAAAGGCTTAACACTTTCAGAAACAGATGCATTTTATGCAAAATTTAGGTTGACAAAAGTTTTAAGATATAGAGAAAATGAAGGCTGAACTGTGGTTGTGGGACTTTAGAATAGTTGGCTTTGTTTTCATAACACTGTGCCATTTCCATGATGCTATACGGAAATCAAAGATAAACCTGGTCTGCATAAAATCCAATGAAATTAACATTTAAAGAACCCCACTCTGTGAACAGAAACTGCCATATAGATCACCATATTTTTTACTGTACTCTCTGAAATGCTTGTCCTAGGAGACATTAAAAGGTTCTCCTCAAATAAAGAAATTCCTAAGCACTTAAGTTTGGGGTATAGAGCATACTGATTTATCTTTTGAGAGAGTCACAGTCTCTTAGTCACATAATTTAACCCACTGTTCTCAAAATTTATTTAAAAACTGAACTTTGTTTTTGTAGCACATGCATAAAAGGCAAACTGGGAGACCCTGACAGGGATTATTTCCTTTAATATTTTAAGCAATTCTGTCAACAAACACCATACCGAAACTCCTCTTTTACAAATAAGGAAGTGGAGGGTTTGCCAAATGTATCCTCATTCTAATTCCAAGACTCTTTATACCTCAGCTGCCTGCTATGAACACTGGAGCCATGGTGCCAATTTCCTTATCCAAGGAACAGGATATTGCTCTGGAAGTTATCAGAAGTATTTTTCCATGCTTTTACCCACCTGGAATACCCGCTACCACCCTAGCATCACCATCACCTTTTTATATTTCTTCTCTCCAAATCATGCCAGAGTACTGTTTTCTCCATGAGTTTAACCATGACAATTTCATCATCTCTTTCTCATCCAAAATCTTGAGGAGTTCGTTCTCTGAATTCTGCATTCTATCAGTTACTGGATATTGACTCATGATGTTACACAGCTGTTTCATGTGTGTTTACCCTATTTTTCAAATTATCTCCAGATAATTTGTCTTAATCTTTTTGTTTCTCTGTTGTCAGTGTTAAATATGCTATACCTATAGTACTTGTTGAACGAATGAACGAAAGAATGAACGAGCGAATGAATGAATGAATGGCTAAGTGGATAATGGAATTATGGACACATAATATGGACAAAGATTCCCCAATACATACACCAATTTAATATTTCTGTTTTTAATAGTATTATAGAGTGGCTAAATGGGACAGAACATGGACTTTTTACTAAGGTAGTGTGTGTATTGAGCTTGTTAAGTCACAGGTTGCTGAGAGTTTCTGACTCAGTAGATCGGAGATGGGGTCTGAGAATTTTCATTTCTAACAAGTTTTCAGGTGACACCACTACTGCTGTTCTAACATCCATACTTTGAGACAAACTAAGCAAGAATAAATTTGACAAGTTCAATTACTGGGGTTCCTACTTGCTGCTGTGTGACTGAGCAAGGCTCTTAAATAGCCTTAGTTTCATTATTTTTAAAATGAGCTTAGTGTACTTAAGTGCAAAGTATAACAATATATTAGAAAGTGCCATATGGGTAAAAAGTCATTAATGCATATTAGATGGCTTCCTTTCCTCCCTCCTGAGGAAGTGGCTGAGACTACTGCACACTGCAGTCCTTCCTTTTCTTTGTCTCCATCAGTTCTAGAAGTGTACACTATACTATTCTTCAGAACTGTGCCCAAGTCCAACAGCATATGTCTTAGAATCAAGATATTGGATAACAGAAGCAACAACGCAGACCTCAGGCGCAGAATTCATCACTCGCGGCCAACGGCAGTTCTTAGTTCAGACTGCGGTAGGTTTCAGTTACAAATACTCCTTGCTCAAGTACAGGCTTCTGCTTCAAAACAACTCAGAGACACTGACTGCTTTCTGTTTTATCTCCTCATGTAGCAGCGATAGTGCTTAAAGTTAGCCCCAATCTGATGCCATTCTGTCTCCATCAAAAGGCACAAAGGAGCCTATCTTTGCTTTCATACAGCATACTTTCAACAGCCCCTTTGCTTGGGAAAGAACAGAGCCGAGCTTGAATGATATTGCCTCACTTAGGAACTTGTCCATTAGCAAAATTAATTGCAAAAAGAGAGACTATAATAGTTTAAAAATTCTTGGTGAGAGATTTCTCCTAATTTTAAGTGGACAGATTACAATGACTAGGGGCCTCCCTTCAGGCTTATATTGTCACAATGGTATCTTTTAAAGTTTAAAAACACACCCTATTTTGTTGGACTAATTCACTAAGTTATTATATGAATTATATATTTTTGACTCATTCACTCCTAACAAAGACTATATTCATCCTGTTTCCACTTGGGTTCTGAGCTGAGCCTAAGATCTGAGGGACAATCATGCATATTGAAGCTCAGCACCTTTATATTATGTAAATCAACAGAAGGGTCAACCAGCATTGACTGCCATCAAGTCTTCCAGGCTCCCCGAGGAGGAGCTAGAAAAGTGCCTCCTACCATGCAACAGAGAGAGTTTCTAACGGTTGTGACCTCCTACTGCTCTTGGAGAGATATTTCACTCTATGTTTGGTAAAATGAATGACTCCCACTTGGTTTAACTTTCTGAGAACTTTTCTCCTCAGGTTTCTGGCAATTCTATCCCCACTCACCAGCAGGACAACTGGGCTGAATAAGTCTGAAACGCTGTCAGTGACAGATGAGTGGGCTTACATTTTGGTGGCTTCACTTTCTTCACTTTGGCATACGGCTTCTTTTCATCAAAGAGGTAAAACAAACCATGGAGAACATGAAGAGAAAAACTCTTTGTCTCTCGTCTGACAACAGATGGATCACCTGCGTCCCTGCCAGCAGCAAGATTGGTAGAATATGAGAAAGGGGAGTTGGGATCTCCCAGACCTTTTTCTCTGCCATTAGGCAGCCAATGCTTATTAGAGGAAATCATAAAAGCATATATATATTGGCCCATTCAAAATAAATGCTCTCTAATTTCAACTGAACCTTTTGGCTGGTGAGTAATTATTTGATTCATCTCTTGTTGAATCATAATTTTATTTTCTATTGTAGTTTTTTCAACTTGTCTCCATTCTTCATATTTAGAAACCTATCCCAACACCCTCCAAATTAATACATCATTTTCTCTCTAAACTACTAGGAATATCAGGATTATTTGTTGGCAGTTTCTTCAGCTTTCTCATTGCTGCTCCTATACTCGAGACCACCACTTCTCTCTGCACGCCCCTGGAAGGGGTTCCCAGCTCCCTCACCAAGGCTCTGTGTGTGTGCTCAACCTCACTCTCTCACACTTCCTCCTTGACTGAAGAGCTGTTTTCTCTCTTTGCTTTCTCCTTCTTGGCTCTAAAAATTCATATTCCTTTACTTGTGACCATTTATGACTATGAGTCTTAAAACAAATTTATCAATTTACCTCTCCCTCAAGATCTTATCAAGTCTCTCTACTTCCTTTAACACCTCATATTGGCTTAAAACTGGTTCTGCCCCCACTACTGAATTAAAGCTGCCATGACTGTCAATCCATATTCTCACAGTCTCCATTGAATTGAACAATGTGAGCTCTTTGATTGTTTCATTTTTTGTTTCCAAATTTTTCATCCCTCTTCTTTTGTCTCCTTAATTGACTCTTATACAATGTTTCATTTCCTAAATATAGATATTTCCTGAGATTCTATGCTACCCTATTTGAGCCTTTCTGTACTTTCTTCTTTAATGAGCCCGTTTATCCTCATGATTTGAACTATTCATACTGATCAAATAGCCTATTTTGCTGACCCTCTTCTCTATCTAAATTCATACCTCATCAGCTCGTCCAACTCAAAATATTATAAAGTAAGTGAAATCTTTTATAGTCAATCCCTCTTTCTAGTTTTTAGTTTTGATCATACAGCACTATTTCTCTGTTCATGTTATCATTCCCCTACTAGAGAGCAAGTTCTCTAGGACTAGCAAGGACGAGTTTATTTAACTCCTTCTCCTAACAACTAAAATAATGCTAAGAGATGGTTATCATTACATAAAAATGTGCCAAATTGCCCTGGCTGGTTTTGCTCAGTGGTTGGAGTATCACAGACCAAAGGGTCCTGAGTTCAATTCCTGGTCAAGGGCATGTACCTAGGTTGCAAGTTCCCCAATCCCAGTAGGAGCGAGTTTGGGAGGCAACCAATCAATGTGTCTCTCTCACATAGACGGTTCTCTCTCTCTGTCTCCCCCTCCCACCCTCCTTCCCTTCCACTGTCTCTAGAAATCAGTGGGAAAAACATCCTTGGGTGAGGATTTAAAAACAAAGTGCCAAATGAATGAGGATTAGGGGGGAAAAAAGGCCAAATTAATGAGAGAATGAATGGATGAACCATGTTTATAGAGACTTCAAAACATCCATTATTTTGACTCTTCTTTCCGTTACCCACCAATAAAAATGGTGGCCACAGCTCCTGGGTTTACTTTTACAGCTTCTCCTCTCTCTGCACTCGCTGACTACAGGCTTTCTGATGATTTAAAGTTTTACACCTCTTGCTTGGCCTCTTGTTTTAGCCTCCTAATTGGTCTTTCAAATGGCTAGAGCACTTTATCCCTCCTCTCAATTCCTTCCATACAGTTAGGATATTTATTACTTGTATTGGGCAGCAGAGCCATAGGGTACATTTTGCAATGGCTCTCTAAATTGCATTCTCATTAAAGCAGAAGGTTTATCATGTCACCCTCTTTATCTATCACAGCATTTAACATATATTTCTTTATTATTAAAATAACTGGTTAATAAATGGATATGGATAAGTAAACATCACTGCAAGAGTAAACTTCATAAAGCACAACTTATACCCAGTCACTTCCCTACAATTAAAACCTTTAGAGTCTCCTTATTGCCTACTGAATAAAGTTTAATCTCCTCAATCCAGAATTTAACTTTATCCTACCATGTCCTCCCCATCCATAACAGTCAAAAACCATCTTGCCAAGACTATACCTTTTCCTCTTCTTACATATCCTGCATTCTCACCATTGTAGAGAAGGCAAAACTTTACTCATTTTAGGTTTTTAGCTGGGGCTTTTAACAACAACAAAACAAATTAATACGAGAAAAACAAACAGTTTATTAATGTGTGTCACATTGATCACATGGAAAAAATCTTGACAAAAGTAACTCAAAGTGGTAACTAGAACTCTGAGTTGTATAGCATCTTCAACAAAGAATAAATCTGTAGAGAATGACAAGAGAAAGAAAAGCAGTTTTAAGCTCCCAAGGGCAGCAAACTGTGAAAAGGTAATCATATGGGAGGGAACTAATAGAAGAAGGTTTAAGAATCTGTCTCCAGTAAAAGGGAAATATATCCTGCCTTTAGGCAGAAAAGGGAAGGATAGAGACAGCTTTAACTGCATTTGCTGCTTCTTAATTATCTTCAGCTCAATGTTTTTGTGTTAGACACATATTTGGGAATAACATATTCTAATATCCTTCACTATTCTAAGTCTACTTTGCCGATCAAAATCCTCATTTTTTCAGGCTGTTCCTCCCCCAAAATGCCCATCTTTGTTTCTGCCCATTAAAATCCCTTCTGCTCTTTAAGACCTATGTTCAAGAATTCAGTATATTGGAAGCTATGGTGAAGCAGATAAGTGTGAGAAGATAGTAGAAAATAAACTGGGACCTGTTTCCTATGGATTTACCTTTTGCCAAATCCCTGTCTGAACTATGTGTACTACTATCCGAAGTTCCTGTCACTGTCCTGCTCTTTGCCCTCGCTCCATGACTAACATTTAGCATAAGCTGTGTTTGACATAGTCTAATCAAAATTCTCTAGTCAATCTCATAGCAATATGAATATAATCTTCCACCCTCAAGTCAATTTACAATTTTGCAGGGGAGATTGGCAAGTACATGACCAATATAGTATGTGGCAATGGACAAATAAATTAGGGTTGGAAGTATAGAATAGGCAACTAGAAAAACCTTTTCTCATAATATTTCTTTAATTTCCTTCCCCATATGACTTCTTGGCATTCTTTATCACCTTTAAAACTTTGTTCAGTGGGAATCATTCTTATCAATGTTAATCTCATAAATAAATTGTTACATGAATAAAGGCAGTATCATCTATCCCAGGTTGAGAGAGAGGAACCTGGGGTATTGTCTAAGCATCACAAATATTGGTCTCACGTAGTCTTAAAGTCAACTGGTAGTCCTTTACGACATGAGTCACTGGGTATTACTAAGTGACCACCCAAGCATGGCCCTAAGCTGTGTAAAGCCAGAAGCACAGATGTAGCCCTTGTTGTCTGGGTGCTTACAACCTGAAACTTTAATTCACAATCCTACTCTGAGGATCTGCCAAGATCAAAAGCTCTGCATGCCAGTCCTCTAACTCAGGAAACCATTAATTAACACCTCTTCACAAACACAGCCCACTCTGATTTTCCTTCTGCTTCATTCACTCTTTTGTCTTACAATCCGCCTGGCATAAACGGGTAGGATCAAAAGCTGCACCAGCTAGTTAGCTTCCATACCACCCTGGAATTTATGTCTCTGGCTACCAGACAAGAGTTTCCTTTCCACATCACCCAAGAGTATATTCTATTGTGCATATGAGCTACAAGGATGCAAGCTGACACGCTGGATAGGATGTTAAACAATGCCAGGGAAGTACTAAAAAGCATCCTATTCAGAAAAGCATCCACTTACTGAAGGTCAGAACTACATAGGCAAGCCAAACATGCCCAAGTAGGAAGGAGGCACACAAAAACGGAAGGTCAGAGGATACAGGGGTGAGGAGCTGAAGGAAAGAAATAAATAGAAATAAAGCGACTCAGAGCCACTGAGTTACTTAAAGCCAATGGAAATAAAAATGCACACATGAATGTTTGGTGATTATATAAAAATTAGGAAGTTATGTGTAAATCTAAAGCTGCTCTTATTCACATCCTATTCAGTTCTTCTGGAGGTACTCTCATCTATTTTCATACCTTTGACTTTGAGCAAAGTCAGCTCCTTTTCATTCATTTGCAGAATGAACACACATTCATAGGAACACTGCACTTTCCTATGACTAATTGGAGAAAAGAAAAAAGGCCACTGGTTTAGCAATGGTTGCCAGATGGCAGCTGGGACACAAACACCCACAGGCATCCAAAGGAAGTAAGAGAATAGTTTGTTGCAGGTGCTAACACAACAGAAAATCGTGACTAACAGATTTGAGAGTAATGTGGATACTTGTTTGGCATTAACCGAATCATCAGGGAAAATTAATGACATTTAAATCTGTTCTTCTAAGATGAGAGTAAGGCATTAGTAGATTGTAGCTACGGCTTTTGTGCCCCAGAAAAAATTAGCCTGTGCACTCCTCTGACGAGGTTGTGAATAACTCAGATGAATACAGCCTGAGTTCAATTTGGAATTAAACTACCATTTACAGTTCCCCTGGCATATGGGCTATCCTGGCCTTTAGGCAAGTGCCTTATTTTTTATTTGTTGGTTTATAGGTTGATTTAGATTCTGCCCATGAGATGAGCTAGTATGTAATTTGAAAGGCAGAAAATAGAACCCAATTTTCCTTTGCCAGAGGTGAGACACACACAGGCTTTGGCAGATTGAGTTCTTACAGGGCAGCTGGAACTCATTCCCCTGCCAATCACCTACTCTGGGAGTGTGGGGGCAGCTGAGATGCTGGCAGTCATTTTCTGCATTTTCCTGACCTCTAGTGGCAGCCACTTTCTGACTTTCTGGATCACAGCTGCATCTGTGACCTAAAAGCTGGTGATAGATGCCTCCCACTTGCCTCTGTAGTCTTTCTAACAGTTCTCTGTGCACCTAACTCCCTATATTAAATCCATTTCATTTGAAATACCTGGGAGATGTTTCTTTTCCTGGATGAACCAGCTTCCATCCCACTCCTATGGTAAAAATCTTAGAATGTTTTCTCACACATAGTGGTAAACAGCTAGTCTGTCCTGTTGCTTTAGTTTTTTAACAACTTTTTTTTCAGATATAATTCACATATCATACAATCCACCCTTTTAAAATATATGATTCAATGACTTTAGTTATTCACAGATTGCGCATCCATAAACACAGGTGATCACCATCATTCTCCATTGTGACTGGTTTCTTTCACCTACCATAATGTCTTCCAGGTTCACCCATGTTGCACAATGCATCAATAATTTGTTACTTTACAGAAGTGAATAAAATTCCATTGTATGGGGAAAAACACTTTATTTATTCATCAGTTGATGAATATTTTAATTATTCCCACTTTTTGGCTATTACAAATAATGGCTCTATAAACATTCATAACATATGTCTTCAGTTCTTTTGGGTATTCACAGTGGAATAAGAATTCTAGATCATATGGTAACTGCACTTTTAATCATTTTTCCAAAGCACCTGCACTATTTTACATTTCTACCACCAGTGAATGAGGGGTCCAGTTTGCCTACACAATCATTTTTCCAAAGCACCTGCACTATTCTACCACCAGTGAATGAGGGGTCCAGTTTGCCTACATCCTTACCAACAATTCTCATTATTTGTCTTTTAGATTATAGCCACCCTAGTGGAAGTGAATATATATTGTAAAGGGATTCTAGTCTGCAGTTCTTTGATAGCTAATGTTGTGAGTTTCCATGTGCTTTTTGGTGATTGTATGTCCTTTCCCCCCTCATTATTGGGTTATTTACCGTTATTTTGGGGTTGTAAGAGTGCTTTATACATTATAGATACAAATCTCTTATCAGATAGATAACCTGCAAAAATTTTCTCTCATTTTGTGGTCTGCCTTTTTATTTTTTTTATGTTGCCCTTTGAAGAGCAAAGCTTTTTTTTAAAAAAAAAATTTTTTTTTGATGATATCCTGTTTATCTTGTGTTAATTGTGCTTTTAATGTCATAGCTAAGAAACTATCCAAGGTTACAGAGATTTATGCCTATATTTTCTTCTAAGAAAAAACATTTATCTGTTACATTTAGGCTTTTGATTCATTTTAGAATGATATTTTTGTGTATGGAGTGAGGCAGAAGTCCAAACCTCATTCCCTCACAAGTACCCATTTTCCCAGTACCATTTGAAAAGATATTCTTTTCCTATTTATATGTCTGGGCACCCTTGTAAAAATTCTACTGACTGTAAATGAGACGGCTTCGTTCTGGACTTTTAATTCTCTCCCATTGATCTTTATTTTTATTCTATTACCACATGGTCTAGATTACTGTAATTTCATTAGTCACTTTTGGTATTAGGAACTGAGCTCTCCAACTGTGTTTTTCTTTAAAGATTAAAAAAAAAATCTCAGTTCCTTGAATTTCCATATAAATGTTAGAATAGCTTGTAAATTTCTATAAAGAAGGCAGCTGAGATTTTGACAGAGTTTGTGCCATCTTAACAATATTAAGTTTTCCAATCTATAAACATAGAATGACTTTCAATTTATTCAGGTTATTTAAAATATCTTTTAACAGTGCCTTTTTTTTTTTTTTAGTTATTGGAGTGTAAGGTTTGCACCTATTTTAAATTTATTCCTAAGTATTTCTATTGCTGTTGGGGTTATTTAAAATATCTTTTAACAGTGCTTTATTTTTAGTTATTAGAGTGTAAGTTTTGCACTTATTTTAAATTTATTCCTAAGTATTTCTATTGCTGTTGTAAATGAAATTGCTTTTGTAATTTCAATTTTGTTTTGCTCATTGTTACTGTATAGATCTACAATTTATGTTGTACATTAACCTTATATTCTGGTGACCTTTCTGAACTCATTATTTCTGATAGTTTTTTAGTGGATTCCTTAGGATTTCTTATAAATGAGATCATATCACATGCATATAAAGAAAGTTTTATTTCTAGTTTTCTAATCTGGAAGGCTTTCATTTCATTTTCATGCCTAAATGAGCTGACCAGGACCTTAGAACATTGTGGCATAAAAGCTGTGAGACAAATTTGTTCTTGATCTTAGAGAGAAAGCATTCTGTCTTTACCATTAAGCATGACATTCACTGTGGGTTTTTGAAGATTCAATTTATCAGGTTGAGAAAGTTCCCTTGTGGGATAATAGATTGGTGAATTTTTTTTTCCATGAAGAAGTGTTGAATTTTTTCAAATGCTTTTTGTCTATGTCTTATTGAGATGATCATGTGATTTTGTTGAAACATTGGCTGGCAAATTGAAGACATGTAAAATACATAATATTACAGAAGTCATATTTTCTGTTTTTCACACATATGTAATTCAGCAGGAGAGGATAATTCCATGAAGATGTGTTGAATTTTTTCAAATGCTTTTTGTCTACGTCTTCTTGAGATGATCATGTGATTTTGTGGAAACATCGGCTGGCAAATTGAAGACATGTAAATACATAATATTACAGAAGTCATATTTTCTATTTTTCACACATATGTAATTCAGCAGGAGAGGATAATTTTAGTTAAGGTGCGGGAGGGCTAAGGCAGGAGTCACTGAAGAGGAGAAATCCTATCTGAGCAAGACAGTAAAGGATGGTTAATATTGCAATGTGTAGATATGGAATAAAGGACCACCTGAAGAGAGAAATCATGATTAAAGGACAGAATATATACAATTCCTGGTATATATTAGGTATGTTAAAGGAAAGAGTGTAGAATGAATTTATAAATGTAAATTCAGACCTGGTTAGGAAGTATTCTAGTTTTGAGAACATTACCAATATAGATCTGAAAGTAATGGTTAGCCGTAGATATTAAGATGGGGGTGGGGGGGTGTTACATGATTAAAATCATGCTATTGAAAGATAGATGAGACAGCTGTGTGCTGGGGAGACAAAGTTGAAAAGTTGTGGGCAGTAACTACTGTCCACCATATAAAATACCATGCTTTAGAAGAGCAGGTTAAACTAGACATATATTGATGGTCAATGTCTGATCAGTTTCCATTAGGTTTCTTTTAAAATTTAACAGTTTAAACAACTGGAAAAAATGTCCCAAATAAAACCAGGTCAGAAATTGTATTACATTCTTAAATATCCACTATATGGGGAAAACAATGACCTTACTTTCTCCTGAGACTTTCCAAAAAGCTTGCCAAAGTAGAAAGCTTCAGAAATTCTGATTATTTGTTAAGTGGCCCCCAAACTGTTACTTATAAAAGGGTCAGTATTCTAGAGGTTGGATAGTTTGAATGACATCAGCTAAATATTTTACAGTGCCCAACACATTATTTTTTAATGCTTTTTAACCTAGCCGATTTATTTTAATAGAAAAGAGGACCATTTAATTTCCTTATTTATTACTGCATTAGGCACTTATCTACTTAACTACTTATTCTGTTCTTTTTCATTTCTACTAAATGACCTTAATTATATTTCTATTTCTATATTTATCTGCTGAAAATGTACATGGTAATATAGCACAGGTCTGCCTAAAGGACATTATAAAGATGGTAGCAGACTAACTAGATTTTAGAATATTATACTGTACATAAATCTACCTGACATTTCTTATTCAGGAAATTCATCATTCTAAGAGTAAGAGTAAAATATCAGTAAAATATTTTTTAAAAATAAATGCTTTTTCTGTTACTTTTAAAAAGGAGAGGTAGTTCTTGTTTTCATACACATGCCATTTCTAGACAGGCTTCACTAGAGTCAGAGCCTGTGAAGTGTCAGATATTTGCTAATAGCAATTCTTTTGGGGGAAAATCGTTTGTTCTCTTTAAGGTGTGACTCTTTAGGTGGAGGATGCTGTGTTTGCTCTGCCGTGTTTGAGTCTTCCTCTTCGCTTGAATTTTCCTTCACCAAACACCAGTGATGGGGCTTGGGTGGAGGGAGGGGAGTGATGAGGGAGTAAAAGTCAGGTTCTGTGCAGGTACAACTTTGACAAAGAATTAAAAATTCAGTCATTTCTAATTCCATACCTAGACTTGTCTCAAAACCCATTTTCTATCTGCTCCAACTCCTGACTTTTCATTCTCTGAAACCCATTTATGATTTGCAGACCTGCTGAGAGTGATGTGAATGTAAAAGAGTGTTCAGAGCAGCTGGTTCCCCCGTGTCTGTTAAGTGCACCCCGGATTGCAGTGCCAGTCAGCTTCTCCCTGTGCACGTGCTGGGATGGCTTGCCATTCTGTTACATGACATTTGATGGCAACAGCCAGAATTTTTATGGAACCTTCATTTGAAGTTACCCCAGAGTAGAAATCATAGCAGTTTAATGATTTACAAAATATTACAGTTGCAATAATAGAAATTATGAAATTTCCCATTTGAAAAAATACTAATTACTAAATGTTGCTACATATTTTTCATATAAAATGCTTTGTCACAATTTTTCTCCTGTGGTTTGGAGCTTAGAAGATCAAATGAGATATTTTTAAGTAGAAAATCTGGCATACGCTTCTCATTAAATTCTCATTACACTAGTAGGCAATAGGTGTGATTATTGTCATTTTGTAAAATGATGACTAAGGCTAGATGTTAGATTATTTGAGGGGTAAAGAGACTCATAAGCTTGTTTGTTTGGAATTCATTCTCTTTCCCATCACATTAGAATTTCACCAGCTGGCTTTGGAGTGAATCAGATTTTAATAAGCATTCAAAATACATAAACAGAACCACCAGAAAATCTAGGTTAATCTATGTTGCTCAAATTTTTTAAAGTATGATACAGTACAATGTGACCCACCCATCCCCCAAAGATGTAGGGTTTCATTTTATTTTAACTTACAAACGTCTTAAGGAAAATACTAGTCCTAGGATATAAAATTTGAGAAAGATGTTGCTTCTAAAGTATATATACTTCTCAATGAAGTTGTCTTTGAAAATTAATCTAGCCTACTTTCAAAAGCAGAGTCACAAAATCACTTTTTCTACAATGTACAGCAGAAACATTGACTTTGGAGTGACGACAAACATATGCTGAGGGTTACATGTATTTTGTTCTCAATATTTTCTAAAAACCATAGGAAGGGATTAGGTTTTATGTCATCTCTCAGAACCTCACATCTTTAAAGAAAGACAAGGGCCTCAAAGCATGCTATGATTTATTCTTCAGGGCATTTCTATTTGCATTATTTAACAATTTCTGTTTTGGTATATAGATTTTTCTTGAGTATACCAAGAAGCCTAGGAAAGATTTCAGAACATGGCAGGGCCTTTGATAAAGGAACACTGTCCCCACTGACCACTGCTTTGAAATTTTTAGACCTTAACATTTTAAAAGAAGCTGCTGCTATACATTTTTTATCATTCTGGTATGTTTCATTCATTTTGATTAAATCAAAAAGACTGTCCCCACTGGCCACTGCGTTGAAATTTTTAGACCTTAACATTTCAAAAGAAGCTGCTGCTATACATTTTTTTTTAAATCATTCTGGTATGTTTCATTCATTTTGATTAAATCAATATTTATCCAGCTTCTGCTATGTTCCAGGATTTATAGTAGAAATAAAGAGGCCAAGTATGAACAAGAAAGTTAAACCCTCTGTAGACATGGGGCTTAGAGTGTGGAGATGGAAGTATAGAAATTGAAGTATGAGATATGTTAGGAAAGAAGAGGTTCCAGGTCCAAGGCACTGGATTAAAACAAGGGGATTTAAACTTGCCCAGGGAAGAGGAAGTTTTCTGTAAAAAACTAACTCTTACACTAACACAAAAAGATGAGCAATAGGTTGAGAAAGAAGGAGTAATATATTCTCAGGCAAAAAAAACCCAGAACCAGTAGATTCTGTAAATAATGCTTGATATCTGAAAAAAGGTCAAACCTCTTATATCCTAAAGAACAAATGTAAAGTGACATGAGATAAGGCTGAAGCTGTACAGACCACACTGCATTTTGTACAGATTTTTGATATTTTAAGAAAATGTGAAGCTACTACACAGTTTTAAGACTAGAAAGAAAAGATTAGATTTTTGTTTCATTTTCACAGATTCCTCTGGTTTCTGGGTTAAGGATGAATTAGTGAGGGCAAACATGGAAAGAGTAATTAGAAACCTTCCACAGTAATAATTCTTTGAACTTCAGTGATGATGTCATAAGAAGGAATAATAATATTTCAGACATATTTCTGAGGTAGGAAGATCAATTTGATGAATGAATGATTAAATGTAGAATATGAGGGGGAATTAGAATCAAGAATTACTTCTAGGTTTTAAGACTGACTAGCTGGGGATGGTGGTCCCTTTTATAGTGAAAGGAACAATGAAAGAGAAATATGCCTCCATGAGATGATGAGTTTGGTTGGTTAATATGATGAATTTTAGGTTAATGACCTGTCCAATTTAACCACTGCTTATAGAACTAATGAGAAAATGTAACAGTGACCATGGCTATGGCTCCCTCACTCCTCCCCATTCTGACAATGACACTATTCTCCAGCCCCTTCTTATTCAACAGGGGGTTATTCAATTTAAGATTCTAAGGTCCGTCCAATCTAAGCTTGGAAGCAGTGTTAATTCTGACATGAATTCCAATATTGAGTGTGATACACAAGCACATATCTGCTTGTCATTCATGAGTGCTGGCATCCCCTCAAAAGTATCAGATAAAACCTGGTGTGACTAAGCAAACCTTCAAGAAAACTCATCACTCTATTGCTCTCAACCCAACATCACTGGTAAGGATAACAGAAACATTTGCAGTGTGTTTTATTTTCTTTCTGAAAATACCAGATAATTTAGCAGGGATATATACTAATTAACTTCAATTGAAACTCTAAGGTCACCAATCATGATAGTTATGAGTATCTGTACTGCTTCAAGTAACTTTGGGTCCCTTGTTGTCATTTACAAATTCAAGTTGACATCTAGTAGGTATAATCGGTTATGCTAAATTGGTCCAGTTGAATTCTACGCTCATAAAAGAAAATTAGATTTTAATTTTTAACAGTTTAACCAACTTTTCCTGTTATAGGGTAGCAAGCAGTTACCTCTAAGGCAAAACTAGAATTAGTGTGTAATTCTTGGAATAGGAAATGGCAATCCCATCTTTTTAGGAGATGTAGTTCCTTATGTCAACTTCAGAACTGTCTGTTTCATGTCTAGAGCTTCTGTGGTTAAGGAATAAGCAGTCCTTTGTATAAGGTCAATGGGACTCTGATTTAAAAGCAGTGACTCTTGGTGAGAAACTTAAAAAGAGAGCAAACAAAATGAATGGAAAGAATGAGGAGAGATTAGTGCTTATCTCTGACCTGTCCTTTCCAGTGTTTAAGGTATTTGTTTTCTTTATTGAATAAAAGATAGCAATTGAAAAACTAAGGAAAATGGAAATTCTAAAGAAGAGTTTGGGATAAAAGAAGAAAAGAGAAAAAAAATTAAAATAAATCCAACAGTTTTATTATGGGACTATTATTTTCCAGTTTATAAAGTATGTGTCATGTTTGAAAAATTAGTGTCAACCACTGGACCATTTAATACACAATGTAAACTTGGCTCCACTTTGTCCTGGGATAGACTGAACTCAAGTGAAGCCAAATTTCAGATCCAAGTACAACTGGAAAATTAGAACTTGGGTCTTGTAGCAAAGGCATATCATGAAGTCAGTTTAACTGCCTGCTGCAGTTGCTGTTTCTGTAACCATGACAATAACCATCAACAGTAAATGTAACCATTTAGGGCATTTAACCCAACACACTACCAAGAGTGTATGGAAAAACTGTATAGAAAGGGAAAGTTTCAGTAAAGGAGACCAGAGTGTAAGAAGGAGAATTTCAGAGAAAGTAGCTCTTTTCTTGCAGATACTGAACATTCAAACGTATACTTCTCATTCAGAAAGATCTTTGGAGTTCTACCCTCCACGTATTTCATCTATATGGAATATTTAATGTAGACCTGAGCTTTGGATGGGAGAATGCTCTCGAAATTGGTGGCTCATGGCAAAGTAAATTTCATTAAAAAAAATCACTATCTTGTATGTCTGCCTTGTAAATTTTTGAGGATAGAGACCATTTATTTACCAAACAGATAAATCAGAATAAAAATAAAGTAAAAACTTGAAAATTTATGATTGGGGCAATTTTTATTTATTATTTTAATTAATTTGCTTAAATATCAAAGATTAGTATACAAAGTTATTTTTCTAATGAAGCAAAAGGCTTATATTAAAGTGTGTTCACTAATCCAGTGGTCGGCAAACTGTGGCTCGCGAGCCACATGCGGCTCTTTGGCCCCTTGAGTGTGGCTCTTCCACAAAATACCACGTGCGGGCGTGCCCGTACAGTGCGATTGAAACTTTGTGGCCCATGCGCAAACTATATTGTTTAGTTTTGCCATTTTTGAATCTTAAAGGCAGAATCATATTAATTATTTTTGTGGTTACTTGTTTTCTCTCAGTGTTATTATTGAGATTCATACATATTAGTGCATATAACTTTAAAATTTTCATTGAGGTATGATAACCCCTCAAGTGTATAAATACTGCACAATTTATTTATCCGTACATTTAAAGGTTGAGAGGATTCCAGATTTTTGCTATCATAAACCATGTTCTATGTTTACAGTATTACAGCAATGTTGTAAACATATGTCTTTAGTGTTTCAATAATATATAAAGAAATGGAATTATGGGACCATGAGGGTATATGTTCAATTTTACTAAGTAATGTGATGCTTTTTCTAAAATAGTGGTAAAATGTATATCCCCATCTGTAGTTCCTATTGATCCATGCCCTCACCAACACTTGGTTTTGTCTAACTTTTTAATTTTTCCCAATCTGTCTTTAACATTTGATTATCCAGTCCCTATTCTCTTGTCTTTTTAAGTTTTCAAGTTTGTTTACTTTACCTGGAGTCCAAAATATGAATAAAATACTAAGATTTTCTTTGGCGATATATACTCCCTTATTTTTTATAAGCCTACTCTTCTTCAGAATCACGTGGTCCTCAGGATCAACTCATCTCTGCTCTCTGTGTTCTCTCTTCGCTCCTGCCAAGAATCTCTAATTGAATATTCCATAAGAATCTCAAATTCAACCAATAAACTTAGTTCATTCTATCTGTCACTCCTAAATTGTGGAAACATTCTCACTCTGCCTGCTCCTGCTGACCCACTGATCATCTGAACAAATATGAACCCGGAAACTTGGACTCAACATTGCCACTTCCTCAATGGCTCATGCTTAATAAGCCTCAATTTCCATCAATTTTATTTTATTTTATCTTATTAAAAAATTTGCATTATACTCCAGTCCTTCCTTTTTATTCACATTTTTCCACATTGGTTTAAATCCTTGTGGTAATTTATCAAAACCATTGCAATTACCTCCTATAAGGTTCCAAGCTCTATACTTCAATGGTTGCTCTATATAATTACAAGAACAGCTTTAATAATGTAATTTCCTCTTCAAAGCAACAACAACTTTAGAGGCTTTCAGGTACAAACTGAGTAAATATCAAATATAATTTTTACAAGAATTGGTATTGTCTTTTTATTACCCAATGTGTAAGATTCATATGAGCTCTATTGTATATAAATACCTTACAGTGATTGTGGAATTTCATATATTGTCTTTATTTTAAGGGTAATGGAGCACTACAATCATGGTGTGCTCATATTCATGACATAAAGAGTATTCATTACTTTCTTATAACATGTCAAGAAATGTAATAAATATTAGCTCAATATTTACAATAACCTTTTGTGATAAGGATATTGAGAAATATGACCAAGTGATTGATAATCACATCCAAGAGACTTGCCCAAGGTCACACTAGAAAAGCTGGAATTCAAACTTCAAGCATTCATTTTCTATTACACTATATAATTTCTACTACACTGTGAAGATGTACAATATTTTAAAGGAAATGAAAAAAGTTAATTCTAGTTCAACTCCTACCATGGACTCTTTTTCTAGCCTGAAACAAATCTAGAAAGTCATTTTCTCATCTACACTAATAAAAGAGAAACATGCAAATTGGTGTCACTCTACTACACCCACCAGCCAATCAGATGAGTATGCAAAGTAACCAAACAAAGATGGTGGTTAATTTGCATACTCAGGCAAGGAGTGAAGACTGAAGACTGAAGAGGCTTGGCTTCTCTGCTGCGGCCAGAGTGAAGGCCTGGTTCCCGGGTGCCGGAGGAAAACCGTTGCCGGCAGCCAGGGGAAGGGAAGGCCTATTGCATGAATCTCTTCATGCAATGGGCCTCTAGTCTAAAAATAAGGAGTATTGGAGCATTTAGTATGAAATAAAAACCATTCTAGGCATTTTAACAAAGAAGTTCCTTATACAGATCATTAAATGCTTGTAACCTTTATGGAAAAGCTGGGCATGGGGAGAGAAAAGGGCTGTCACTAGTTGTCAAAATAATAGCACCACAGTTGCCATCCAGAGATCAGGAAATGGCAGGGAACTGCTACCAACTTAATAGCTGTTTACTATCCAGAAAGTTGACAACTAGAGAATGAAATGTAGAGTGTGACCTCCCCCAAAACCATGGGCACAGGAAAGGGAATGGTGCCTTCCAAAAAATCACCCTATTGCATCTCTCTGGCAGAATCTCAATCACTTCATAAGCCCCGTGAGCAAGAAGTCTGGAAAATTTACTTTCCAACCTTCTAACCCATGCAATGTAACGGAAGTATTATAGAGAACAGATATGGATTCTGGCTGCCAGTAGGAAATATCTGGCACATGGAGTGGTCTTGAGTACTTTTGTGCTCTGAACAGACACCAGCAGTGTGCCAGCTGTGTCCTGCACACTAATACCCTGTAGCCAATCTTCATCCCCGCTCTCTCACTGCTGATATGGAATTAGTATAGGGACAATCTAGTAATGATATAAAGAAATATGAAATTGTGGTAATTCTATATCAACTCTGTCCAATAGAACTACAAGACAAGCTGCACATGTACCTTCTTAGTAAGCACAGTAGAAAAAGTTAAGAGAAACCAGTAATGTTAACTTTAACAATATGTTTTATTCACTCTAATATATGCCCAGTAATTTCAAGATATAATATAACATTATAATAAAACAATTTGCATTATTTTTCATACCAAGTCTCTGTAATATAGTATATATTTTACATTTAACATCATATCTCATTTTGGGTGCTAAATTTTCAGTAGAAATACTTGAGTTATTTCTAGATATCATAAAATTCATGTTTGAAAGAGAAAATTCACATACACAAGTTGTTCCAAAAATACTTACATGTTTTCAAATATTGAACCTAATCTCTCCCAACCAAATAATTTTCCTTTAATATTTTCATGCACATTAAAAAAATGCTTCATTCTTCTTCCATTAGCTTTTAAAGCAAGAGCCTATCAGGTGTGGTAGGCCCCTCACCCCAAGATGTCTAGATCTCAAACTCTGGAGCCTGTGCATATGCATATCACTTGGCAAAGAGGAGTGAAAGTTCTAGATAGAATTAAGGTTGCTGATCATTTGACATAAAAATAAATGATCCTGAATTATCCTAGTGAGTCCAATGTAATCACAAGGGTCCTTAAAAGTGGAAGAGAAAAATAAGCTGAGAGAACTAGGGATGGCAGCTTACCAAAGATTGGCCAACACTGGTGGCTTTGAAGATGGAAAAATAAAGTCACAAGCCAAGGAATGCAGGCAGCTGTCAGAAGCTGAAAAGGGGAAGGAAAAGAACTCTGCCTCAGCCTCCAGAAGGAATGAACACTTGCCAACATCTAGACTTTGTCGTAGTAAGCCCCATCACTGACTTCTGACCTCCAAATGATAATATGTTTGTTTTGTTTTAAGCCACTCCCTTTGTGGCAAATTGTTACAGCAGCAATAGGAAACCAATATATCAGTTTGAAAATTAGTTCTTCCCAAGTTAAGCAAATTCACTAACTCTCATGTCAATCCAGTCATATAAAAATGGAATTTGTTCTTCCAATTTCCGATCCAGCATGTAAGGAGCTTGGAAGTCTTCAATCCATCCTAATGAATCATGATAAGAAAACTGAACAGACTGAAAAACAAACAGCTCATTTAAAATGTGTTACAGCCTGGTCAGCATGGCTCAGCGGTTGAGCATCCATCTATGAACCAGGAGGTCGCAGTTCGACTCCCGGTAAGGCACAAGCCTGGGTTGTGGGCTCGATCCCCAGTGTGGGATGTGCAGGAGGTGACCAATCAATGATTTTCTCTTATCATTGATGTTTCTATCTCTCTCCCTCTCCCTTTCTCTCTGAAATAAATAAAAAATATTTAAAATAAAATAAAATGTGTTAGAGATGTGAGGTCACAGGACAAATCACTGCCTCCCAAATTGGAGAGACAGACAAGTGAGTACAGAGAATCACAACGTAACTAAAGCAAAAACTCATGAGCAGAAACCTTTGTGGGAACCCGTTACCAAGGTAGGAACACCTAAGTTGTAATTTATGAATATGGGAAACTCAGTGTTGACAAGTCTGAGTGTTACAAACTCCAGGGGGCCCAGTTGTAAGATGGCTCAGACACTTTGGTGAGTTTTACCTCCAGGAGCTCTACACTGTTCTCACAGTGAAGATCAGAGGAAAATACCCTTCTGCCTCCACCAGAGGGAGAGGAAATGTAACCATTTTGAACTACCTATTCCAGAGCATTGGTTCTTCTTAGCAAGGTCAGGCCTCAGAGAAACTATTTCACCAGAGCCCAAACTACTGGGGTTTTATCAGAGCCCAACCAACCTGGGTAAAAGGAAATACCCAACTTAGCCCATTCTAATCTTCCACATGAGGGAAAGATGATATTCAACCCTAGTCCTCTATAACTATCCTATCGTATTTAAGAGGGGAAGGGGGAAAAACCTGATAAACATTTATAAATTCACAGAACAGAGGCACTAGCTCATTAAAAGACTGAGACATAATTAAAGGACTACTAGTATACACACTTCCCCTCCCTCCACATCTTATGAGCATACCACTAAAGTCCTATTTAACAGAGTCCCATTTACCTAGTACACTATTTCCAACATTCAACAAAAAAATTGCAAAGCATACTGTAAAGCACAAAACACAATTTGAAGAGAGAGAGGAAGCAATAGAACCAGACTAAGTAAGATAGGCAAGGATGTTGCAATTATCAGACTAGAATTTAAAGCAACTATGATTAATATGTTAATGACACTAATGGATAAAGTATACAGATACAAGAACAGATGGGCACACAGTATAATGAATATAGAAAATAATATTAGACTACAATTATATAATAAATAAGGCTACAATGGCAATCATATTGCAATATGTAATTGTATTAAGGTAACACACTGTACACCTTAAACATACACAATATTACATGTGAATTATAGTCAATAAAAAGGAGTAAATAAGCAATGTAAGCAAAGAGATGAAATCCTAAGAAAGAATAAAAAAGGAATGATAGAAATAAAAAAAAACAATGATAGAGCCCGGCTGGTGTGGCTCAGTGGTTGAGCATCAAGATAAAAAAGGAATGATAGAAATAAAAAAAACAATGATAGAGCCCGGCTGGTGTAGCTCAGTGGCTGAGCATCAACCCATGAACCAAGAGGCAGCTGTTTTAATTCTCGGTCAGGCTTATAGGAGGCAGCTGATTGATGATGTTTCTAGCTGTTTTGATTCTCAGTCAGGCTTATAGGAGGCAGCTGATTGATGATGTTTCTCTCACATCAATGTTTCTATCTCTCTTTCTCTCTCTCTCCCTTCTCCACTCTCTAAAAACCAATAAAAACATATTAAAAAAACAAGAACAAAAAAATAACACTGATAGAAATGAAGAATGCCTTTGATGGGGTCATTAATAGGCTGAAAGTGGTTAAAGAAATAATCTCTGAGCATGAGGTTATGTTCATAGTATTTAAAAAACTGAAGAGGAAAAAGAAAAAAAATAAACAGAATGTCCAGAAACTGTGGGCCAACTACAAAAGGTGTAAAATAATCATGAAAGAAATACCAGATGGAGAAGAGAGAGAGAAAGGGATAGAAGAAATATTTAAAGCAATAGTCACTGAGAATTTCCCCAAAGTAATACCAAACCACAGCTCCAGAAAGCTCAGAGAACAAGCAGGACAAATGCCAAAAAGCCACACCTAGTTATATTATAATCAAACATCATCCTACTTCTCAGAAATTGTGCACACAATATGAGTGGAGTGAAATATTTTAAAATGTTAATAGAAAAAATATTAGACTAGAATTCTATATGCTAAAAAATTATCCTTCACAAATAAGCAAGAAATAAAGACTTTCTCAAGTGAAAATTGAGAGACTGTGTTGCCAGTAGAACTGCCTTACAAGAAATGTCAAAGGAAGTTTAGAAAGAAGGGAAATTATATAGGTCAGAAACAGAGCTACATAAAAAGAAAGGAAGAGCACTGGAGAAAGAATACCTGGAAGTAAAAAAAAACCACAAACTTTTATTTTTATTCTTAATTGATCTAACAGGTAACAGGGTGTTGTGTTTTTTTTTGTTTTTTTTTTTTACAAAGTAATAATAGCAATATATTCTATTATTGAGAAGAAAAAAGAATTAAGTGCTTCTCTTGTGTCTTTCCTTTATTCTCCCACCAGTACCTCACTCACAACACTGAAAACAGGTATCTGGGGGCTCTACACACCCCTAGCAATTCTGTGACATCAGCTGGATGTCCTACAGTTTAACTCATTTCTGACCCTATCTGTAGGTAGAAGAATCAATCCCACAAGACTGCCTCCCCACCACTTCAGATATCGATTGAAAGTTCAGGTTGTCACCTGTGCTTCTGACTGATTAGTTATAAATTGGAGGTTCCTATGACTCCCTACTTGTTTCTTCGATTAATTTCCTAGAGAGGCTCACAGAACTCAGGAGAGCAGTTTACTTATGTTTACTGGTTTATAATAAAAGCATATGATAAAGGATAAAATGAACATCCAAGTGGAAGAGATATGTAAAGCAAGGTGTGTGGGAAGGGGCAGAGCTTCCATGCCCTCTCTGGGCACCACTCTTCCAGTCGTCCGTGTGTTCATCCAACTGGAAGCTCTCCAAACCCTGTACTTTCGGGGATTTTATGGAGGCTTCATCACATAGGCACGATCCATCACTAACTCCATTTCCACTTCCTCTCTCTTCTCTGGAGAATGGGGATAGCGCTAAAACCCCAAGCTTCCGAGTATCCTCTTGATGGATATCTAGGTTGTTTCCAATACTCGCTATCCTAAGTAAAGCTGCAGTAAATATCCTTAAATATCCTTTCAAGAGACAAATATTTTTCATTCTTTTTGAGTACATACCTAGAAGTAGAATTGCTACATGATAATATAGGACCATATTCAACTTTATAAGTAGCTGCCAGTATATTTTCAAAGTGACTGTATCATATTACATTTAAAAAACTGAATGAGAAGAGCAGTTGCTTTGTAGCCTCTCCAATATATAGTATTTAGTGTTAATCTTTTTAATGTTAGCCATTCCACTGGGTGTGCAGCAATAGCTCATTGTGATTTTAATTTGCATTTCTTTTGACTAATGATGCTGGTGATCTTTTCACATGTTCATTGGGTTTTGAGAAGAAAATGTCTTTAGAAGGGTCTCCTATGCTGCAGAAAACCATACAGATGGTTTTCAAAAATAGGTTATTTTGACAATTATAAGAAGTCATTCATTGATTATCTAAGTGAGGGCAGTGTTAGGAGTGGTGATGGCATATATTTATTCAGTGACTATTTATTGATTGTCTGCTCTAGCATATTGCAAAGTGATAAGGATAAGATACTGTTAGACTTTCTGAAGTTTATGGTACTGCAAACTCATAGGAGTTATATTCCAGTGAACAAAGGAAAGAATGGGTGATGTTGAAAATAAAAATCCAAGGCACAAAAATTCTTTATAGATTGGCAATAAAGGAAAGAAGTAACATTTGATTATTTTATGTGAAACCATTGAGAAAAGGATTTTGTTTGCTTTAGTTTCGAGGCAGGGAATGTTTCCACCAGGTTTTAGCAAAGAGGGAGATAAGAGAGAGGTTGAAAAAAAATATTCTGGGGAAATTGGAGTTATGATGAACAAGGAACATAAAACACACAAGATGGGATTCCCTCAGAAAAGCAAAGGTAAAGATTAAGTTTTGGAAAGAAAGAGGGTACTTATTTCTCAAAACAGCATATGAAAAGTAGGGAGGAGGGATGAGAAAAAACAAAAGTAAAGTTGGGAGGAGTATATAAAACAGCATTCATGAGCTCTACATTGTTGGAGAGGGATTTTGCTTAAAAAAATGTAACTAACAAGAGACCTAACGAGAGTGGCAAAGGGTTGTAAGAACTGCTGTGGGAATAATAAAAGGAACTGATCAAATTAACTGGAATGATAAAAGCACTAAAGACTCACCAGAATTTAGAGATTGTGCATTAAGATACAATCTTGATTTATAGATGCATGATTTTCTCCAGACTTGTTTCCTGCCCGGGGAAAGGAGTAGGAGAGATGGGAAGGAAGTGAGACCTTGGTGATCCTGGGTTAGCTTTGATGGGCATAGTACAAAGGGAAAGGCTAGAGAACTGGATCTTTGGGGAGTTGTGTTTGAAGTGATTGCCAATAAGCTTTAATACAGAAGACAAGAAAGTTAAGATGATCAACTGAGAGAAGAGAGCACTAGTGAAGCGACCTGAGGTTTGAACACTAGGGAGGAAAAGGCACAAGGAATGTAGAAATATGAATCTGTGACCCAGTGATGTGCAGGAGCCACTAGCACCAGCTGATGTGAGCATTTCTTCCCACCTCTATATTCAAGGATATATTGGTGGTAAGTTGAAATCAGCCACACCAAGATAATCAACAACAGTTACAAACCAGGCCCTCTCTTTCTCCTCCCACCCCCAGAGAGCTGGTTGTTAAACCTTTACCAGCACACCACGGCAGTGAGCACATAGTAACATTTCAAATTTTCTTTTTTCCAGAGATGATAACAAGCACTGGGATGCGGTCTGGGAAATGAAGTTGAGTTTATTATCAAGTAGCTATGTGCTTATAATAACAGTAAACATCTGATAAATACTGACACTAAAGTCATCTAAGATGAGGTTAAAAGAAGAAAATGACTGCCAATTAAGAAGTAATGAATATGGAGAAAAGACCATGATGTCTTTGAAAAAGGAGAGAAGATAGTGGACATGGGCCGCCAGTGTGGCTCAGTGGTTGAGTGTCAATCCATGCACCAACAGGCAGCCAGTTCAATTCTTTGTCAGGGCACATGCCCAGGGTTGTAGGCTCCATCCCCTCCAGGGGGCGTACAAGAGGCAGCCAATCGATGTTAATGTTTCTCTCTCATCAATGTTTCTATCAATCTCTCCCTCTCCCTCTCCCTTCTTCTCTCTCTAAAATCAATTAAAGAATATTTTAAATGACAGTGGACTTGGAAAGTGTAAAGTTTAAAAAAAGGAGAGGTTATAATAGTTGTCAATGAAACAATATAATAATGTTTTTTTTTTAATCCTCACTCGAGGATATTTTTCCATTGATTTTTAGAGAGAGGAAGACAGAGAGAAATATTGATGTGAGAGAAACACATAGATTGGTTGCCTCCTGCACGCACCCTGACCGGGGCCCAGGCTTGGGAAGGAGCCTGCAACCCAGGGACATGCCCTTGCCCTGAATCGAACCCGGGACCTTCGGTTTGCAGGCCGATGCTCTACACTCTGAGCCAAACCAGCTACGGCAGTGAAACAATAATTTAAAAGCCACATAACAATTTAGAGCTTTTAACTGATCTAGTATGCCTGGCACATAGTAAACTTTTGATAAATGTTTTGTTCTTTTTATCTAAATCCTGCCCTAAGTTCTTTGTCAGTTATTTAAATGCCTGAGAAAAGTGACTATGACTTCAAATCCAAGAATATCACTCCACTCTGACAAGTTTTCTTTCCATCTTTAATTGGAAACATTTTTTATTGTTAGTTGTAATAACTTCCCAACACTTGAAATAAGTCACTTCGGCTTTCAGAAATTACTTGATGCTTAGTAATCAGTACATTCTGCTTAATTTTGAAAATATTTTAATACTATTTAGGGATTATTATGTCTGCTGAAAGGCCTAATAGTTAAATACAACATAGTTATTATCTGATAAAGTATTAAGAAATTAAAAATCTAACCTTTAGATCAACAAGATTCTCTTCGTTATATTATTTTCTAAAAAAATTATATGCCAATGTCCCATCTCATGTTAAAATATAATTTATAGACAATGGCAGTAAATGATTCAGAAATTACCCACAAATTGTGTTTGCTTGTGGAAGGAGAACTAGATACACTCATTTTACAAAATATATTTTTAGAATCTTAATATAAACAATGGGAGAAAAAAATAAATAAATCCTAGCACATCTTAAACAGAAAATAACTAAAGAAGAGTTCACACACATCCCCACATGAATTATACTTCCTGGAGAACAGTTGAAACACCTGGGAAATTGGCTTGAAAAGGGGACATTAAGTTAGGAAGTGCTATTTGGAATTTGATCTCAAGAAACCTTGAGAAAATGCACTTGGGAAGGCTTTGTATCTTGTGAAACTCATATAAGGCAGGCTCATTCACTGAAGCATATAGTATGATTATCCAATGTCCACTTAGACTTCCACTGTCTTTCTGAAGCCCTCAATCCCTTGAACCAAATGTTCTTAATAATCTTTTCAATATACCAAGTACAAACATATGTGTATCATTAGATTAAAACTTTACTTTTCAGGACCCACTTCAAAACATTGAAACAAAACCCACCACACATATCCCTGAACTCTAACTCACATTTCATAAAAGAATGTGCTTTAATACTCTCTCCCTCATATATTGCTCTTTCTCTCCACTTCAGGGAATATGAATTCTCAAGCATGGAGGGAAGAGAAACCTCCCATCTTCTCTTCCTGTGCCAAGCTTAGCTCAGGACCAAAAGCAAGGAATTCTTTCAGCCAGAAAATGCTCAATGGCTCCCTGCTCTGAACCTTCTTTTGTAGACTTACAATGGCCCAAAAATCCCCCGAAAGATTTAATGAATGCTTAAACTGCTTTAAAACTTGTGAACAGTGGGGTGGGTTAGGCCCAGGGGAGTATGGGGAAAAAATAGAAAAATGCAAAAGACTTTGAATTTTGGCCAACTGTTATGCCCTTCTGACCAAGAATCCCCAAACTTTTTAAGATTTGCCTTAAGCATAATAATGTAGAATATAGGCAAAGCAAGATTTAGGGAGAACAAATCCCATATAGGGACTTGAATTCTCATTGTCTCACAATTTGCTGGAGGTAATGAATTCCATCTAAGAGAAATATATTTTCCAAAGGGAAAGAGCTATGCATGAAATTCCCCACCTGACATTGAAAGGTCAGGTCCACATTTGCTGACACCTCAATCCGGGGTCATCACTTCACTTAGATGCTCAAAGTAAGAAAGGCAGCCTAGAAAGCACTTGGAGGGAGATATTTAAAACTGAATATGATAGTAGCCAAATAAGTATTTCATGATGATTCACGTATACAGAGTGTGCATACTTTTCTCACTAGCAACAATCCTTACATAGTTTTTTCTATGTGCTGAGTTCTAAGTAGGCATAACTCTATTTCATTCACACAACCCTCTGCTGTAGTCACTGTCATTAGTCATGCATTACAGAGGAGGAAATTGAGGCTTGGAGTAGTCACAACTAGAACTGGCAGGGCTGGGAATCCACCCTGCTAGACTGACTCCCCAGTCTGTGGCCTGCACCACCACACCAGGCTTCTCACAGTATGGAATGGTCTTCATTTGAGTGTTCACCTTGTTCTGACATCATCTTAAAATGGAATTCAATTGCAGTTACAAAAACGATGTAGTAATATTGGGTTATACCTTATATTTTAAAAACTCTAGGACTTGCAATTCTGCTGGCCCAGGAGCTTCGGTCAGGGAGTCTGGCTGTAGCCGCTCTCACCAGCTGAGGTGCCCCCTCTGCTCACACCCCTCCAGCCTGAGGTCCCAGCCCCCAGTCTCACCAGAATGAGCTTTGTGTGGCCACACAGACTGAGTCCTACCTCACCACAGGGATTTGCTGGCAACACAAACTGTTTACAATGTCAATCTGAGAGTTTCCTTTTTTTGAATATATTAATTCATTTGTTTAATTATTTAATCTGCCATTCCATTAGGTTTGAAACTGAAAGAAATTATTAGGCATGGGCTTATTCTGTCTTTGAAAAAAATATTGAACATCTTTCTAACCAAAGTAATACATAGTCACACATTTAAGTAAATCCTAAATTATATTTAAATGAAGTTAACTTTACATAATTTTTAAGTTTCAGAGAATTACCAAAGCACCATACTGAACAAACCAATCACTGAAACACATTTGACTTAAGAAATCATTTTTAAAAATCTCAGAAGTTCTCTGAGAATCTAAGAAACTGTTGTAGTCACTGGGAATCTAGAGATGTACAGAAGATCTATCTCCATTTTAAGGTCAGCACAGAAATGCTCTTCATAGGAATCAAGAGATAAGAAAGAAAGGAAGGGTATCTTTGTACATATTTTTTGTTTTTCTCAATACAAACTTGTATACTACTATCCTATATATATTTAGAGGACTTTAAAAATAATAAACACTAATATTTATTGGGTTCTTACTATATGACTAGCACTTTTCTAAGTACTTTATTTGTTTTAATTATCTTAACCCTCAAAACATGATGCACTGTATATAAAAGCATTATTCCCATTTCACAGATGCCACACGACAATTACATAGTTGGTATAAAGTCACACAGCTGGTAATAAAGGAATACTTCCAAAATATTTAACTGACACCTTCTTTCTTACAGTGTACTTTCATTAGTTTAAAAACGTAAATTGCCCTTGCTGGTTTGACTCAGTGGATAGAGCGTTGGCCTGCAGACCAGAGGGTCCTGGGTCTGATTCTGGTCAAGGGCATGTACCTCGGTTGTAGGCTCCTCCCAGACTCAGGCCCTGGCCACGGCACGTGCAGGAGGCAACCAATCGGTGTGTTTCACATGGATGTTTCTCTCTGTCTTTCCCTCTTTCTTCCACTCTCTCTAAAAACCAATGGAAAAATATCCTCGGGTGAGTATTTAAAAAAAATAATAAAAAGATAAATAAACAAAAACATAAAGCTGTTTTTCCCCCCCAAAATGATAATCTTACATTGTGGCTAGCATGACTTACTTGAGTAAAGACCATGACAGGTTATAAGCATGACAAGATCTCTATTACTGGAGAAGCTAATATGCTGAGAAATTAAGAGAAAATTCTCTGCTAAAAATACAGTGATTGATTTTTTTCAATAAAGAATATGAACACATGGACTGAATTTAGGATGGAACACTGAAACAGAAACTGCTCTAATTTTTTTGAGATGTGTATTCATCAACTAAAAGTGATAAAATTATGAGGTTATGCAGGCTGCTTACAATTCTAGGGTGTTTCATCATGTTTGCATTTTGGCTAAATAAAAATCTTATTTGTTTTTCCTCTTTCCCATAAATTGTTCAATGACAGCTTAAGTTATTTACAGTACTCAAGTATTTTAAAGGTAGTGATGATGGATTTATTTCTGCCCCTAAAAAAAATGATGGGGTGCCTCCTGTATGCCCCCTATTGGGGATGGAGCCAGCAACCCAGGCATGTGGCCTGACTGGGAATTGAACCAGCAACCTATAGGTACACAGGACGACACCCAACGAACTGAACCACACTGGCCAGGGCCAGGATAGTGCAGTATTAAACAGAAAGAAAAGCAAGGGTATCTTTTTTTCTCCTAATTTAAATTAAGTAACTCGTAATGTTAATTGCTTTTATTAATCCTATCTAATAATAGACAAACATGGTAATGGACCGTACCTTCGCTATGTCTCCCATTGGTTAATCAACACGATATGCAAATTAACCCAACCAAGATGCTGGCCAGCAGCCACGCAGCTGAAGCAAGCAGGAGGCTTGCTTGTTCCAGTGATGGAGGAAGGCAAGGTTCCCCACCTGCCATGGCTGGCCTGGCTCTGAGCTCTGAAAGCAACAAAGTTTCAATTATAAGATCTATCTTTTTAAGGTCAGCACAGAAATGCTCTTCATAGGAATCAAGAGATAAGAAAGAAAGGAAGGGTATCTTTGTACATATTTTTTGTTTTTCTCAATACAAACTTGTATACTACTATCCTATATATATTTAGAGGACTTTAAAAATAATAAACACTAATATTTATTGGGTTCTTACTATATGACTAGCACTTTTCTAAGTACTTTATTTGTTTTAATTATCTTAACCCTCAAAACATGATGCACTGTATATAAAAGCATTATTCCCATTTCACAGATGCCACACGACAATTACATAGTTGGTATAAAGTCACACAGCTGGTAATAAAGGAATACTTCCAAAATATTTAACTGACACCTTCTTTCTTACAGTGTACTTTCATTAGTTTAAAAACATAAATTGCCCTTGCTGGTTTGACTCAGTGGATAGAGCGTTGGCCTGCAGACCAGAGGGTCCTGGGTCTGATTCTGGTCAAGGGCATGTACCTCGGTTGTAGGCTCCTCCCAGACTCAGGCCCTGGCCACGGCACGTGCAGGAGGCAACCAATCGGTGTGTTTCACATGGATGTTTCTCTCTGTCTTTCCCTCTTTCTTCCACTCTCTCTAAAAACCAATGGAAAAATATCCTCGGGTGAGTATTTAAAAAAAATAATAAAAAGATAAATAAACAAAAACATAAAGCTGTTTTTCCCCCCAAAATGATAATCTTACATTGTGGCTAGCATGACTTACTTGAGTAAAGACCATGACAGGTTATAAGCATGACAAGATCTCTATTACTGGAGAAGCTAATATGCTGAGAAATTAAGAGAAAATTCTCTGCTAAAAATACAGTGATTGATTTTTTTCAATAAAGAATATGAACACATGGACTGAATTTAGGATGGAACACTGAAACAGAAACTGCTCTAATTTTTTTGAGATGTGTATTCATCAACTAAAAGTGATAAAATTATGAGGTTATGCAGGCTGCTTACAATTCTAGGGTGTTTCATCATGTTTGCATTTTGGCTAAATAAAAATCTTATTTGTTTTTCCTCTTTCCCATAAATTGTTCAATGACAGCTTAAGTTATTTACAGTACTCAAGTATTTTAAAGGTAGTGATGATGGATTTATTTCTGCCCCTACACAGTACACAGGAGACAATTTCAATATAGAGTATAGGATAGTGGAGTTTTTTAAAGATTTTTACATTGATTTTTTAGAGAGAGAGGAAGGAAGAATGAAAGAGAGAAACATCAATGTGAGAGCTGAACACTGATGGGCTGCCTCCTGTATGCCCCCTATTGGGGATGGAGCCATCGACCCAGGCATGTGGCCTGACTGGGAGAGAATGAAAGAGAGAAACATCAATGTAAGAGCTGAACATTGATGGGCTGCCTCCTGTATGCCCCCTATTGGGGATGGAGCCAGCAACCCAGGCATGTGGCCTGACTGGGAATTGAACCAGCAACCTATAGGTACACAGGACGACACCCAACGAACTGAACCACACTGGCCAGGGCCAGGATAGTGCAATATTAAACAGAAAGAAAAGCAAAGGTGTCTTTTTTCTCTTAATTTAAATTAAGTATTTCGTAATGTTAATTGCTTTTATTAATATCCATATAATAGAGATATGTGCTTTATTATATAAAAAGAAGGAGAAATGACACGACCATTTTGGAAAACCACTCGGCAGTTTTATGTAAGTTAAACAGATACCTACCAGATGACCATGCCACTCAATAAAGAAATACATGTCCGTACAATATGAGATATGTGCTTTATTATATATAAAAGAAGGAGAAATGACACGACCATTTTGGAAAACCACTCGGCAGTTTTATGTAAGTTAAACAGATACCTACCAGATGACCATGCCACTCAATAAAGAAATACATGTCCGTACAATATTAGGACATGAATGATCATTTGTAATAACTCCAAACTGGGGGTGGAGGGGAACCAATGCCCATCGACAGATGAATGAGTCAACATACTGCAGCGTATCCAAACCTTGGAATACTACTCAGCAATCAATACGAAGGAACTACTGACACATGCAACAATGTGGATGAATCTCAAAACAGTTCTGAGTGAAAGAAGCAAGACACTCCACCCCCAAAATCCATGTAAAAATGCAAACTAATTTATAGTAACAGAAAACACTGTGTGTGTGTGTGTGTACGCGCGTGCAAGAGGATTTTATACAATTTAAATATAGTCTGTGGGCAATTATACGTCAATAAAGCTTTACAATTTTTAAAATAAATTTAAAATGAAAAATGGCGGTGAAGTCAGTACCTTAAGATCTTTTTTAATAGGCTTAACTGCACCATCAGTATGGAAAGCTACTCACGTGTCTTGTTAGAATAGATGTATCTGTTATACTAGAGTTTACCACATTTACATGTCTTCACAGAATGTACTGAGCAGATTGCAAGTGCCTGATGAAGGCAATCTAAATAATTTTTAAATGGGTTTCTTTTATTTGTGATATGCCTGACTAACACATTTTATAGTGTAGTCTTGTTATAATTTTCTTATAACTCTTTTTAAAGTGGACATTTGATGCCCACTAATAAGAGAAAACTGCATTTCAGTAAATCTATTCCATACCTATCTATCTTTGCTGTAAGAGTATCAAGTGAGTGGTTATTCTTTTCCAGAAAGTCAGTTTAAGATGCTGTTAATTTCCAGAAATGGGGTGACTGTACTTGAATTCTTTTATGCAGTCATACAGAAAGAAAAATGAATCACCCCATCCTCAAACTGCCATTTCCTGATTGCAGCAGACAGCGAATGCCCCATGCATCAGCCGAATCGCCATCACTAATAAGAGCAGCAAACATCCCAGGACTGCTTGAGAGGAGACAGTCCAGCTTTCAGGAACCATGGGCTCCACCTAGTGGCTTTTCCTTTCTCATATTAGGGTTTTAAATCTAACATTTAGCCTGCTGCTCATGATATTGTAGTTTTTATTTAAATTGCTTTAATTAAATTATAAAACAATAATCTGTTCTAGTTAAAATAATATTATTCAATAGAGTTGTAGTTTCCATTTTTTTCTAATTATATAACCTCACTACTATAGTGCTTAACATCATGCTTTTATTTGATTTATGCTAAATGGAAAGAAAATGGGATCATTTTTTTTTAATGGAAAGGAAGTGGAGAGATGTATCAGATAGCATTTTCTAAAAAGGGAGTCCATTAACCAGTCTGTGTACTATCTAATATTATGTAGGAGGAAATGAATCTAATGATTCCGTAATATAAATTACAGAGAGTGATCTCACCATCACAGCTTTATGAGCTCTCTAGCTTTTTATTTGCAAATGATTGCTCTTTGAGACACCTAATTTCATCAGAATATCTTTTTTTAATATGAAAAGTTGTGATTACATGTGGCTCACATTTAGATTAAATAGGCACTTATTAAATGCCAATTAGGATTTCTGAAATGATCATACATTTTGCTCATCAGACAAATAAAAGGATAATTAGGGATCCGGATTCAGCATTGTCTTGAGAAAGCACACCCATTCCACCGGGTCAGAACATCAGGACACTGTAGGTGACCTGACATGTCAGGGAGGGCTTCTAAACACTATGCAACTTCTGAGAAGCATGTCCTTGAGCCAGGAACCAGACACTCATCCTCAATTCTTGTACTTTAAATTGCTTCACTCCCCTCCACCCCACTGATAGCCCCTCCACTCATTCACAAACCCAGATACATGTGCCTGTGAGTGCACACGCACACACACACACACACACACACACACACACACACACACATCTAGCTTTTCTGATTATGACTAGAATACAATCAGCATCAGCCTTTTAACTCATACTAAAGAGACAGATTGATGGGAAGAACATCCAAGGGCCGTGGCCGGCAAACTGCGGCTCGCAAGCCACATGCGGCTCTTTGGCCCCTTGAGTGTGGCTCTTCCTAAGCCTTAGGAGTACCCTAATTAAGTTAATAACAATGTACCTACCTATATAGTTTAAGTTTAAAAAATTTGGCTCTCCAAAGAAATTTCAATCGTTGTACTGTTGATATTTGGCTCTGTTGACTAATGAGTTTGCCGACCACGGTCCTAGGGCAACCAAGGGTGGAGGCCAAGGACAGGTGGAGGGCATCACTTCTAGCGGGGGTACTCCTTCCTCACACCTTTCCAGAATTAAGTGGATGTAGACAGCCTCACAGGATTCCCAGGTAGCAGGAGTCATCAAGCTCTTGCCATGTGGCTGTGGGAAGCAGAGGGTGAGGACAATCTACACTCCCAGAGCCCTGGTGGTCCTGCCATTGCCCACCCTGCACAGTGCTGCTCACGGCCCATGCAGGGGAGCAGTGACACCAAAGCCATATCAGAGAAAGCCTGGATAACGATGGGAGGAGGCAAGTTGTTTTTCTGCCGCCTCTGCAGAGGTGTCGTACCTGGCATATCACAGATGATCACTGACAACTCAGTAAGAAAGAAAGACTCAGGCCCTAGCCCCTAGCTTACCATTGAGTTGCTATGTACACTGTGCCATTTTTATTTTGAGTTAAACATAAAATTAACATTTATATATTTTTTCTTCCCTGAATTCTCCTGTGTTAAAAAATACATAAAAGCATTGATCATATGTGGCTTAGGACGGGCATGCCTTTCTCGGAATCCAGTCAGGAGATAGGTCACTGTGTTTACAGGGTGAGGGCCTCCCCCAGACCTTTTAGGAAAGACTCCAAGGTTTCACACTGCTCCTCCACAGAATGATTGAATCCATTCATGATCTAGAAAGGGGAGGACAGCACCTACTTTTTTTCCTTTCACCCCTCTTTGCTCAGGATTACCACTAGGAAATCATATGCAAACAATTTGTATGTGAACTAAAGCCAGAGCTCCCAGCATTGAACATTCATGTGATGAAGATTTTAGGAGTCATATGTGCAACATAATCACAGGCACATGCCTGCTGGGACACACAGGAGCCATGTGGTTCTTATGGTTAGTGGTGATTTCAAACGGGTCCAGAAGCACATAGCTTTGAATATGGTTGCCATAGAGACAAATAAGTAATTTATAGATGCTTAAACCTAGAGGATTAGTTTTAAGAACTTCCATCAAGGAGCAATACAGCACTGCAGTTGATAGTGTAAGCTCTGGTGTCAGATTGCCGGGGTGCCAATCCTTACCAGTAACAGGTTACATGTGTGTCCTTGGGCAAGGTAATTCAATGATCTCTACCTTAATGTTATTATCTGTAAATCTATAAGACAAATACAGTAATAGTACAAACATGTCTGAGTTATGTGAACCCAGATATCATATATATTATACATGTATGTATGTACACACGCATAACAGCTTCCAGCACAAGGGTGTGTACTATATATATTACTTATTAGTACATGTCAGTAGTCAGACTTGTAACTTATGGTCCCCTGCTCTGCAAAAGGCAGTTGCATATCTGAAAGAGACCTTTTATCTGCCAGCTTGTTCATCTGACCCTTGTGTACATAACATCATTCATTTCTCAGAATAGAAATGAAGACTGCATCTTTGCCCCTTCTCCATCTTCTTGGTTCAATTACTATATATTTTTTCCCTTCTAGATAGACTCTAAACGCAGGGGACAAGATGCTTTAAACTATGTAGATTGTGAGGTGCCTCACAGAATGGAAGCTTATTGTGAGAATATGTGTGGAAGTGGGGAACACAAAACTCGCCCCTCCATCTACAGGGATTTTCACAGCCTGCCAGTGATGTGACTCTATTACTTCTTGGTCTCTGCTTCTCTTGAAGTGTATTCTCTGCCTCTTTCTGCTAACAGCTGGTTGATTTCCATTTTTTCCCTTCCAGTGCAGGAAGCTATAGCTGTGCTCATCAGCATCACCTCAGGGGCAAGTGTGCAAATGTGGAGATGCCACCCTCCTCGGACCAGTCTCCAGGCGAGCTAGGCCTGCTCAGAGGCTCCCTCTGCAAAGTTCCCAGACTCTGCTGTGCACCAGGAGCACCTGGGGGCTCATTAAAACACAGGCTGCTGGCCCCATCCACAGTTCCCACTCGGTAGGTCTATGGGTGAGGTGTAAATATCTGCATTTATAAAAAGCCCCTGGGTGAGTGATGCTGTTGCTTCAGGAACCACAGAGCAAACTGGTCATATTATTCTCATGAAATAATTGGGCTGCATCCCTCTGCAGTGGATGTGAAAGAAGTACTTTCTGTGGAAGTAGAGTTGGGATAACAAAACATCAAGTAGATTATATGGTAGGCCCCCTTATCCATGAGGGACACATTCTAAGACACCCCAGTGGAAACAGAGCCCTATATATACTATGTTTTTTCCTCCCACCCTCTAAGATGTTCTAGCTGGGCTGATAATCAGATACAGATCAACAAGAGAAAATAAAATTTTAATATGTGCACACAAGGAATTCACCTAAGTATGAAAATTCCATAGACAGGCAAAATTGGGTATACCTGTCTTTTGGGACAAAGGGAGGGGCAATGACGTGATTTCAGAGGAAGTAGACAATTTATAGGTAGTTGAGGAAGAGCGGAATATACGTGGCAGGTACATTCTTGCTTCAATGGGACACAGAAGGTAATCTAACCCTGCTTGGCACCTTCCTGTCTACCACACGCAATTCAAATTGGGCCAAGGAGAACATCCTACGATTTTCTTCCTGAATCAGGCCTTTCCATCGGAATCTCTTAGGCAGGAAAGGGAGGAGGCTCAAGGTTCTTTGAGTCTTTGGTTTCTTAATGATCAGCTTAAAATCAATATCCCAAAAGGCAAAACTTTAGTCCCCTTCAATACATACACTTCCCAAGTCTCTTTGGCATATCCAAATTGCCAGCATCACTGCTCTTGCACTTCGGGGCCATGATTAAGTAAAACAAGAGTGACTTAAACACAAGCACTGTGACAGCCAACAGTCAACCTGATGACCCAGATGGCTACTTAGTGATACAGTAGGGAAGCATCTACAGAGTGGAAATGCTGGACTGTTAACATAAGAAACATTCAAACTTGTAAAGAATTTTTGTGAGTTTATTTGAGCCAAATTGTCAACAATGCTGGGAAGTGGAATCTCAATGAATTAAGATAATGCTCAGGAGAATAGTGTTGTTTCACCTATTTTTATAAATTACCATCAAAGGAGGAGACTTAGGTGGGTTACAAAAAATCCATTGGTGATAGATTAGGGAGGCGGGAGAAAGCAAAGGGGGGGGG
>NW_005369942.1:9638085-9639171 GCF_000412655.1 Myotis brandtii
GATAGCCCTAACTGGTTTGGCTCAGTGGATAGAACGTCAGCCTGTAGACTCAAGGGTCCCAGGTTTGATTCCAGTCAAGGGCATGTACCTTGGTTGCAGGCACATACCCAGTAGGGAGTGTGCAGGAGGCAGCTGATCGATGTTTCTCTCTCATCAATGTTTCTCTCTATCCCTCTCCATTCCTCTCCATAAAAAATCAATAAAATATATTTTTTTAAAAAAAGTAAAATGATAGACACATGTTTCTTTTACATAGGTGGGCGCAGGATAGTTAACAGTAAACAATTAACATGATAACAATAACAATGAGAGAATTTGTGATTTGTGCCCTGGCACCATTTGTTGTGTCCTCAGGGTTCCAGAAAAAGGGAATTTACAAGTTACTCTGACATTCCACAGGTATGTTATCTTAGATGCAGAAAGACAATAGGCTCAGATAAGATGGAAGTTGATCTTTGTCAGGAAAGATATTGGCCTAGGACATGACTACCCACCATAAATTGCTTTTTAATTTAATTTTAAAGGTTTTAATTTCAGACCATCCTTTGTGGTTACATTAAATCTATGTTTGCAAGGCCATCACGCAGGCCTTCCCTGAATTAGTCACATTAGTATGTGGCCCTTTTTTGTCCATAGGACAAACAGATGATTCACTTCCTGGGTGGAACGCAGCCTGGGGTACAAGAGTTTATCATACTACTGGACAGTGTGCAATTTAAGACTTGTGAATTGCTTACTTCTATAATTTTCCAGCTAGTATTTTTGGACTGTGGTTGACTGCAGGTAACTGAAACCACAAAGAATGAAACTGTGGATGGGGGGGGGGGGGGGGAAGGACTACTGTATGACATAAGAAACATTCAAACTTGTAAAGAATTTTTGTGAGTTTATTTGAGCCAAATTGTCAACAATGCTGGGAAGTGGAATCTCAATGAATTAAGATAATGCTCAGGAGAATAGTGTTGTTTCACCTATTTTTATAAATTACCATCAAAGGAGGAGACTTAGGTGGGTTACAAAAAATCCATTGGTGATAGATTAGGGAGGCGGGAGAAAGCAAAGTGGGGGGGGGGGGGTCAGGCCTCT
>NW_005369942.1:9639193-9669559 GCF_000412655.1 Myotis brandtii
GATAGCCCTAACTGGTTTGGCTCAGTGGATAGAACGTCAGCCTGTAGACTCAAGGGTCCCAGGTTTGATTCCAGTCAAGGGCATGTACCTTGGTTGCAGGCACATACCCAGTAGGGAGTGTGCAGGAGGCAGCTGATCGATGTTTCTCTCTCATCAATGTTTCTCTCTATCCCTCTCCATTCCTCTCCATAAAAAATCAATAAAATATATTTTTTTAAAAAAAGTAAAATGATAGACACATGTTTCTTTTACATAGGTGGGCGCAGGATAGTTAACAGTAAACAATTAACATGATAACAATAACAATGAGAGAATTTGTGATTTGTGCCCTGGCACCATTTGTTGTGTCCTCAGGGGTTCCAGAAAAGGGAATTTACAAGTTACTCTGACATTCCACAGGTATGTTATCTTAGATGCAGAAAGACAATAGGCTCAGATAAGATGGAAGTTGATCTTTGTCAGGAAAGATATTGGCCTAGGACATGACTACTCACCATAAATTGCTTTTTAATTTAATTTTAAAGGTTTTAATTTCAGACCATCCTTTGTGGTTACATTAAATCTATGTTTGCAAGGCCATCACGCAGGCCTTCCCTGAATTAGTCACATTAGTATGTGGCCCTTTTTTGTCCATAGGACAAACAGATGATTCACTTCCTGGGTGGAACGCAGCCTGGGGTACAAGAGTTTATCATACTACTGGACAGTGTGCAATTTAAGACTTGTGAATTGCTTACTTCTATAATTTTCCAGCTAGTATTTTTGGACTGTGGTTGACTGCAGGTAACTGAAACCACAAAGAATGAAACTGTGGATGGGGGGGGGGGTGAGGAAGGACTACTGTATGTACCTCAATAAAGCTATTTAAAAATTAAGTTAGGTTAACACAGGAGTTCTCACCCGGCCTGGACATCCACTGAGACTTGCCCCCAATCAGAATCATGAATTAGCATCAGAATTCAAAGCATTCCCTACTCTGAACCACAGTTAGTTAACCTGTAATTTTCTGATCTTTTTCTGGGAAATGGCTCCATTTCATCTACATCTACACTCCATAGTTGTTTTTATTAGCATTCTCTCTTCAACCATATCTAGAAAGCTCTCCCTCAGTGTTCCAGAATCCTAGTTTCCTATATATGTTTTCATCCTAGAAACATATATAGAAAAATCATTTGCAGTGAACACTAGAGAAAAAGACAAATGATAAATATAAATGGTGATATGTGCATTTTACGATGCCCAGAATTGATGTTATCTTTGCCTTATGACTCTCTAGTTTTATCATCCATTGGCTTTCTCAGAATTTTAATTGTATGGTGCCATACTTTATGAATAAGTTTTAAGTAGTAGAAGCCACTTTCCTCAGTACTAATTTTAATGAAACCAGTTAGTGCAACAACTAAAAGCAGAATTGCTCTGCTGGAAATAAACACAGAGAACCGAGACCTAGTCAGGCAGCTCTCCTCCCCACATTCTCCCTGCAAGGTGGCTCCAGGGCACTTCCCCCTGTCCCTGAGCTCTGTGGAACCAACTGGGAAACATCTGGCAGAGTGGAAGTGGCATGAATGTTGTTGTTGCAGATAAGCTGCCAGACAGCGTGGGAGAATTAATCAGCCAGGCACTCATAAGGTTATTCAGTAAAGTAGCCTTTATTGCAGATTGCACTAGTGCTGTGACTCAGGGGAGTCAGTCTCCAAATCCTGAGTGATGAATATGAACGAAGCTTTCCCTTTATACTCTGAGTTCCTTTGTTCCCCTATGGGTCAAGCTTCAGGACCCTTCTTGGGTTTTGCAGCCCCCCACCCCTTGCCCCTATGAGTTGGGGTGGGGGATGTGAGACCACACCCAGAGGCCTGCCAGCACATATACAGCCCCTCCTGGGATTGTATATGGTTCATGGTTTATGGTCTCTGTAAAAGGGGAGTATTCCAGGAAATAGGTTCTGCAAGGCAGGATAGGCATCACAGATAAGAAGGGAGTTTGATAAGAATGGAGTTTCTCGGCGAGCAAGGGTGTACGTCAGAAGGCAGGTTACCGGCACAGATTCAGATAGCTAGCCCCACAAATGTCTTATTTTCCCCTTCATTGTGGCAAAGATCAACCTTTAGTTTCTACCCATAGCAGTGTGAGATAGACAACTGTCCCTGTGAGTGTCAGTCTTCGTATCTAAAACAGGGTTAGAAATCCCTTGCTAAATGGGTTGTTATAGTAAACTCAAGATACAAAAGTCCTGGAATAAAGTGAGTTTCATAAACATTAATTTCCTCCTCTCTTTGTTCCCTGAGTTTGAATTGGAAAGACTGTGACACACAGTAGCATCAATGTCCACACCTGACTCTTTCATAGGCATATGAAGTCCAAGATGAAGCAATGTAAACATCAAGAGAATCCTCAGAATCAGCTTTCATGTCAAGAGAAACTTTTTTAACCTCTGAAGTATCATAGTATGAAAAGCATTAAATAAGTGGAAATGAAGTTCTTCTTTGTATACCCATCACTTAGATGATTAACAGAGCATGCTTCCAGGCCACTTCAATGGCCATGCTGATAGCACTTTTTATATTTGTGATGATTCATTGTAGACTTAAAAAAAAATAAATTTCTAAAATTTGAATTAAAAATACTTAGAAGGAAAACTCAATATTGAACAATCTTTCCCGATAATGGGCTGTTATTAAGAAAATTCTTCTTTCTGAGCCACTTTCTCACTTTTCCCCAGGCCAATGTTTCTCCCAGCACAGAGGATAAACAATAGATTTGTGTACTTTGGACAGGCAGGTTGAACATACTGAGACATCTGGAAATGGGAACATGTTGCAGTAAATTAAAAATATATTAATTTTATATCAGCACTTGGGTGCGGTTATTTGCACAGCTAAATAGCTATGTTAAAATGCATATTATGGATATGATACATGTTCTTTTGTATGAACACTAGAGGCTTGGTGCACAAATTTGTAAACTGGTGGGGTCCCACAGCCTGGCCAGTGATTGGGGCTGATCAGGGGTGTCTCGCCCAGTCCTAATCGGGGCTGATGGGGGCCGGCCGGCCCAGGAGGGACCACAGGAGGGCTCTAGGGCATGCCCGGCCAGTCCGCCTAGTCCCAATTGGCCGGACCCCAGCAGCAAGATAACCTACCAGTTGGAGCGTCTGCCCCCTGGTGGTCAGTGCGTGCCATAGCGACTGGTTGAGTGGTCAACCAAATGGTCGACCAATCGGTCAGACACTTAGCTTTTATTATGTAGGATGACTACCTGATATGACAATAAGGAGCCATTTCTTTAGCCTTGTTAGGGGAATTAATATGTAAACATTGAGGGCAGAGTTGCATGGCTTAGGAAGGGCAAGGTTGTGTACACTTCCTGTCAATGCAAGAGGAACACTGTGTAAAACTCTTCTGCTCATCATGTCTGAAGTTCCTGAATTATATTTTGAGGCACAGCCTAGGGCAAAGTCAATTTGCAAAGTGAGTATTTTCTGTGGTGCATTTCTACTCTTTGGCATTTGTAAGTCATTTCTGAAGAGAGCAAGCATCTGTCCAGGTTCATTGCTCTGCTCTCCAATGGAAAGCACAAACAACAGGATTTTTCCCGTGGGGGACATATTCACTTCTTCATGGATAGTCCCATCACATGCCTCCAACTTCCTCCTGTCCATTTCACCTCTCTTTCAGAAGCTCCTCAACACCTCACATTCAACCTGCGTGCAACCTGTCCGTTAGTCAATAAGCCACCCCATCGCCACCTCCAACCTGACATAAAATTGCTCTTCCAGAAAGGGCCCTATTGTGCATGGAGCAGCTCAGCCTGCGCTTGTCCCTGACAACTCCCTCTTCATCACTCTCCCATCAGTTCTATCATCACACCCATCTCCTATAAACCATATAAAAGCCAGTCCATTTCTCTTCATCAGCAGGGCCACCACCTTTGAGTAGACTCCCAACTGCTCCCCTGCATTCATTCTGCAACAAGAACAATGGTTTATAATACAAACAGAGTACTCCGTTTTCAATGCCGTACCATCGCCTTGAAGATAAGAGTCCAATTTCTTCAGACCCTCCATGTTGTGGACTCTGCTGTCTCTTGCCTTATTCCTTTTCCCTCTTTCCTTACCTTTGTCTCTGTCAATGTGGAAGTCTTTCATTTATTTGAAAGTCATCTCTCTTCTCTGGGCTGCACCCATTAACTGGCCGAGTCTCTGGCATTCATTTGGGTAGTGCCACTCAAACTTCAAATTCCGGGGACACAGTGTTTTCTTTGGGATACTGACTGCACTCCCTCCATCCAACCGCCATCACACCTCTTCTGGAGTGGAGGCCCAGCCAAGGATCCCAGTGAGCTCCCTCCATCCAACCGCCATCACACCTCTACTTGCCAGGCCACTCTTCTGGAGTGGAGGCCCAGCCAAGGATCCCAGTGAAAGGAATTCTAGGGACAAAATAGGCAGGTTTAGGGAATAAAGAGAGTCCCTGGGGCAGGAATGCATATGTGAAGGACAGAGGTATCACTGGCCTGAGCAATTAAAGCAATTATAAGGTAGATCACAAGCAGCCCTGACCTGAGCAGCTTGGAGATGCCAAAATGTTTATCTTACTTGTACGGAGAATAGAGAAACACCACAGGATAAGGGGGGAGGAAGACATGCATTCACAGAGGATAAAGAAAAGTCACAGAATAATGGAAAGAAGGAACTTATTTTCACAGAGAATAGAGGAACGTTTCAAGATAAGGGGAGAGAAATGGGGGGGGGCGTACCACGTGGGCTTTGGCTTTTGAAACTTATACTATGTAACAAAATAACCAATGAGGGGGTCCTACATTAATGAACAGTCCAATTAGATAGAGTCAGGTTCAAAGAACTGCAGCATATATAAACCGGAGACGAAGGGACAGAGGCAGGATTTTTTTAGTTTTTCCATCAGAGAGAGAAAGTGCAGGCTTTTCCCATTTGGGGGCCCCCTTTGGGGATACCTCTGCTCAGATGAGGTTTATATATGCTTCCAACAAACTTATACATATTTTTAAATATATTTTATTGACTGTTTACAGAGAGGAAGGGAGAGGGATAGAGAGTTAGAAACATCGATGAGAGAGAAACATCGACCAGCTGCCTCCTGCACACTCTCTACTGGGGATGTGCCCGCAACCAAGGTACATGCCCTTGACTGGAATCGAACCTGGGACCCTTGAGTCCTCAGGCCGATGCTCTATGCACTGAGCCAAACCAGTCAGGGCTATACATATTTATTAAAGAAATCTGTTAGTCCACAAATTTATTCTTCATCTTCGTCAGACGAGAACCTACGAGAAGAAGTCTGTATCCTGAACCCCACGTTTCACCAGGAGAACCCCATAAGCATTAGTATTGGGGCTTCTCTATGCAACTGATAAACACAAAGTGAGTGTCGGTTAGAGTCACAAAGAGTTAGAAAGTTCTCCAAGGGTAGAAACATAGACCAGGAGCAGGGATCAGGTTACTCATTCTGAACTGTACTGCAGGTTCTTCTTTTTTTAGTGTTTTTATTGATTTCAGAAAGAGGATGGGAGAGAGAGACAGAAACATCCACAAGAGAAACATCCATTGGCTGCCTCCTGCATGCCCCCCCTACTGGGGATCGAGCCTGCAACCTGGGCATGTGCCCTGACTGGGAATCAAACTGGTGACCTCCTGGTGCACTGGACGATGCTTAACCAACTGAGCCACACCAGCTGAGCTGTACTGCAGGTTCTCGATGGTCCCATTACATGCCTGCAGAGGTATCTAATGAAATTCAAGGGCAGAAATATGGCTGGGACATAGAAAGAAACTGGCACAAATAATTTAAAACTTTTCAAATATTTATTCCAATACCTCCCATCTTTGCTCCTTCTCTGCAGAGTGGCTTTTTCTGCTCCTCTGTTTGCGTGCCAAACCATGAACTAAGCCTAATTCCCTGGTTTAGATGTTGGTGGCCCAGCCTCTTAAAGCCTCAGGTCCAAGCTGGAAGTAATCCCAACTCAAAGTTTCTGAAAGAGAAACGCTGATGGGCTCAGTGTTGCTCAGCTATCCACATGTGAGCCAGTCAGCTTTATCAGAGGGAAGAAGTCATGGCAGACACAATACTGGGAGCCACATTGCTATAACAATGGGGCATTATCACAGCAGAGTTTCTGGGCTGCCACTGTGCTCACCAGCCTCACGCTTACCCACACAGGGCTGCCTTTCTAGCTCCCAGGTCTAGCTAGAATTCTCTGGCTATACCCAATACATTTAAGTCCATACCACTATCTAAACAACACACCATACACTTGCAGGCCAAAAATCTATGTGCTATTGCAAAATTATTCCATTGTGCCTGCTTCATGAAATACTTCTCTTCCCCCCCCCCTGCAAAAGGCTATAAAGAAGAGAAGGCAAGGGGCGGGGGTGGTATCATTTTCCTACCCAGTAGGATATCTTCCTGTCATATCTCAAAATATGTGCTCTTCATTTCATAGACCAATGCTAGGAGTTCCAGATTTATTTTATTCCCTATTCATTATCGCCCCGTCTAAGACTTCGGCATAATCCTCACCGCGGGCCAGCCCAAGAACACTGTCCCAAATGAAGGGTCCGCACCTTGCCTCTTTGCCTCACTGCAGGGGAACTCCTTCCCTATCTGACACACTGCCAACTGTCCTGATGTGCTGAGAATCCCTAGTACCGCGAACTTGGCTACCAAAAGTTTTAAAATACCCAAATGCTTGGTTCTCCTAATAACCTCTTCATTCTTCACGATAGCACAGCCCTGTGAGACCCCTTGAAAACTGCCCAAGGGACAGACCTGGCGAGGACTGAATTGGCAGTGGGCCCAGGGTTTAGTTTAGACCCTCAGAGAACGACTCTCCATTTGGTGTAACAAGAAGGGACCAGTCTTCTTTCCTTGGACACTATTTCATTGACAAGGTAACACGCAGGGCATATCCACTTCATCCCAAGTTCTCATTTAGTCACACTTTTCCCTCCTGGTCTCTCTCCCACCACAACCTGGTGACTCAAGTGGCGGAGGGAACACTGTCACCAGCGCGCCTGGCTTCCTGGCTGCAGGGCCGCAGAATTCATCCCACAGCAGCGCTTCCTTCAGCAGCTGTTCACCACCTGCCCTGCTCCCCCTCCCCAGACACTGGAGGTTCTCCCAGAAGACATCTTCCCTTTGCCAAACTTCCCATATGTTAGACTAAAGAATTATTCCTTGAGCCCTGGGGACTTCTGGTTCAAGCTCTAGAATTTTGCTAAACAATGCTTCTTTTTCATTTGTTCCCCCTTTTTAAACAATTCAATAAAGAAATCAATTTCTCTCTCCTTCCTTTTTTTCCCCTCTGTCTTGCCGTCACTTTGTGGTATTCTGTATATGAAAACATTCATTCGGCAATGTGCACTTTTTAGTTATCCTAGAATCCTTAAATCCCATTTTTACCAAACCAATTTTTTAAAATTATCTTATTTAATATGTGAATAAATTATCAAAATAGCTTCCAAAAGCAATAAAGAGTGCAGGTGTTACTCTGCTTAAGAAAAAATTCAGCATTTTGTTAAAACTGAATGAAACTCTATTTGAAACGATTAAAACTTTTCCATTTCTCAATGTGTCCACTAGATGGCAAAGTAGTCCCCCATTTTTATTTCTATGAAAAGGGCCCCTAAAAGAATTTCTTTTGGGTGCAGCATATTATATTGCTCAATTTACTTTCCAATTCTAGAGTTCTGATTATCTGTTAAGTTATTATAAACAAAGACAGAAAACGTGATACTCTACTGAATATATGCTATAACCAAGCATCTTGCTAAGATTTCCTTTATGATTATATAAGCACATATACATAATTAAATGAATTATGATAAAATGAATAGTTTGTGATAAGGTCAATGAGAAATAGACTACTGTTCTTTAGATATGCCTATTTTATATTACTAACAAAAAAGCTTTAATAAACTTAAATAATTTTTACTCAGAAATGGTTATAAGCACTTTCATTTCTGTTTCTACTCAAAAAGTAAAAGAATGTGCCAAACCTGTATGTTAGAGGATCATGCTATATCTGGGTCATATCAACATTTAGCAGAACTTTGTTCTCCTCATTTACTAAAGGAATTATTTGGATTTTTAGAAATAAAGCTTTTAAAAAGGTTAAGTACTGCAAAAAAAAACAATGTCTTGATTATATCCATCAGCAATGTTAAGGTGAATAATAGTTTGGAACTTCTGGTAAATTATACTTAAAATTTTTTTTAAGTTTCTAAAACTAAAAGCAGTTTCTTTTGAATAAATCCTACCAGTGCTTTCTTTTTTAAATGCATAATACTATATATTAAACCAAAGAAATGTATGCAACTGTCCCATAGAAATTTCACTGATTTGATTTAAATCTCACTCCAACAGATAAACCTGTGCCCTACATAGTGGTGGGGGTTCTCTGGGGCCTTTGTGGGGCCTTGCACAGACAATGGGAAAAGGTCTGACTCTATGCACACTCTCCTAATTGAACCAGGGTATGTAACATCCATCCCTTTCTCATACTGGGCAACTTCTTCATTTAAACAAAATGTTCTGCAGCTAAAAAAAAAGACATTTGAATGTCTCTTATTAAATTTAGGTTAAATGAAAATCATCTGGCATATATAGAAGGATTCTATTTTTGCCAATGGGGGGAAAAGGACTTAATCTGATTAATTTTATAAAAATAAAATAAAACATTTGTGCCAAAAAATTGAAAGTAGATAGCTATTATATGAAAAGCAAGCTTGTTTAACTGGATTTGTTGTTTCAGTCATTTTGTTGTCATAGCATGTGACTTAATCAGACATACTCATGACTAAGAAAACGAAGGCAAGCAAAATATCTAAGAAGCAAAAAATGTGCCCATTGGCCTGATACTGGGCCTGGTTCTGTTACGGGGGGTTCAGGAGAAGCCCAACAGACACAAATACATATCCATGCAGAGATAAGTTCACAGGCGCTGTCCCGGGGAACGTGTGAGCACTGCAGGGCACTGTCTCAGGCAGATAATTTGTGAAGCCACATCTTTGGGGTGGTAAGTGCTTCTGCTCTGCTTCTCTTGTATAGATCTCATGTGAGTCTTACATTAGCCCAGAGACACAGATGTCATCTGAAGGGAAAAAATTCTGACCTATTAACGAGTTAATGAACATAGTACCCCAAAGGATAGTCAATTGTGGGAGGAAAAATGAAGAAAAAGTGGTTGCCTATGAAACATTATTCAGCCATATATCTTAGCTTCTGAAACAATATACCAATAAACCTCCCAGGTCACAGGATGAATATACTAAGGATTATTTCTCACTTGTGTAGCCACCCAGTGCAAATGTTCTGGCCACACACTTTCTACCTGGATTCGGGGTATGGAAGAATTCAGTATGGGCCACTTTAGAAAACAAAACAAAACACCTTATTGGCTAGTAAATGATAGTTAATATTCTACTTGGAGAATCTAAAGTAAAGAAGTAGCATAATTGAAGTTACTGAAATTAAAACCAAGAAAATCCTTCTTTTCATTCTGAGAGTATGAGAAAAGGTTGAGTCAGGGACCTAATTGGATGAGCAAATAATTGGCTGTTGTTTTTTCCCTCTGTTTTTTTTTTCCACTTCCACATGGGTCAAAAAAATTCAAACATGGAATATGTGACTGTTGTGCTGCCAATAACTACCCTGGAAATATTCATCTCTCTAATGAACTGACAGATAATTAGGTGTGGTTTAATTTATCTATTTATATTAAACATTCAAGGCATCCATTGCAACTTAGCCTAGTTCACTTTTTATATTTAACTAGAGGCCCGGTTCATGGATTCATGCACGGTGGGGCGGGGGGCGGCCCTCAGCCCTGGCCTGTGCCCTCTCGCAATCTGGGACCCCTCAGGGGATGCTGAACTGCTGGTTTCGGCCTGATTCTCGTAGGCCAGGCCAAGGGGCCCCACCAGTGCACAAATCCGTGTACCAGGCCTCTAGTAAGCATATAAGATCTTTGGTTAATCTCTTCCCACCTTACCCTCTCCCCGCTTCCCTGAGATTCATCAGTCTATTCCATGTTTCCATGCCTGTGCATTGAGCGTCTGCCCCCTGGTGGTCAGTGTGTGTCATAGCTACAGGTCAAACTGTCGAACGGTCACTTAGGCATATATATAATGGGGGAGGTATGCAGGGAGTCTTTGTCCTATCATCTGTTATTTATGATTGGATCAGGACATTTTAAGTGTATTAGATCATGAATGCAGCCATATTTGCAATCTGAGTTAGGTATAATCATAGGCATATGCACACACAAAAATACAACTAAGAAGGGCCCAAATAAGTATATTTGACAAGTATGTGTAGGATCACAATTTTTAAAGTGCACTGTGTATAGTGGGTGATATGCTCTGAATTTGTGTATCCCCTCCAAGTTCATAAGTTGAAAACCCAATATCCAATATGATGGTATTTGGAAGGTAATTGGGTCAGGAGGCCCTCATGGGTGGGATTAGTGTTCTTATGAAATAGACCCCAACAAGCTCCCTTGACACAATGCGAAGTCTGTGACCTGGATGAAGGCCCTTACCAAACTATGCAGCACTCAGGGTTTTGACTTCCAGCCTCCAGAGCTGTGAGAAGTAAATATATGTTGTTAATAAGCTGCCCAGTCTGTGGTATTTTGTTATAGTAGCCTGAGTGGAGTAAGGGTCTAATGTAACAATGTAATTGACAATTAAAATATGTTGAAAATACACGCAGTCCTTATAATGTAATGTAAAATTGTCGTAAATATTGTATGACATATAGTGAGTTGTTTCCGCTTGAGGGTAAGTGGGAAATTCTAAAAAAGTTTTCTCTTTCTGTTTTGAAACTGAGACCTGATTATTGCTTCTCACCATAAACAGCTCTCTCTTCTCAATATTTTTTTCTTTATATTCAGAAACCAATATTGTCTGAATCAGTCCAAAAAGTCAGTCATCACTGTGCACAGCAGGGAAGGGTGATTAGTGATGGATTAATCATAGTTGTGTTCATCTTTATAATGTGAAAGCTATTCACTTTGGACTGGTATGAATAAAGTCATTATTGTTCATGAATAAAAAAAAGTAAGCTATTTGAATGCCAATAACATCTTAGATTCAAGTACTTAGTTATAAAGTAGTAATAAAGCCTCAACTGACATATTCATTGCTACCACTCCTAAAATCCAGTTCCTTTTTAACCCAAGAAAGCTTTGATTATGTAATTATAATCACAATTTTAACTCATGAATCGGCATTCTTATTCATAGATAGCTACAGTTAAATTTTTATTTATGAAGGGCAGTCAATAATCCTATTACCTCTTCAAAGTATGAATAGTAAAGAAATGTATTTCCTAAAGACCATGAATTCCTTTCTTTTTTTCTTTATTGATTAAGGTATTACATAAGACCATAAATTCTTATTCAATATAGCTTTTGGCTGACAATTTTTTCATTCATACCATCTATAGCCATTGAAAAACAATATGAACCTTTGAGTTTTGCACTACAAGATTCAAGAGACATCAATAAAAAGCAAGCTTTGAGATGTAGGTCAGCCTTCTGTCAGAGAAATGGTCCTCAAAACATGGTTGTCGGGGAAGCGGCATCAGTTCCACCACTGAATAAATGGGGGTGGCATCCAGCAACCTGTTTTAACAAGCCCTTCGGGTGATATTGATGCATGATCAAGTTTTGATAACCACTAAGGTAGTAATTGCTGGTAAACTCTTATTAGGCAAACTCCTGTCCTATGAGCTGGTCTACGTTCTCTCAGTCCCTCTAAATTAGTCTACTTCAAGTTCCCTCAGAAGTGATTCCATCTGAATCCACCTCAGGTGTGGAAAAGCTCACGACGAGTAAGGAGTCCAAGATGCAGTCAAGGGGAAATGCTGGGACGCAGGAAGGATGTTCTGGTTCAAAAGGATGGCCCAGTGGGCATGCTTGTGTTGAAAGCCTAACTATGAGGGTGTGAGGTAGCACGTTTCAGAGACGGGAACCAGATAGGAAGACCCTGGTAGGAGAGCGCTAGAAGTGTCCAAGCAATGTTCCATCTGAATCCACCTCCTCCAGGGGACTGGTGTGGAAAAGCTCATGACGAGCAAGGAGTCCAAGATGCAGCCAAGGGGAAATGCTGGGACGCAGGAAGGATGTTCTGGTTCAAAAGGATGGCCCAGTGGGCATGCTTGTGTTGAAAGCCTAACTATGAGGGTGTGAGGTAGCACGTTTCAGAGACGGGAACCAGATAGGAAGACCCTGGTAGGAGAGCGCTAGAAGTGTCCAAGCAATTCAGGTCGTGGCACACTTTTTCCGAGGCCAGAGAGGATGCTTCCCCAAATGGTGGCCTGGTTGTAAATCTCCATTATCCAGGCTTGCTCTAAGTATAACGCTTACTTATGAAGGGGCATCTGTGAAACCTCTAACTTCTAGTCCTCTCTTCCAGATTATTCCCAAACTCTCCCTTTCCAATCAACCCACCATGAATAGGCTGCCTTTGTTTATCTTCTAACTGCTTCTAATGAATAGTTCGAATTACGTCATTTCACTATATAAAAAGTTCATAGGGCTCTGATTTTCTCCATAGCTATGTAATTCTTGTCAACTAAACATTTAAGCTCTCTAACATGGATGTCAAATACTCTCCCAGCCTCACCTATAACTGTTTTTCAACATTCATGATAGTTTCGCCAAATTGACCTGTTTTCTCCATAGCTATGTATTTCTTGTCAACTAAACATTTAAGTTCTCTAATATGGATGTCAAATACTCTCCCAGCCTCACCTATAAGTTTTTCAACATTCATGATAGTTTCGCCAAATTGACCTTTACTCTTCCTTGAATACTCCTAATCTTTTTCTCTCCAGTGTTATCTTGCCTTATTTATTCCCTCCAACTCTCTCAGCGATGCTGGCTGTCCAATCAATACCTTTGTTAAGAGGTGCTCTCACTCTCATCTGGACCTTTAGAACTGTACTATGAATTATACTTATTTGAGCTGAATGTGATAAGTATGTTATGATGATAATTGAATCTCAATTTTCTCAACACATAAAATTAAAATTATGATATCTACTTCAAACATATTTTAAATAAGGTAATAAATGAGTATAATTTTGCTTGTATTTATTAACTTTCAATAGTTTAATTCACTTAACTATAAGGACAGTAATGTAAAAGTTATTAAAATATTAATGTTTAAACTGTTTACTGATTACTTACTATATGCTAAGACCTAGTCCAAGTACTAAAATGATTTTCCAGCAAGGTCTCTCTCTTGTGATTTATTTATTTATTCATTATTTTTTAAAATTATTGTTCATCTTCAACAATGTTAATTTTTCACTAGCTCACAGGACAGAATAAGTTGCTGATTTTGTGGACTATTCACTAAAGAGGGAGAAACAAACAGTAGTAAGTAAATAAACAAAAGTTATGCTTATAGTCATAAATATTATATAAAATAAACTGTGGCAAGAGATGAAGAGAAACTGGTGGGGGTAGGCATTGCTATTTACATACAGTAGTTAAGGAACTCCCTTAAGGAAGTAACCATTTCATCAGAGATCTTACTGAAAAGCAAGAGTCATCTCTCTGATAATCTGGTGAAAGACCTTGCAGTAACCTGACACTAAAAACTAAAGAAAATTCCCACAAAGATCAGGAAATCTATGAAAATCTGCTTCTTAACAAATGCTCCAGCTTTTAGATATTTTAGCTCAGTGTCCAAAGTTCTGAAGGCTTAAGCTCACCAACCCTCCCAGATTTGGGGTTTTGCTTGTCACACGGTAAAGGTCAGAGGATGTGAGTGTGGGAAGTTTCTCTCCTGAGTCAGAACACTGAGAGCCATCCAAGGACTTCCTCCTCCGATGTGAGCAAATGCTTCCTTTCCTTCGTGTGCTTTAAACTGATGCCAGAGTCATCAAACTACCTAATTTTTTTCTATTTTTTTTTCTCTGCATCTTCCTTGTCTGCAAATCTTGAGCATATTCATGTACATCATTTAAACAAACAGACATTACAGTAGCCTGTTCTCACCCTTTGTTGCTCCCGGGGCTAGACAATTTTCTTATTTGAGCTCCCTGACATATCTCCCAATAAAAAAGCATTATGTACTCTGAGTACAGGTTCTTTCGTAAATGGGTTTTAGTTTTTAACTCCCATAAATTTAATGAAGAAAATCACATTCGTCACTCTGTTTTACTTGGTTTATACGTAGTGAGATCAAGAAATTGACAGTTTACAAATAAATGCTGACCAATTCAAATGCAACTGAATCATATAACTCTTGCCATTTTAAAGTATAAATATATTGGCCAGATATTCACACTTAATGAGTTGAAAGAAAAAAAAAAGAATAAAAAACCTTTTAATCCTGCTGAACATGTATTTCACAACATTTATATTTAAGTTTATGCCCCAGAATGTTGACACATCTCTCCTTTGCTCTCAATTTATTTGTGGAGCAATGAAATTGCTAAATAAATTGCTGCCGCCAATCCTGACTCCCCACTTGGCTCTGCTGGCAGCATTTCAGTGTCATACTTCCAAAGCCAGTGAAGAAGTAGCTCAAAGGAACTCCCTGTAAAACACTCAATAAATAGCTGCTCAAAGAACCATCAACTGGCCAAAGCAGTAACACTGGTTTTGGACTTATTTTTGGTCCCTCCAGAGCTGTGACCTTGCAGAAATCTGACTAAAACTCTCGCACAAAGCTCAGGATAAACCTCATCCCATCAAATGCAGGGAGAGGGGGTTCTAGACCTGCCTCTGCTGCTACAATCTGTGTGGTCTTAGATACGCTGGACCTTTTCTGAACTCCACTTTTGTGGCTTTTAACAGGGTAGTTCGGACTATATGACATCCAGGGTCCTTTGTGGTTTTGAACCTCTGGCCCTAAGGTTTCGCCTGGCCTGTTTGTTGGCAGTCAGCACCAGCCTAAGTCCTAAGAGCTGACTTATGGGCCAAATGCACTGCTCCTTCATTCCCTGGATCTGTGAATACACAGGAATGAGTCTGGGGCTGGAAAGAAAAGGAGACTAGTAGAGGGAGGAGAGGCCCTGGGAGGGGGGGAATTACACCCCTTTCACCACCACACGTCAGAGAAAGGAATTTGTACTAGTTTCCGTAGTGCCAAATCTCAGGCAGGAAAGTACCTTGGGGAGCTGCGGAGCCTCTCTCTCTCTTTTCAGGCTTACCTTGCAGGCCCCAAACATGTATTGAAAGATAGACCTAAGAATGGTGAGGCATTTCCCTTTGTGGGAGAGCAATACTGAATCTAGGAGGGTTCATGCAGGCATATATCCCAGAATGTGAATAACTTCTTTGGTGATATAGAAACACAGTGCAGCCCAGTATTTTGAAGATTTCTCATTCACAGTTGGATACTGGAATTGAGCCCATCGGTTCATGATGTGTGAATATGAATCTCTGGCTATGAACAAACTTAGGTACAGTGTTTTTTAATTTTTTTTTAGTGAGTAAAACTAGATGCCCTCTCACCATCTGGAATCTGGTGGCATTAACTCTAATTAAGATCAGAATGTATAGTTTACAATTGTGAGTTATACTTACTGCATTTAATAAAGTAAGTTTTATTCAAGTGAGACATTTCAAAATGAAATTTTGGGACTGTGTTTTTTTCATATATCAAACATACTCTGCATTTGAAAAAATAAGTTGCACATATTTTTTAGAACATTTGGCACCTATAATAATGAAATAGCTGTTATAGGCTGTGTTTGTGTTGCCCAAAAATTCATCTATTGAAACTCTAATGCCCAACATGATGGTATTTGGAGATGGGGCCTTGGAGACGTAATTGTCATGAAGGTGGAGCTCTCATGATGGGATTAGTCTCCTTACAGGAAGAGAAAGAGAATAGAGCCCTCTCTCAGCCATCTCAACATGGAGTGAGAAGTTGGCCATCTACAAACCGGAAGAGAGCTCTTGTCAGGAACCAAGTCTGCCCACACCTTGATCTTGGACTTCCTCACGTCCAACACTGTGAAAAATAAATGTTGTTTACTACCCATTCATGTTAATTTGCTAAAACAACCCAAGCAGAGTAACACAAGTGTGTTTTATATATTCGGTCTTCTTCATGGTAACCTATGTTTACTTCTGAGAGAGTGGTTTGAGAAAAGCATTTCTGTGCCTGATCATGTGAATACTCTACTATAAAATGCTTCTGTCTTCTTCTTAGGAAATTGCCATTTTGATTTATTGGTTATTTTGATATTTTAAATAACAAGGTTTCCGATTAGAAAAATCAAACTGGAAGATAAGATACCTGCTTCTGAAAAGGACTGAGGTATCTATATCGTCTGGTTAGACAGGTCTTTTAAGTTTACAAGTGTAACGAATTTAAAAGCAAACTACATGGAACTTTAACCTGAGAAATTAAATATTCTACCTATAGCTAATAGGCATTTCCTTGTCCTGCCCATTTCTTCATTGTTTGAAAAAATTTCCTAGTTCATTTGGCTTCTATTACCTAATGTGTGGAATGAATTCTAGGTGTAACTAGAGAACTGAGTATGCCGCCACCTCTCTTTGCCAGCAATCAACAGCAATCACCAGTCTGCTTCTGGACAGGGGATCACCGCTCCGCCACTTCTCTTTGCCAGCAATCACCAGTCTGCTTCTGGACAGGGGATCACCGTAGGAGTCAGATGGGACAGTGTTTATCACCTGAAGTCCTTTCTAATCACCATTATCGGTGGAGTCAAATGCCTCCTTTCCCATCACATTTCACCATCTTAACACATTTTCTGAGAATCCACCAGCCCTATCTCTATATTTCTTGCTCCAAATCTACATGGGAATAATTAACACACAGCCATATTGGAGCATTCAGAGTCTTAATCCACTGTTTGTTTGTTTTTTCTCCCCACTACAAAAGTGAGACAGAGCATTGATGGTACAGTTATTATTTAAATATAGCCCAAGGCAGGAGATTTTGGCTGGCAATGTCAGATATCAAACATCCAGTTCATGATTTTACTGGTACCAATCCCCCGAAGATATTATTGAGGTAACTATGGTTAAGTGCCCACAGTAAAGTAACCTGTTTTTCTTATACTCATTTATTTTTTAATTAAGATTAATTAACATAGCTCTTCATGCTTCATGAAGAGTTGGTTTCACAACTATGAGTCTGTAAGAAACTAAATTATTTTGAAGTAGAAATATATTAAAATATAAGTTAATTTTTTGAAGAAATCTTTTCAGGGGGGTTACTCAAATCTAATCTAATCTGGATCTTAATATGTATGTATCTTCCCTTTAGGTATAAATTTCTAAAAACAAATAGAAAGTTTTTGTCTTTAATTGTAGCAACATCTAATGAAATCCTCTGACAATAGGCATCTCTCGCTTCTAGACAAAACCTCAGAAACTTTTGGAGCATTTGATTTTTTAAATTCCTGTTTTATAATGGTTTTATGCAAAACCTTAAAATCTAACAAGAAAACAAGAAAATTTGGACTATAAAATTCTCCCCTGACTTTGTTTTCCATTAAAGTAAAACTAGATCACAGTTATAGAGCCATATACACAAAGAAGATACTAAATATATACTACTGACAAAATGATGCAGGAAGGCTACAGTATTTTGAGCGTATATACTTATTAAAGTCTCCATTTATGGGTCACTCCAGTGAGTGTGAGGTTTACAATTGTGAATCACACCCTATTTTATTTTATTGTTTTTCTGATGTGAAGTTTTATACTGATGGACTCCTTCCAGTATCAAACTAAGAGGCTCATACCAGAGTTTCCACTTGAAGAAACAGACATTTATTGGTGAAGGGAAAGTTAGAAATGGTATTATATGACCTTTCCATGTCACAGATAAGAAATTGAGCATCCAGAAAAGTGAATGAATTGCTTTTCATCACCCAAATAATTCACTGATTTAATAAATATTTATTGGGAAAACAGGTGTATAAGGCTCTGTGCCACAGTTAAGGTGCAAAGATAACTACTATCCCAAAGCAGAGACCCCTAAACTGAACACTAAACTCATTGGGGTAAGAGCGAGGACAAAAACTTCAGGAATACAGGGAGGCTACCTAACCCATCTTGAGGTGGTCAAGAAAGGCTGAGCCCTCTGAGCTGGAGCTGGAGTATAAGCAGACACTAGCCTAGTGAGTGCAGGAGAAAAAGCTGACATTCAGGGGGATAGAGAGCTGTGAGCGATGGCATGGAGGTTAGAAACAGCCTGTTTCCATGAATTTGAAATATTAAATAGAACTTAGGTAGCTACAGGAGATGAGACTGCAAAGAGAAGCATGACGTGATCATGAGATATGCTCAGCTACTGTGAACAGAGGCTATACATTTTCTCATTTTGGTGACTAATTTTTTATTTCTTCTAATAACATGTAAAATGTTTTCACAGAGCCACTCACTTTCACTAATGCATTAGTCCTTCTACTTCCCCTTCTCCGGAGAGACAAAGTTAACTTCTAGTTTACTTTTAACTTTCTTTCTTCTCCTCCATTTCCCTACTCCACAGAGACTTGAAACATCTTTTAAAAAAACAACAACAGCCTGGTACTGGCATAAGAACAGGTATATAGATCAATGGAACAGAACAGAGAACCCAGAAATCAACCCAAGCCATTATGCTCAATTAATATTTGGCAAAGGAGGCAAGTGCATACAATGGAGTAAAGACAGTTTCTTCAATAAATGATGTTGAGAAATTGGGCAGGTACATGTAAAAAAATGAAACTAGACCACAAACTTACACCATACACAAGAATAAACTCAAAATGGATAAAAGACTTAAATATAAGTCATGAAACCATAAAAATCCTAGAAGAAACCATAGGTAGCAAAATTTCATAGCAATATGTTTGCCAATACATCTCCTAAGGCAAGGGAAACAAAGGAGAAAATAAACAAATGGGACTACATCAAAATAAAAATCTTCTTCCCTAACCTGTTTGGGTCAGTGGTTAAAGTGTTGGCCCGCAGAAGGGTAGCAGATACTGTTCCAGTCAAGGACACCTCAGTTTCAGGCTTGATCCCCTAGTTGGGGCTCCTGTGGGAGGCAACCCAATCTATGTGTCTCTCTTACATCAATGTTTCTCTCTCTGTCTTTCCCCCTCTCTTCCATTTTCTCTAAAAATCAATAGAAAAAATATACTCGGGTGAGACTTAACAAGCAAACAAGCTTCTGCACAGCAAAAGAAATGATCAATACAATGAAAAGGGTGCCTACTGTATAGGACAGTGATGGCGAACCTTTTGAGCTCGGCGTGTCAGCATTTTGAAAAACCCTAACTTAACTCTGGTGCCGTATAGAAATTTTTTTGATATTTGCAACCATAGTAAAACAAAGACTTATATTTTTGATATTTATTTTATATATTTAAATGCCATTTAACAAAGAAAAATAAACCAAAAAAAAGAGTTCGCGTGTCATAGGTTCACCATCACTGGTATAGGAGAACATATTTGCCAAAGATGCAACCTATAAGGGTTTAATTTCCAAAGTATATAAAGAGCTCATACAACTTAACAAAAGAAAGACAAACTCCAATTAAAAAGTGGGCAAAGGACCTAAATAGATACTTCTCCAAGGAGGACAGATGGCCAAAAGACATATGAAAAAATGCTCAAGGTCATTAATAATCAGACAGATGCAAATTAAAATGACACTGAGTTATCACCTCACACCTGTTAGAATGGCTACCATCAAGAAATCAACAAACAACAAGTATTGGCTAGGATGTGGAGAAAAGGGAACGCTAGTACAGTGCTAGTGGGAATACAGACTGGTGTGGCCATTATGGAGAACAGTATGGAGTTTCCTCAAAAATAAAAAATGGAACTGCCATTTGACCTAGTGATCCCACATCTAGGAATATATCCTAAGAATCCTGAAACACTATTCTGAAAGAATATATGCACCCCTATGTTCATATCAGAGCAAATACAATAGCTAAGATCTGGAAACAGCCCAAGTGCCAATAAGTAGATGAGTGGATAAAAAAAAGAGGTGGTACATTTACACAATGGAATACTATACAGCTATAAAAAGAAGGATCCCTGGAGGGACCTGGAGAGTATTATGCTAAACAAAATAATCCAGTCGGAGAAAGACATTATCTCACTCATACATGGTATGTATTGAACAAAATTAACTGTTGAACAAAATAAATTCAGAGACATTAAAAGCATGGGACAGTCTGAAATATCTCAGAGGTAAGGCAGGAGTTGGGGGGGGGGGGGACAGGGTGGGGGTAGAAAGAGATTAACCAAAGAACTTCAATGAATATATGCAAAACCTATGGACACAGGCAGTAGTGTGGTGCTGGCCTGGGGGAAGGGAGGCAGGGAGGGTCAATGGGGGCAAAAAGGATGTTATTGTGTTTTCTACAATAACAATAAATTTAAAGAGAGAGAGAGAGACAGTGCTTTCCTTTCTGGAGGAAGAAAAAATACTACAGCAGGGGAAAAATAGCACCTCAAATCCATTATTCCTTAAAAGTTTACAACTAGTTGAACGTGCTTATGTGAGCCCCAATTGATCACATCTGAACAATGTCAGCACCTCAGAATTTGGGACGTGTGACAACAGAGTACAGCACTACTTTGCCTCATTCCAGTCAGACCAGAGGAATTACTTTCCTGAAGAGACTAACTGTTGAGTGATGGGTTCATATGAATGGGAGCTGGACATATCTAGAGAGGACAGTTTTCATCATAAATGATTCTCGCTGCTAATGTACCTGAGATAAGATGATTTTAGCAAAAGCCCATAAAAGTAGTTTCCTTCCCATGACCCTCCCCTGGGCTTCAAGATGTCCCAGGTGTGTGGTTTCATTTTGGCATGGATTTCAGTGTTGAAAGAGTTATTAACCTAGTCAGTGGGAAACAGCAAAGCTTCGACTCTTAAGAAGCACAACGCCACTTAGCCATCTCTGACTTTAGCTGGTGAAACATGAGGGATTAAACAAATGTCCTTTCATCTGTATGTTTCTCCATGGATCAACATTACATAGTCTATAGGAGACAGTAGAGCAATGAGATTAAGAGCTTTGAAACCAGAAAAACTTGAGAATAAATCCTTCCTTAGTTATTTACTAACTCTGTAACAATGTTTAAATTAATTATACCATATCAGGTTTGGTATATAGGTTATGTTAAATAAAATTCTCTCGAATAATTTGTATAAAATTGGCAATTCTTTTAAAATATTTAGTAGGGCTCCTTATAAGACTACCTGGGCTTGGAGGTTACCTATGGAAATATTTTAATTTCAAATTTAGTCTCTTAGTAGTTATAAAACTTCTTAGACTTTTTACTTCTATTATGCTGGAAAATTAAATGGAATAAGAAATACGTCTCTAAGAAATTTGTCATTTTATCTAAAATTTCAAATTCATTGCTTTAAAATTATTTATATAATCTTATAATCTTTTTCATCATAAGGATTTATAGAACTCCCTTTTTAAAAAAATACATATTTTTATTGATTTCAAAGAGGAAGGGAGAGAGAGATAGAAATATCAGTGATGAGAGAGAATTATTGACTGGCTGCCTCCTGCATGCCTCCCACCAGGGATCGAGCGCACAACCGGGGCATGTGCCCTTGACCAGAATAGAACCTGGGACCCCTTCAGACAGCAGGTCGATGCTCTACACACTGAGCCAAACTGGTTAGGGCTGAATTCAATTTATTAGCACCATACAATGATGCTCTATAATGCTTTATGCTTTAAAATCTATTTTGTCTTATATTAATATAACTACTATGATTTTCTTCCTTTCTTTGACTTCAAAATTCTTTTTTAAAATTTAAATCATTTTTAGTTTTCAATTACAGTTTGCATACATTATTATCTTAGTTTCAGGTATACACCTCAGTAATTAGACATTATATGATTTTCTCCTTTTTGGTGTTTGTATAAAAGTGTTTTCAATCTTTGATTTTTTCAACCTTTCTCTGTCCTGTTTTAACTGTTTTACATATTTTATATTCCTGTGCGAGAGGGCAAGGCCACCACCTAACCCAGTTAGGACTTTTTAACTCAGTCAGGTAATTTTTGTTTTTTACTTGCAGTAATTATTCCACTTTAGTTTATTCTAACTCAGTACATTTGATGATGTATTTGGGGGTTATGGCTGCCTTTGTACTATGTACTTTCTATGTTCCCTGGTTCTTATTCTTTTCAACTTGATAGAGTATTTGTATCTTTCCATATTTCCATGAAAGGTTTATACCATATGTTTATTGATATAGTAGTTGACCTAGGAATGACCATAGGTATTACTTTAAATTTTTATTTTTTTCCTTTAAAACTTGTAAAAGTTTTAGAAAGTAAGTCCAAATATTCATGCTATTAAGTATTTTAACTACAAATAAATTTTTAAAAAATCTTCCAAGCTATTATTGTTATTCTATACATCAATATGCATTTATATTTCCCCATATACTTAATGTTTTTCTGTTCTTAATTCCTTCCTGCATCTCCATATTTTTATTTTGTATGTTTTTTATTTGAAATATATCTTTGAAGGGTATCTGCTGCTTAAAACTCACTCTGCTTTTGTTCATCTGAAATACATTTATTTTGCCCTTATTCTTGAAGAATATTTTTGTTAAGTATAGATTCCAGAATGGCAATTCATCCTTTTAGTATATTGAAAATGATCTCCCAATATCTTTTGATATATATTATTGGGATTATATTATGGCAATTAAGATAATACCTATTTATATAAATTTTGAACTTTAAAGAAAATATGCCTTTTTTCCTTCTCTTTTTAATATTTTTTGGGGGAGAGGGGTTAGGGAACTAGGTGAAAGAGGTAAAGAGATTCACAAGTACAGACTGATAGTTACAAAATAGTCACAGGGATGTAAAGTACAGCACAGGGAATATAGTCAATAATATTATAATAACTATGTATGGTGTCAGATGGGTACTGGAAATATTGGGGGATCATTTTTTAAAGTATATGATTATCCAGGGACTATGTTGTACATCTGAAAGCAATACAAAATAATGAAAGCAAACTGTAATCCTATATAATAAAGAGCTAATATGCAAATTAGACCGAACAGCAGAACCATCATCCAGATGACATTCCAGACGACCGTCCGGGTGACCTTCTGGATGAAGCCAGGGCTGCGAGGGCCAGCCGAGGCTGCGAGGAGCTGTGAATTTCGTTCATTGGGCCTCTAGTTAAAATATAAAATATTTTTCTTGTTGTACTTCTTTTTTTTCAGCTGCACTGCATGTGTCTCAGTGGAGGAATTAATGTTTTTTCCGGTATTTTTACTATTATTTCCTTTTCTCCTTTCAGACAAAAAAAAATGTATATTTTAGAACTTTCAAAGCATTAACTCTATATGTCACCCTCTTTCCCCCCCCACCTCTTCTACTTCTATTGTAAATGCTAAATATTTTCTTCTATTTCTTAGGTAATTAATTTCATCTTCACCTAAAGAGGAGCATCTGATCTACTGTTACACCGCTCCTTGTATCTTAAATATGGTTAATGAAAGTTTAGTTCTAGAATTTGTGTTTGGTTCAGCTTCTAATCTTCTATACCACCTTTTATAGTTTCCAAATAGCTGATGAAATTTTCAAGGCTGAATTCTACTTCTTTGAAGACATAAAGTATAGTTCTTATAGAGTATGTATCTGATAGTGCCATTATCGGTAGTCTTTCAGGGGCTGTATTGAAGAAGTATTCCCTAATTGTCTTGCCAAATATTGCCTCTGCAAAAGTCTCTGGTTCTGCTTATTCTTCTGGCTCTTGCTTCATTTTTCTTGCCTACCCATGTGTTTGGTTATCTGTATGTGTACTGGATATATTTAAAAGTTATTACTGGAAATACTTCTAAAAACTAAAAGAAATGTCTGAGAAAATGTAGGCATCCTATATAAATGGGGAGATACATCACATCTGTGGGCAAATGTGTGTGAATAATGCGAAGGCATTTCTTCCCAGAGGAGAGGACTGGTCCTCGGTCAAGGGAATGGTCGAGGGTATACAAGTAGCTGCGCTCCCCTGCTAGAACCTCCACTCCAAACAAGAAAATGAAACACAAGCCACTAGTAGGAAGATAATATTCACAACCCTTAAGTCTGAGAAAGGAATATGTAAATAACTATTTCAAAATAATAAGAAAATAAAATCCCATCTTCAAAATGGCAAATTTGCAAAACAGATTATAGGCAATGAGATTGAAGACAAAACCAAGTATAATGGTAATTTTAATAGTCCGATAATAAGTAATAATTTTTAAAAAATATTTTTATTGATTTTAGAGGAGAAGGGAGAGGGAGAGAGAGATAGAAATATCAATGATGACAGAGAACCATTGATTTGCTGTCTCCTGCACACGCCCCACTGGGGATCAAGCCTGCAACCTGGGAATGTGCCTTGACCAGGAATCGAACAGTGACCTCCTGGTTCATAGGCTGACACTCAACCACCAAGCCACAACAGCCGGGCAAAGTAATAATTTTTAAATTGGTAGTTATCAAGAAATACTTAAGAATAAAAATGCATGATGAAGTTTTTATTATAGTAAAGAACCAGGTTTGGCTTCCTGTATTCTGACTTTAAGAATTAGACACAGAACGAAGGAGTAAAAAGCAATATATTAGGATAGAATGCAGGGTGGGAAAATAAGATGAGTTGTTTTTATTTTTTTAATATTAGACTTTAGGTTCCTAATTCATTGAATGGTTCTGGCCATTCGGTTGATTAGTGGGTGATAACTTGAAGAAGATTTTCAGAGAAACTGGAGGAAAAACATAAAAAGATGGTGTCATGAAGTCAAAGAAAAAGGAAATGATATTGTAAGTAGCAAAGTAATATATATATACAGAGAGAAATTAAAATACAGATCTTTAAAACTTTGTTTTATTTTCTTCTCAAACATTGATAATATTAATAATTTATGTTGAATTGAAGGTAGAAATATTATAGTAGGTTGTGAATAAGATATGAAGAGATGGGAACAAGAATTGTATATGGACCATTTCTTCAGTGAAATTGATTGTAAGTTACAGAATGAATAAGTGAAATTTCTGTAGTAAGAGGTTATGGAGAAGATATTACAAGCAAAGGCATGAGTATAAACAGTGCTTATAGAGATTAGTAGGTTGGGAGACAGGGTTACATAAAGAGAAGGGAGCTGATTATATTATTTTTTTAAATGACCTAAATCTGAAGATGCTTTTAGTGGGATTTGTCCCAGAGGTATACATTAACAATGGAAGTGTATGGAAACAAATGTTCAAAGTCCACCAGGAATTTCCATGCTGTGGCTTCAGACCCTCTTTCTTTGATTTCCAGTGAACTCTAGATGAAAAGGAGAACTGATCTAGGCAGCTTTAAAGTGATGACTAGGGATTTATTTTTTAAACACTTGGGTATTAAATTTAAATAACTTGCTCAGGTGTTGCTGCCTCCTGAGAATTTTCAAGGTAACTATCCATCTTTGTAACTTAATCACATAAATAACAATGATAACTATTTTAAACAGAAATACTTTATTTTATTTTTAATCGTGGAAACAGTATTCACTCTTTCATAGGCTTTGAATCCTACTGATATTTAGTGAGAATGGATTTAGTTAGAAATAAAATGGTTCATGTTTTGAGTAGTGAGACTTCATTCTCTAAGTCATTTATAGGCGATACAGAAAATTTTTATAGACTATTTTAGTTTTAAAGACTGTGTAGATATTCTTATTATCCTTATTCTCTGTGCACAATAATAACCTAGTCACATTTTTTTCAAACTCTATGTCTTCTGACTAGAGAATTAAGAAAAGAACACTTCCAAAATTTAGTAAAATCATGTAGTATTTTAGATACTTAAAATAAACCTCAATCCAGGCAATTATGAGGGAATGTCAGATGAGAAATTAAAATACAGATCTTTAAAACTTTGTTCTATTTTCTCCTCAAACATTGATAATATTAATAATTTATGTTGAATTGTAAACATTACCAAGGAGAAATTTTATTTATTTATTTTGTGGATTTTTTTTCTCCTTTCTTTTTTTTCTTTTAAATATTTATTGTTGAAAGTATTACATAAATCTCCCTTTTTCCTATTACCAAGGACAGATTTTATTTATTTATTTTGAGGATTTTTTTCTCCTTTTTTTTTCTTTTAAATCTTTATTGTTGAAAGTATTACATAAATCTCCCTTTTTCCCCCATTGACCTCTTCTAGCCCACCCCACCTCCTGCCCCAGGCCTTCACCACTCTATTGTTTGTGTTCATGGGTTAGTCATATAAGTTCTTTGGTTGATCTCTTCCCACTCCTCTCTCCACCCCACCCCAAATTCCTTCCCACTTATTTATTTTTTTAAATACATTTTTATTTATTTCATAGAGGAAGGGAGATGGAGAGAGAGATAGAAACATCAATGATGACAGACAACTATTGATTGGCTGCCTCCTGCATGCCCCACACTGGGGCATATGCCCTGACCAGGAATCGAACCATGACCTCCTAGTTCATAGGTCAACACTCAACCACTGAGCCACACCAGCTGGGCTCATTTTCATTTAGAGTCGCCCTCACTTGCTATAAATTCTAAGAACCTTTTGTAGGATCCTACAGAAGGTCTGCAGGGGAGGACATGAGCCACTGTGCTCTGTATTGGCTGAGATGCATACCTTCTCTCTAGTCCTCAGTCCTGTTTTACTAAATTTGCTGTTGCATCCTCTTTATCTGGCAGCATGGCCTCTCTTCAGGCCCTCAGGATCACAGTGTCATATGCACACTATTTTCTGACATGTGAAAAAATATTCTCACACCATCTGAGGAACAAGGACCACCTCTGAGGTCCATCTACCTAACAAACCCCATACAGTCACTACACCATGTACCCTTATCACAGAAAAAGGTTAGATGCAGAGGAACCCTAGCTGACTCTTACCTCCCAGATTAAGTGGACCATCACAGAAAACCCCATTATTAAGGTCTGTATATAGAGCACAACCTCATATACTAGAAGAAGAAAGGTAGCCTTGAGTTTGAACCAGAGCCCAGCCCACACACCTCATTCACACATACCAGCCACAAACTCTACCCACTACTCAGAAAGCTGACATGCAGTGAGGCTCAGGGTAATGGTCCCAGCCCTTCTCTTCTTTCAGTTTCCAAAATGTTTGACATGCTGTGGCATTACTACAATATATAATTATCACTTACTGAAAATCATGGAACACATTTCTTTTAAATTAAGAGTGTATAAATAAATCAAAACACCAAGAGATAAAATACTTCAATTAGTTAGAGGTTACCTCTCTTGGCCCTCTCTTAAATATTTCCTTCTTTTTTTTGCTAATCCACTTCTTCATTAGCGTTCCCTTACCAGTTTAAAATTCATAGTCATAAAAATTCTTCCAGGTAGGAAATAAAAAGTAAAAAGTATAAAAAATATAAATTCAGAAATTAATTGTTAATGAATCTACAACTCTTATTTAATCATCTTTCTATCCCAATTTACCATTGATAATAATTAAAATATAAAGGCAGAGCCAAAATAAAAATTACTACTGAGAACATTATAAAGTAAAAACACAGGTTATGTTAACAATATTACACAATCAATCCAAAATTTTTCTTGTTATCCACTATGCACTAGGCATCATACTCAGATATGTATATATATTTAGCCAACAAAATAATAGAGAAATTGGTTCACTTTAAAATAGCAATAAAATTAAAATATCATATATAATTTATATCAAATGAAATATTTGAATGTTATTCAATACAATATTTATTAAATATTATTTAATATAACATAAATCTTATTTAATATATTTATATTTAATTAATTGTTTGAAGAAATTTATATTAAGGTGTCCTTTCTGACCAATAGAATTATATTTTGTCTGTGGTTTTACTTACACATCACTGTTCTCAGGCATTTTCAAATAGTTTATAATGTTTTCAGTTCAAAATGTAAACAATGAGAAAAAGCATGTTGAACAACAATTTTAAAAAAAGCAAAAAAGCCATTCTCTTTCTGCATAAAAAAAAATTATATAAAATCCTGTTTTAGCTATTGGAACTGAACAGGAAGTCAAAATAAAAGTTGATAAGTTTCGCCCAGCCAGTGTGGCCAAGTGGTTGAGCACTGACCCATGAACCAAGAGGTCCCCAATTCCATTCCTGGTCAGGGCACATGCCTGGGTTGCAGACTCCATCCCCAATAGGGGGCATGCATGAGGCAGTAGATTGATGTTTCTATCTCTCTATCCCTCTCCCTTTTTCTCGCTCTTAAATCAATGAAAACATTTTTTTTTAAATTGATAACTTTAATTTGGTATACAAGATGACTTTTTCCCCCTTAGGCAATTCCTTTAAAATGATTTATATAGCGATGGTTAAAATAGTGAACCTTCATATTTTTCTACATTTCTTTGTGATATTTGGTACACATTTTCCAAGCACTGGGAATTTGTAAAACAGCATATAATTTAGACAAAATGCATGGATTATTTTATCTGAAGTCTCAATAAACTAAGATTTAATTCTCTACTGAAGATGTGAAAATGTGAGGCAGCTGTGATGCTTTTGAATTTAAGAATATTATAGTCACATCAGTCGCTAGTTACATGCCATTGATGGGTTATCAGAAACGAAGTAAGCTTTTGGTAACACCTTCTATTCCAAGCACCATGCAAGAGGATGGATGGGGCACGTGCCGCTTACCTGGCTTTGCTTGCCTGAACTGAGGTGCACCTGAGCTGAGTGGAGCAGCAGCACAATACAGTTTTATTTATTTTCAAAGGAAGGGGGCAAAAAGCACACACTGAAAATGTTCTCATCCTTCCTAAGTCCCCAGAGGGAAACAGAATCTCCCTTCATCCCTAGCCCAGGCATAAAATCACCTTCTTTAAGCCAAGTTGAAAGTAAATTACAAGAGGTGCTTGCCTAGGCCAAGTTCTAACACCAGCATTTAAGAGTTCTGCCTGCCAATCTGCCCACCATCAACAGGTTTATTCAAAGACTATGTAAGTGCAGCTTCCTGCAGCCCCAGGGAGGAAATAGAAAAGGCATTTCTCAGCAGTTTTACAGATATCACTTTGATGACCAACTACTAGATGTGTGTATGCAGCACCATTTCTTTAAGTAGAATATGCTAATTTGCCAATTAATTAGCCACATAATTTTTAAAACATGCAATATCTGACTATTTAGCCAGGGGCACCGACCTCTTTCCCTCAGAATGTCCAATAAAAAAATGACAACAGCCAACACAACAATAAATGTCTGATGTGAATGAATAAAAATTACACCTATTTTTTGGTCAGACAGGCAAAAAACATATATTTCAGCAATGAGTTTATGTGTGCCATGAGATGAAAAAGATTGAAAGATGCCGACCGAGAGTATTTGGCAGTTCACAAAGCCTGATATGCTGACTAACATGGACATCTGCACAGCCGTCTGCCACTGTAATTGACTTATTCTTATAGTTTCTAGTCAGAAGACCAGGATTTCAATGAGGCATTCAGTGGCCAATGCTCTTTTTTAATTCTTGCTGCACCTTAGAACATGGGAGTTTCTTCAGAATACCCATTAGAGCATCATCCTCAGAGTTTCATTTATTTGGTCTGGGACAGGATCCTTACATCAGTATTTTTAAAAGTTCCCAGATGATTCTAATTCACACCCATGGTTGAATTATTAAATTAAACAATTTTTATGATTCTCTACTACATGCCAATTTTTTTGCAAGGCTCTAGAAGTGAAAAGAAAAAACACAGTAATATTATTTTATGAGAGTCAGGAGATAAGAAAGGTAGGAACATTGAAGAAAGTTGTGAATGTATAGAATGGCCCCTGAATGGAATGACTGAACAAGGTTTGCTTAGGGTTTAAACCAAGCATTCTTAGTGGAAATTTTCTCCTAGATGCATAAGCAGTCCAAGCAGGAAAGAGAAGCAGTTAAACTGTGGAATAAGCAAGTATCAAGTAACTTACCAGGGACATAAGCTTAACAGAGAAGAAATGTGTGTCCACATTTTTGTTTTCTATCAAAATATTGAAGATCTTTGTGAAGTTTTTTAAGCTTTGTAAATGAGATTCGGTGTTGGTGAGGAAAGAGGATCTTAAAACAGAGCTCAAAATAACAGGAGATATAATCCTAGAAGTGGGATCACTGAGTCAAATGGGAGTTCCACTTTTAATTTTTTGAGGAAACTCCACACTGTTTTCCACAGTGGCTGCACCAGTCTGCATTAGCCAATCAGAAAGGATATATGCACCCCTATGTTCATAGCAGCACAATTTACCATAGCTAAGATCTGGAAACAGCCTAAGTGCCCCATCAGCAGATGAGTGGA
>NW_005369942.1:9669604-9683555 GCF_000412655.1 Myotis brandtii
AAAAAAGAAGAAATTCTTACCATTTGCAACAGCATGGATGGAACTAGAGAGCAGCATTATGCTTGTAATAAGCCAGTCAGAGAAATATAAATATCACATGACCTCACTCATGTGTGGAATACAATAAACAACATAAACTGATGAATAAATAGATCCAGAGACAGAGAAGCACTAACAGACCATAAATGGTGGGGTGGGGAGGGGGGAGTAAGAGATCAACCAAAGGACTTGTATGCATACATCTAAACAGAAAAAGAAGACATATGTAATATTTTAAACAATAAAGAATTAAAAAATATTGTAGAGGAAAAAATAAATAATAGGAGAAATGGAGGCATTATACTATTAAATTGGAAAACTTAATAAGATATTTAAAACAGGAATAAAAAAGACGGATGGCATGAAATATCAGGAAGGGATATGTTGATATTTACATTTTGGATTTAATGAATGATCCCTCGACAGTGTTCTAAGTGGTTAGAGCATTGGCCCATGCATCAAAGGGTGGAGAGTTCGATTCCTAATCAAGGGCATGTACCTGGGTTTCAAGTTCTCTCTCTCTCTCTCTCTCTCTCTCTCCCTCCCTTCCTCCCTGCCTCCCTCCCTCCCTCTCTCCCTCTCTCCCTCCCATTCTCTCTAAAAAATATCTGCAGGTGAGGATTAACAAAAAAAATTAATGCATGGTAAATTACACATGATAAAATTTTATCAAATAGCTACTATGGCTATAAATTGGGAAATCTATAAATTTGAGTTTCTAAAGTTAAGAAATATCCACAAGGATACTGATATTTACCAAGGGAAAAACAAAAACAACAACAAAAGGCAGAAAAATACCAAGAGCAGCCAGTACCAAAATTCTCAGTTAGCATGGCAAAGTGACCTGGAAGTATATAAATATCCATAATGGGAGGTGCTGACGATATGAAAGGTTGATGGTGTGAATTTCAAAGGAGTTCTGGTTATAAACAATTTGCTCAAGATATGCTCTTAAGTTCCCATCACTCCATCCCTAAGTTTACCCTTGAGTGGAAGGGCGACAGCATAGTAAGAGTCTACAGAAGCACGTAAGGACAGAAAACACAGAACAAAGAATTCTGTGCCCTATCCTAGTGAAATGACACTCAAAGACTTTGAGTACGAGATTAAAAAAAGGTTCAAAAACATTTTAAAGATATTCTGACAATATGTATACATGAGATCGACGCAGACAAAAATGAAAGTAGGAAGCATTAGGAAGTCATTTCACTCACCCAGGAGAGAGGTAAAGCTTAGAATAAAATGGTGGCAATGAACAAGGAGCAAAGCTCAGAGATGTGGAAAATGCATTGTGGGCAAAATAGACAGGCTTTTGCAGATAGAAAGGATGTGTATATAAGAGAGAGGCCAGTGCCGAGGATTATTTGCAGACTTTGGGCTTATGTACCTAGGAACACGGAGGAACCGTTTACTGAGATGAATGAGGAAAACATTAGATTAGTTGTGGGTAAGATCAAAAGTACAGTTTTAAACATGTTAAGTGAGAGAGACAAGTGAAGGTGTTAAGTAGGTGATTGCATATACCAGCAAGAAGCTCAGCAGAAAAGTCTCACAGTATCTTTCCAGGGTAAGAACAAATATCTTTTTGAAAGTAAACTTTGAAGAAGTTGAAACTTGTTCACATTTCCTGTAGTATTTAGGCAACAAACCTATTTCCCCAATAGTTATCAGAAACCGAGATTTAATTAGCATGCTAATGTTCCAAGTTGCATCTTTGAAGACAATCAAACTGAACACCACAGTGGTTAATACAGTACATTTCACAGCCATGATCCCTGGCTAACAATAAGCCAGTAACGACTTTGGCATCTCTTCCAAATCCTCCAGCCCGCCAGATGGGAAGGTACGTATTACTCTGTGTACTTTCAAAATGTATCCTGGGATCTGGCCACCTGGTCTGTCATATTGGATATTAATTGACTGCAGCCTGCCAACTAATGATATTTGTCTGTTTGAAGCAGAAGTCATTCTGACTTCCAACATGAATCTCCCCCTCTTACTAATTAGGGAAAACAAAGCATGAATATGATAAAATATTTTAATGTATACATTGTTTGCCACACTGTTCTGTAAGTAGTAATATGGTCAAACATCTAGAATAAACTCAGAGGAATGTTTTCGGGAGATCCAAGGATTTTTTTTTCTTTCTTCCTCTACAATACCCCACTAACATAAAACAAAATAAAACAAGGAGGACTAGGGACTTGTAGAACTTTACATATATCATGTATCCCCTCCTTCATCATCACACTGGCACTGTACTGTATATTAATAAAGACATTTCTGACACTTCCAGTAACTAAATATCTTGAGACAAAAATCTGAAACCCATATCAAATTGTAAGTACTCAAAAGAGAGAATTCTCAGTGTTTGCTGACATTTATGGAACAGATAAAACTTAGAACACATGAATTACTCTCTCTTCCAAAAATATGCTCACACCTGAAAAATTCCGCCCTCCTCTGTGGCCCTTTTGCTTTACCTATGCCAAGTGATAAAATCTCACTCACCTTCAAGGCCAAGCTTCCCTGATTTTCTGAGCTAAACTGTTCTCTCTCTGGTGGCATTGTGTAAAGTACCTGAACTACAATATTTATTTGTATATTTTTCTGAGTTAGACTGTGCCTCTTGAATCAGAGAATATTTGCTGATAAGAAAACAAATTAAATTGCTCAAGACTGTGTTTTTTCCATTTGTCCTTCTCCAAACTGGGAATTTGTAGCTATTTTATTTCTTATCTACTACTGAATATGGGAGGCAAGGATTATTAAAAATTGCCAGAGTACTTTATACTCTGTTGGACATATATTTGGTCCTGATGGACAATTCTGAATATTATTCAAATAATATGGCATGAGCTAGATAATAACTGGCTAGGATTTGTGATTGTTCCTTGGGAAATGGTGAATAAGTGAAAAGAAGAATAAATATAACAATTTCCGTGATCAGAGATGTTGACTATGGCACACTACTAATAGTCTACCAGTATACTTTTCTCCATCTTCTACAATAACATAGTTTAGCTGTCACAGATCTACACAACCCAATAGTACAATTCTCAGCTTTGACCTAAATGTGACAAACTTCTGGCCTATGGAATTTGAGCAGAAAAGATTTGTGCCATATTCAGTACATATTTACAAGCTTTTAGAAATAAAAAGTGAATTTAGTACAATCAAATAATACAAGGTCAATATAGAACAAATTGTATTTTGTTAAGTCTGAATACTGTTAACTATTCATGAAGGAAGTGTAAGTCAAATAAATGTGCCCTTTTAATAGTACAAAAAAAGATGAAATATTTGGTATAATTTAATAAAATATGTTTAAGACTTGTACATTGCAATCTAAAATACCTCAGTTCAGATTAAAGAGGTCATATATAGAAAGAGACATATCATTTTATCAAGATGTCGATTCCCTCCAAACTGATCTACAGATTTAACAAAATCTCAATTTAAATCCTATCAGGCTTTTAGAAAACCTTACAGGTTGATTTTAAATTTATAAGTGAATGAAAAGAACTTAAAATAATGTTGAAAACAAACATGTTTGGAGAATTTACACTAAGTTCTTTTTAAAAATCTTAAAAATAAGGGTTTCCCAACCTGGACACTTGTGACATTTGGGCTATGTAATTCTTTCTTGTGAGGGATTTTCCTGTGCATGTAGGGTGGTAGCAGCATCCTTGGCCTCTACATAGCAGATCCCCTACCCCTACAGTTGTGACAACTAGAGATGCTTCCAGACATTGCCAACTGTCCCTTACAGTCTAAATTATCCCCAGTTGAGAACCACTGATATGAAGTTACATAACTTAGCCAAAGGATAAAAAACATTGCTAAGTGAAAAAAGTAAATATATACTGTATGTCCAAACAGACATCCTGGAAAAAGCAAAGCTATAGAGACACAGTAAAAAGGTCTGGGGTTGCCAGGGGTTCTGGGGAGAGATGAAAAGGTGAGACACAGGGGATTTGGAGGGTGATGAAATAATTCTGTAGGATATTATAGAGGTGGATACATAAAATTATGCATTTATCAAAACCCATAGGGCTTTATAGTACAAAAATCAAAACTGAATGTAAATTTTTAAAAAAGAAATTATTTAGGAGGTTTGGGGAGCCCACAATGGGATCAACTGTGACAAGAGACTATAACTATCACAAATGTATAAAACAATCTCACTGAAGGGAATGGAGGAAAAGGTGTTGACCTAAGAAACTTTTGGAAATGAATGATCTAGACTCTATAAGACTTAAGGCAAAAGGACATGGACTTAAACACTACACTCTAGTTGATAAGGTTTTTCCTGTGGGAGTACAGGTTAAAGACTCCGGTACTGGTATACATGCATACTGGAAATGAACAATTACATAAGTGAATGGCAGGTGATGGGAGCCATATTTCTCACTGTTGAAGTTAGAGTTTACAAATAAATGAGGGCGGGGCGGGGGGGGGGAACTAATCCATGTGATTATGGATTAGACTTTGAGACATGAGTAAGAGCTCATGTTTAGAATATTATAGATACAGATGGTTACCTATGTTACCTATTTATAGATATGAATATAACAAGTTGGTACACAGACATAATTCTCCTTGCTATGTCAGCTGAAGTTCTTAGAAGCAAAACCCAAGAGCAAGGTAGGGGAGGGTGGGGGTTAAGGGGAGAGATCAAACAAAGGACTTGTATGCATGCATATAAGCATAACCAATGGACACAGACACCAAGGGGGTAAGGGCATGAGTGGGGGTGGGGGCCAATAGGGGTATAAGGAATCAATAAAGAAAGAAAAAAAACAATAGCAAAGAACACAACTACAGTCCAAGGTCATGACTTTAGCTGCACGCCCATCTCTGCAATGCAGTACCCAATTTCATTGCCTCCCTCCCTGCCTTTCTTTCCTTAATTTACTTGGTTCATGTCTATAATACATCAACAGAGAATAATAGCTTTGTGCATTCCTCATCCAAAACAAAAACTGCCATTGAAATGAAATTGCATTTCATCCGAAGGCACACTAAGACTTTTATCCACTATAATATGACTGATGGAAGCACTCATTTTAATCTGGAGAAAGAGAATTTCTCAATACCCTTAAATCATATCACTTACAAATTTCACAGATCTCACTTTGGCTTTGAGAGAAAGTTTATAAAATATACTACATACAAAATGTTAGGCCAGCTATAATACATAATAAGAAATAAGTATAATATTTTGGAATGAAATTACAACACAGTAGTAGGAGTAATAATACTATCTACATTTTATTGAACTCTGTATATAATGACAATTTTCTAAACCCATTGTGTACATAATTGCTTTAAGTTCTTGCACAAATGCAAGTTTTTATTTATATTTATATTTTAAATGAATGTGCTACTCACAATCCCTGCATGACATAATGCCATCATTTCCATCTCCAATTTAATGATGAAACCACTGAGGTTTAAGTTGCCTAAGAATCATGTGTATTAATGGTAGAAATGGGATTATAATATGCATCTAATACCAAATCCCAGGCTCTTTACCTTTACCCTATGTTGTCCCCATGAGTTATAAACAGTATCTTCAGTAATTAGTGTTCTGATACTCAAAGGGAAAAAAAGTAAGGAAGGAAGAAGGAAGGAAAGAAACAAGCAAACAAAAAAAAAGGGCTGGGGAGGGAAAGAAGGAAAAAAAGTGTTAAGGGTTCCTTTAAAAATTGCTACATTCAAGTATTTTTCATAATATTGCCTGCTGTCTGGTTTTTACAAATAATTTGGACCATGTGTGATAATGTGTTCAGCAGAAGCTTGGCTAAACTTTGAATAAAGACAAGCTCTGTGTTTTATTCCTGGATCCACCACTGACTTGTTGAGTTTAATTGAATAAACTCACTTCAATTTTTGGAGATTCATATGTAATTTCAATAAAACGAGAAGGTATCTAATTTCTAAGGTCACCTAACATTTTCAAATGAAGCTGATACAATTTGAACTCCATATAGATTCATGTTTCTCCTTTAGTGAATATGGTAAACCAGAGAACGTAGGATCAACTACATTCTGACGTATTACTCTCTTTGTGTTCAGTCTTCATGTATTTATTTGCAAGGGTAACATGGTTCCTATAGATTCCCTTTCCCCATCAATACAGAATGTAGGGATCAGCAGAGGGCAGCAGAACTCTAGCAATGAAAAGAGAATTCCCGTACAAGTTCATCACAGATTGCTTCTGCATAATTATGATATACATTTCCTTCAACTTTACATTTTAGCAGGCAGTTATGTTACTTGTGGATCTATTTGATCCCTTTAGACTTGTTTTAAAGCTTTATTAGGGCATGTCTAGAATATCTGTTACTCTACTACTAATTTAGCCGTTTTAACACCAAATTGTGATCTTTGGGGTCACTACTGAATGTCCTGGGTATTTAGTTCTTTCTACTCTGAGCATTTCAAACTCAATCATCACCCAACCCTTTGGAAGCTGTGGAAATTGCTGCATTACTGTTTCCTGGTAGTTGTTCTTACTCTGATAGTCTTTTTTTTGCCTGGACTCATGGTGTCTCACCCTACAAATATGCAGCTGAGAATTCAGCCAAAGCCTTAAGGAGAACCCATACAGATGTTTTGAACTCTCTTTCTGTAACTACTTATAATCTCTGTGACTCTATGAACTCTCACTGCTACACCTTCCTGAGCTCTAATCTCTGTCTCCTCAACCCGTGAGCATGCCGTGCTCTGCTTTGGTTGCCCCTCACTACACCATGGAGTATAGATGCCCTGAACAAGAAGTCCAGGGATAACATCTTGCACTTTATGTTCTGCCTTTTGTCAAGGATCACAGTCCTACCAGTCACATTGTTCATTATCGTAATACAGTTGTTTTATATATTTTGTCCATTTTCTAGTTACTTATGGCAGAAGGCCAAGTGCAGTATCTTTCCATTACCAAAAAAAGTGTAAATCCTCACATTGCATTGATATTTAATGTCTTCAAAATTCTTTACTACTTTTCATATTTCCCAAGTAGAACTTGTTTTAGTTAATTTAGTGATCATGCTACTATAAAAATACTAAGTTAACCAAACTTATTAAGAGTCTACTATGTTGAATTGTCTCAAGAGAATTTTGTAAATCGCTCTTTTGAGGTTATCTAATGGCACTAGGAAAACATTTTGGTTTGGCCAGATATTTTTTATTATATATTTATATCCATCTTATTAGCATTGTTTCTTTTCAAATGTGGGGGCCAAGTCTGTGAAGTCATGATAGAATTCCTAAATCTCCCCCAGAGAACTGTCTTATGTTCTATGAGTTTCTCACAAAGGTTCTTTAATCAGGGCAGCCTATTTAGAGCAGTGATATCTTTATTATTGGTACTTATTTTACAGTGGGGGTCTACCTTGATGTCAGTAACTTTGGCTACCAAATCCTTTTTTTCCCCATAGCTTTTCAGAGTCATAAAATAGTCCCTAAATAAAACAACTACCAGTATTTAAATATTTACCCATCTTTCAAAAGAACAAGTTATTGTGCTCTAGAGAAGTCTACAAATTTGGCCACTTGAGACAATTTGTTTTTGTTGTTGTTTAAATCTTTATTGTTGAAAGTATTACATAGGTCCTCCTTTTCCCCCTACTAACCTCTTCCAGCCCACTCCTATCCCCCTCCCCAAGCCCTCACCATCCCATTGTCTGTGTCCACAGGTTATGCACATATGTATACAAGTTCACTGGTTGATATGAATTATGGTAAAAGATTAGATATTACAGGACCATTATTGAAACAGTTGCACTCGGGCAGCAGATCTGAAGGAGAAATAAAATGTGGGTACAAGGGCACTGAGTATATTTGTTGATCTAAAGATCCTAGATTACCCTTGTGTCAAGCAAGGTTCTTCAAAACTATTTTTGATAAAACAATCATATATAATAAAAGCCTAGGTGGCGTCGCACGACATCACAAGATGGCCACCCTCACATTGTCACAAGATGGTTGCCACAAGATGGCCGGCAGGGGAGAGCAGTTGGGGGTGATCGGGCCGGCAGACGATTGGGCCTGCAAGGGAGCAGTTAGGCGTCAATCGGGCTGGCAGGGGAGCGGTTAGGGGGCGATCAGGCTGGCAGACAGAAGCGGTTAGGGGCAATCAGGCAGGCAGGCAGGCCAGCGGTTAGGAGCCAGCAGTCCCAGATTGTGAGAGGAATATCCCAGATTGGAGAGGGTGGAGGCCGGGCTGAGGGACACCCCTCCGTGCATGAATTTCATGCACTGGGCCTCTAGTATAATTATAAAACAATGAGACTTGTACTCAAAACCTTAAACCAAAGAGCTGGATTTATTGCTGATTTAAGTAAAAGAGCTATGTTGATAAGATAGCTTCAATGAGCAATGCAAACTGCTAATTTTATATAGAGCTTCGGGGGGAAGATTGCTTCAGGTTGTTCTTGTGTAGGAACACGAGTGGTCAACATCAGCATTGAAACCATACCTTGTATTGGTTATAGAGGCAGTATTGGTTCAATGCCATTCTTAGAAGTATGATTACTGGAGTGAGCTGACTGCCAACTGGGTGAGTTTCCAGGCCTGAGATTATTAGTAATTGGCCTGCAGGGGTAGATTCACTGAAGTTGGTTGTCATTGCTCAATTAGACAGATTTAAATCCAGTTCCGAGTTTTACTTGTTACCATGGTAAGGATTAAAAGAAAAGAAAAGAAACACATAAGCGTAGGAATTTGTTAAGAAGTACACGCAAGATCTAATCCTTAGAATTAGTCCCTTATTCTATATCTCTCATGGTGATTCTTTTTCTCTCATGGAAATCTCATGCAGCTATTCAAAGCAGGAATCCTTTTCCTACTTTGACCACTGATGATCTTCCACCAGTGAACTTGCACTAGTGAACTTGCAGAAACTTGCACAATGTTCAATAAATATTTTTGCTGGATTAAACAAATTCATGCCCACTCATTCTCAGTATTCTTAATAGGCACTGAATAAACATTATCATAATTCAATTTAACTGGCTCTATTTAAACTAGATAATCTCACGCTCCTGAAACTTGATTATTCAAAGGCAATGGAACAGGGTTAGAAGAGTTATTGGAGACAAGGGATAGTGCAGCCACAAGACCAATGTCTCCTTTCTCCTTGATTCAATTGCCTCAATTTCCATCTGCCTCTAATGACAGTGAAATTTTAGTTAGCCTCATGAAATTAATTTATGTTTAAATGTAAATTGACTATACTATACAATGGCTGTGCATGATAGAATTGGGCATGCTGTTAAACAAGTTAAATTTGTTCATGAAATGCGACTTTGAAAATGAGATGTGTTTTAATGAATGGCAGAGCTGAGGATGAACTTTATACTGAATCTGTAATGTGGATCTATGCCATTTTTCTTTTAGAGAAACATGGGAAGAACTTGAGGAGTTATTTTCTTTGAAATTAATGCCATGGTGAATATTATCACTATTATCACCACAAACAGTTAAATCAAATTAGAAATGAGAAATAAACTTTGCCATTGTATTCCTAATTTAATTTAAAACATTGAAACTGGAAACATAGTTTGAAACACATAAATGCAGATATCAAGTGAAATGTCTAATCATTCTCTGCCTTCAGCTGATTTAGGGATGCATTTCAATATCTAAAAGAAAAAAATAGCAAATATTTGCCACATTCAATAATATTTTCTAGAACTGTGTAGAATGAGTATTCCACAGGGCCTCTTCTTTGTAAATATAAATCCCCCCTCAATAAATATTCTTAATAAATTACCTGTGAAATGAATAGCTAACCCTTAGCCATTTACCCAGAATATCCCTGTTCATCACCTCCACAGTTCTATTGAGGGGAATCTGACAGAAAGCCAAACCTGGTAGTATTTTAAAATTTCTTCCTCTATTAAGTTTTTCTTTTTTAAAAAAAGGTGGGGGGCTTGTCATTAAGCCTTCTAGAGTAGACAGAGATATAGGGGAGAAAAGTAATTATTTATATTATATTACCCTTTATATCCTGGAGGATAGTAAGTATTTTCTGTTTTGCAGATACTGCAGGCTCAGATAACAACAATGAATTGTTATGACAGTGAATGAAATTTTCATGAGTTATGTCCAATACCTAATCTTAATACCTCAAAAATCTAGCTCAAATAAACTGACTTATTAACTGACATTTCAAAATTGCTTAAGAATCAAAGCGGATAAGCAGATGAGAAATAAGCATATGAAAAGATATTGAACATCATATGTCATCAGGAAATTGCAAATTAAAACAACAATGAGATATCTCTACACAGCTATAAAAATGGCCAAAATCCAAAGCATTGACAACACCAAATGTTGGCAAGGATGTGGAGCAACAGCAACTCTCATTATTTGCTGTTGGGAACACAAAAATGGTACAACCACTTTGGAAGACAGTTTGGTAGTTTAAAAAAAACAAACAAACAACAAAAACTGAACAGCCTGGTCAGTGTGGCTCAGTGTTTGAGCATCAACCTATGAACCAGGAAGTCATAGTTTGATTCCTGGTCAGAGCACATAGCAGGGTTGCAGGCTCAATCCCCAGTAGGGGGCGTGCAGGAGATCGCTGATCAATGATTCTCTCTCATCACTGATGTTTCTGTCTCTCTCCCTCTCTCTTCCTCTCTAAAATATACATATATTAGTATATATATTAAACCTGAACATACTCTGATATAATACAGTAATCACACACTTTGGTACTGGAAACTAATACCCATATAAAACTTGCACACATTTATAGCAGCTTTGTTCATAGTTAACAAAACTTGGAAGCAACCAAGATGCCCAGAAAAATGAACAAATAAATAAACTGTGATCTGGACAACAGAATATTATGCAAGCACTAAAAAAAATGAACTATCAAGCAGTGGAGACCCTTAAATGCATAAATGTAAGTGAATCCAATTTGAAAGGCTACGTACTGTATGTTTCTAACTACTATAACATTCTGGGAGAGGCAAAATTACAGAGACAGTAAAATGATTAGTGGTTGCCTGGTTAAGGGAGGGGGGGGGCATGAATAGGCAGAAGATTTCTATGGCAGAGAAACTAATCTGTAGAATACTACAATGGTTATATATTGTCAAAACCCATCGATTCTGCAACATCAAAAGTGAAGTAATATGGACTATGGACTTTGAGTGCTAATTATGTGTCAGCATTATACATTCACCAAATTGTGACAAATGTACCACTTTGATGCAAACTCCATCATGGGAGTGGTTGTAGGGGAAATTGAGGCACATAAGAACACACCCATCATTGGAGACCAAGGTGGAAAATATCAAAGATGAGGCAGTAGAGCCTGGTTTCACAGGATGCCCCATTTTGATGGCTAAATGGAAAAATATGACAGGAAAGGAAGTGATAAGGGCAATTCCTTGAGGTACAGGATTAAATGTCATTCATAGAAAATCCAGAAGACTTCAAAGAAGGAGCAGGTAACAGTACCAAGTATCACTGAGAAATACATTTTTATAGATCCTGAGGATTACTCAGCATAGGTCACTGAGCTTTAGAAAGCAAGGTGGAAGTGGAAGCTGGTTATAGAGGTAAGATGGAAATTAAAGATGGGAGTGAGGGAACATTTACTTGGAATAGGAAACAGAGGAACTGCCTGAATGTTAGATTTGTCAGAATATGAAATCAGATGCTGATCGGGGAACTCCTACAAATGAGCCCCAGCTGCCTGCCTTCACTGATCCTATGTTTCAAATACTCAGGTTGATATTCTATACTTATCTCCTCACGCACCTAGTTTTCTGAAATTGTTAGACTAAGGTTCATGTAAAGGCAGCTCTTAGTTCTCACCTCAAGATGGACAGAGTGGACTGGTGGTCCCAGCACGACAGTGTCGCTCAGTGAAGTGTGCACACATTGGGTCCCATCAGCTGGGTTCAATCTCTGCTTTGCTATATTTATATGCTTTGAGAACTCACAGAAGTTACTTAAACCCTCCAAAATTTTATCAACAAAATATAAATGCAAAAAATAACATCACCTGTGAAGTTTGAAAATAGTGTACATAAAACTTTATGAATTTAGAGTGGAGGAAAGAGGCCTTACTTCCTTTCACTGGTAGATATAGACACTTTTCATTCACATTTCCTTTGCTGGCTACAGTCACTTCTGCCTCTTGGACCACTTCTTCAGCTTGTCCCGATTTGAGCTATGACTCTCACTCAGAATCAGCTGTGTAACCCTCTTCTCCTCATGTCATATAGTCTATGAGAATAATGTTATAAAACATTTTTAATATATGCAACATTGTCTAAAAATCTAAAATCTCTTGCCAATATAAACTATTCCTATATTGACATTTTTTTTCATTTTTAATTTTACACCTTTAACCACATAATTTAAATATGTGATGAAAATCATCACAATTGTCAATATTGTATATTAGTGAAATTATGTAATTGTATCCCAGAGATACTTCAAATTTAATTTGTCTAAAATGGACTCCAACATTTGCCCTGTAAAAACCAACTATTTCTATGCATTCCTTGCATTGATTCATAGCATCACTGATCTTCTAAATTTTCCAAATAAAAATCATGGCTGTTATCCTTGACTTCTTTCCTTATAGCCCATATCAATAAATTACCAACCAACTCATTTTCATCTAGCTACCTAGTGTGCCATTTCTTTTCATTACCATGGCTGCCAATATTGTGCATGCCACCACACTCTCACTGAGGTAACTGTTCTAACTGCTGTCCCTTCTTCTGAATCAGCTAATGGGCAAAATCCAGGCATAGTTTACTTACTGTATGTGTCGGCTTTCACAATACAACAATGGAGGTGAGTAGTTGTGATAGGGACCTTATGTAATGCTATCTGGCCCTTTGCAGAAAAGTTTTGTTGATCTTAACCTAAACTGGCCCTCTCCAAACTCTTCCATACTCCTGTTAAAACATTTCACCTAAAAACTCAAATATGATCATTACACTCCTCCATTTAAAATAATGGAAGTTACCGCTATATCCCTCAAAGTGTTAGAAGTTTTCTTCTAGTCCAGGATAATGATTGATCAACAAGAGAAATATTATAAAAGATTTAGAAGGGTGAGTTCTCAAGACGTATTTAGAATCTTGTAAAGTAAACAGAAGAGGGAACTAATTTGATGTGCCTACTTATAAGCCTATTGATAAGCCTATGCTTTGCTCCAGATTAATGAATGGATTAGAAGGAGCCTGGGTGAATGGGAAGTGTACAGAGGAGATGTGGGAGACTCAGTTGATAGGCTTATTTACACACTCACATTGTACCTTAGCACTTTTTCACTTTCTCCTTGGGGTCAGTATAGTATAGTCATCATGCAAAAGGACTCAGTTAAATCAGACCTTGGTTCACATTCTATCTCTGAAACTTAATAGCTGTGTGGCAGTGGCCTGATGGCAGGGACTGTAGGGTAATGCCCATATGTAGCTATGTGGTTACCCTAATAAACAACCTTACCCTAAGAGCCTAGACACAGTATAAAACAGGATACATAAGTTTCCTTTATAAAAAGGACCAAGTCCATTTCATTAAGATGAAGAGCAATATTTCAATACTGTATCCTAAGTATATGTATATACTTATAATATACTAGAGGCCCGGTGCACAAAATTCGTGCACTGGGGTAGGGGGGCATTGCTCAGCCCGGCCTGCACCCTCTCGCAATCCGAGACCCCTCGGGGGATGTCCGACTGCCGGTTGGGGATCGGGCCTAAACCGGCAGTCGGACATCCCTCTCGCAATCCAGAACACTGCATGCATCAGTTACCATACTTTTCATACAGGTGAAAGGCATCTTGCTGTTGTATGGGCAGCTACATTTTTTGCCCTGATTATAAAAAGTAGTACATAACATGATCCTTCTGAGACAGTAGTACCATTT
>NW_005369942.1:9683663-9715920 GCF_000412655.1 Myotis brandtii
ACATGCATGTCATTGCTACATCATCCTGTTTTTTCAGTGTTAGAGTAGCCTTGACAGGTTTTAATTTTTAAATCTAAGAGACTGTTCCCAATATATAGGAATACATGTTCATCCCTATCCCTATGTATAATAAACAGGATTTGGACAGTTTTGAGATTCTTCTGATGAATTAGGATTAAGCAGCTACAGATCTCTTTTTCAGATACTGTGGAAGCCACCTTCCTCATTTAACTGTGTGTGGGATATAGCAGTTTTAAGCTATGACATAGTCACTTGCAATCTGGGACCCCTCAGGGGATGTCTGACTGCCAGCATTGGACATCCCCTGAGGGATGTAGCAGTGCACCAAGTGGCAGGCAGCCAGGGAGGAGCTTGAACCAAAGCTGGGTGCTGCGCCACTCGTGCTAATCCTGGTCTGCTGCGCCTGCTGCCACCACTCGGTAGTGCTGCCGTGGAGTCGGGAGAGGCTCCCGCCACTGCAGCTGCGCTCGCCAGTCATGAGCCGGGCTTCTGGCTGAGCGGTGCTCCCCCATGTGGGAGTGCACTGACCACCAAGGGGCAGCTCCTGCATTGAGTGTCTGCCCCCTGGTGGTCAGTGCGCATCAGAGCTACTGGTTGACTGGTCGTTCCATCTTAACAGTCACTTAGGCTTTTATATATATAGATTATATATACATAATATATATGTATATTTATATATATGTATATTTATATATATGTATATTTATATACACACACACACACACATACACACACACATACATATATTAAACTTCTGCCCTGAAATAGTAGTTAAGGGAATTTTAGATATTGTTAGAGACTCTTCACTTCACTTGAGAGCCAAGTCAGTACCCTGGGTGATGGTGATGGCCATGAGTATGTTATTACTTGGTGCTGATTATCACAGAGGCACATTTTGCAATCCTATCTTCTGCCACTGATCCCAGACTTCCTCTGTTTTTCTTCTTTTAAAAAAAGTAAATATTTGGAAAGTACAAGAGAGCAAGATTTCTTTTCTTCTTAAATTTGGCAAATGGAATACCAGGAAAGCCAAAGAAAAAGTCTGTCAGAAATATTTTCTTCTCAGTTTCATTGATGACATTTCTGTCAGGTTTTTGGAAAGGCCATAACACGCAGATGTTAAATGCTTAGTTGGAACTGAAAATGCATGTCCATTTCCTGTGGTCAGGAGTGAATCAAGCAGTCTGTCTGCAGCTCTTGCCCTGATCTGCATTAAACTAACCATACTGACTTTTACATTAAAGTGGTTGAACAATAAATAAGGTCAACACCACCACTGCTTTGCGGCAAAACAACTCTCAACATTGCTCTGTATGGCTTACCAATAATCCATTTTTAATGTCCAGCTCAGTTAGAGACTGATATGGAAAAGTAATCCCTGGCTCTGAAATGGGAAATAACAATTACTATTAATTGTGTGAGACAGATTGCTGACATCAGACAAGGACACTGTCTTAACATATTTCAAAAAGTAGCAAGTATACTCACTGCACATAGGAAACTCCTGAACAAAGATCCCAAAAGGGAAAAGAATTACAGGATTCAAGCCACACTTTAAGCACTGCCATTCCTAATATCTACCCAGAACCTCCTTCAACCTGTACAGAGAGCAACAAAAGTGCATGTCCCACTGTAACACTCTCTAGTCTGATCTAAAGGGCTCTAACGTTCTGCATGTGTTCAAACTTATTTATGACCTTTACAGTCTTTGAAAAACCCTGGATAGAGAAGTTGAGATTCCTTCTTTCCTGAACTTGTCCCCAATGAATAAATCCATCCAGGGCAATTTTTAAGTGAAAATTCAATTATTTATAGCTACATTGTCTTTTATTGTGTAGCTGAATATTTGTATAAAGTTAACCCCATCGTGTCTACTCAGAGATTGGCCATCCCAACATGTGCACTAGGCATGGTGCCAATCCATCCTACCCATCAGGGCAGCCTCAGCCGACTGCTCTGCATCCTGTCCCCACTCTGCAAGCACCTCTCCCCCATTTCCCTCCTTCCTTCGGCATTTAGAAGCAATGCTTTGGTTCATCAGACATTAAGGACCCTATTAAAGGCAGTTTTTCAGTAATATCAGTAGATTCTACAAATTACCATAAATCAGAACGTCATGAATGTTCTCTTTTTATAATTTCCCACACAAAAAGTAAAATATATAAAAATGGGGTTACTGTTAAGTTTAATGGTGAAACAAAAATGAGATGGTTAATTCCACTTGCATGGATCAGGACATTCTTCACTAAGAGAAAAGTGATCTGAATCTTGAGGATGAGATGATGACTGTGAGACTTTCATAGGGAGAAAAAAGGCGAGAGGAAAAGTTGCTTGATCATTTATGTCCAAGGTCTTCCCACAAAAATTTGACTATTAGGTGTCAATTAGTTGCCTTACCCCTGCCATCTATATGGACAAAATTGCCTTAAGAATAGACAATTGAAAAGGAAAACCCATACATTTAAAAAAATCAAGAGTAAAACATCAACTATCAGTAATACAACAAAACAAACTCAAAGATATAGCATGTATTTAAATTCCAGAATGTGCATAATCACTCAGTATTGCTGGGAGAAATGCCTTTGTAGGGTTTAACTGAGAGACTCAAAATCAATGCAGCAGACATTAATTGAGCAACATACAGATGTAAGTAAGGAAGCAAAAATTAAATTCTAGAGAGCCAAAACTTTTATGGGAATAGCATTTCCATGGATGCATCTATAAGACTTTTTTTTTTCAAGTACACTTCCTTTTTCAAATATGGTAGGACAGGTGAGTTTATGACTAATTAATGTTTAAATAATTAAAAATAATTAATTCTAGAGACTTGAAATAAGCATTGATGTAATTACAATTCTTTGCCATAAAAATGTACAATCTAGTAACATGACAGATGAGGAAATAGGATTGGTTCTTGGTTCTTAAGCACTTAAAAATGAACATTTTAAAAACATTTAAACTGGGGACATCTGTCATAGTGTCAACAATAAAAAATGAGTAAACAAATGATACTCAACAAAAATATTTCATGGCTTACATGTAGGAGGTAGAGAAATTAAGATGCAATTTATATATTTCCATTAAGTTTTTATAAATAGATCATTTCTTATTCCTTGATGTGTAAATGAATGGGAGACAGTACAGAATATATCAGTTAATATTTCACAAAAATTCCTTTTTTCATTTCCTCCAAAAAATTGTCTCTGATGTAAATTCATTTGTTAAATAATTATATAAATTCATTCAACTTATTCAACAAATATTATGGGTCAGTTATTTTACATTATAATGGAAAAATAAAAGCTATACCCAATTCAACCAACTATTAATATTTAACTAAGATTTTGAATAAATATTTTTTAGACTTGTATACCATAAATTTAACCTGATGTAACAGTAGGTTTTAAGGGTAAGTTATTTTTTATGGGAATGGTCAGTTTTATGAGTTAGTGAACTTGTCATTCCCTGGAAAGAAAAGAAATGGCTGATAACCTAGTGGGGTAACTGTAAGGGAGTTTTGTGACAAATATAAGATTTTAAAATTCTCAGTAAATAGATACGAATGCACAAAGTAAACAGAATTTTCCTTGAATTAAAAATAATGTGCACTGAAGTTACAATTTTGAATCAAAGGATCATGAAGAAGATTTCTGAGGAACGCTCACATCTTATTTACAGGCAGGTATAGCATGTTGCACCGGTTATGCCACTCAGTACAATCCAAAGCTTCTATCTTACCTCTCCACTGTTGTAGTCAGGGAATAGCAGCCACATTTACGTACCTAATTTAAGCTTAATTTTAAAGGTACATCTTCTGTATGAAATTTTAGTAGGCTTACGAATGTCAAATATTTAGAAATGTCCACTGTTTCGGAACATCAGCCACCTCATGACTTTCATTGGTTAATGAAGGTTTGGCTACAGTTTTGTAAATTTTTATCTGTAAAAAGGTTTTCCTTTTTGACAGGTTCCTTAATGCTGATGTGGAATGCAGCTGTTGAACACATAACTGAGAGATGTGGGATATAAATAACACAGGATAACTTCCCAAATGCAAATCACTGATACTCTACCACTACCATGGAGTAAAATTCCTAACAAGAAAGTTGCACAGGAAGTTTCAGAAAGAAAATTTTAAAAACAGATTTGCTCCCATTCTGTCTGATTCTCTGTTAGTGATTTTCCAGACACAATATAGAGGTTCTGGTTTGAAAACAGCCTTAGGCAGGGCGGCAGAGAGGTTTTATTTCATAAAAGCACACTATTTCCATTAAAGTCCACACGGAGAGCTGAAAGATATGCCATTCTTCCAGAGAAGCAACTCTCATAAATCCTAATAACATAAGGAATTCTAAAACCAAATCAAATTGTAGCTCAGACCATTTGGGATTGGGGGGGGGGCATGCCACATATTTTTTGAGGAGTCAAATAAATAGAATTGCATTCTCAGCCTGCACAACATCTCACACCAGTAACACCTGTTGTTGTTAGCCTTTACTTTCTCAAAGTGATGCATGAGCATAAAGTCATCTGAGTGACCCACTAGGAAACCTCAGAAGTTTTGTGATAACATAAATAGACCAAGTAAACAAACGTCCATGTGAAAGCAATGGACATCTCATCATCAAGCTTCTTAATCTTCAGAAATTTTTCAGATTCTGAAAATGGAATATGATTTACAGTTCTATAAATGCCATTGCTTCAGACTTTCATTCTTCTATGATCACAGCTGTGAAAGGAGAACTGAGAGGTTCCTTCTAAGTTTTCATTGTAACCAAATAAATGATAAATAAAGCACAGCTAAACCATTCATATGTCTGGGGTCCCAAGAAAGCAAAATGGTTGGCTTGGAAATAAAGGGGAATGTAATGTGTGTGTGTGTTTTTTATATGTTGCCAGATGGATAGTAAAAAGATTGTATAAAATTGTGTGTGTGTGTGTGTGTGTTTCAGGACAGGAAGAGAAAGGTTGGGAATTGAGTAGGGCTAATGCTTAAACGTAGATGTGAAAGGAAATAAAGTTCCTTGTATATAAAAGATTTAGAGTTTAATTCCTCCTGAAGAAACATTGAAACACTCAAGGTTTCTAAGTAATAACAACATAAACAGACTTATCTATTTATATAAAAGGCTAATATGCAAAGTGTCCCTTTGGGACTTCGACTGGGAGACTGGGAGTTCAATCGCTCACTATGACATGTGCTAACAACCACCAGGGGGTGGCGTGGAATGCAGGAAGGCCCCAGCTGGCAGCTGAAGGCCCAGATCGGCCCTGATCACTGGCCAGGCCTAGGGACCCTACCCATGCATGAATTTCGTGCACCAGGCCTCTAGTTGATTTAGAAAGATCATGTACAAGGCAGTGTGGAAAATAAATGGATGGACATGAGACTGATAACAGCGAGGCACAGTGAGGGTCATCCTAGGCTCATGGTCAGCAAACTGCGGCTCGCAAGCCACATATGGCTCTTTGGCCCCTTGAGTGTGGCTCTTCCACAAAATACCACGTGCGGGCACGCACATACAGTGCGATTGAAACTTCGTGGCCCATGCACAGAAGTTGGTATTTTGTGGAAGAGCCGGTATTTTGTGGAAAAGCCACACTCAAGGGGCAACAGAGCTGCATGTGGCTTGCGAGCCGTGGTTTGCCGAGCCTCAGTTTGCTGACCACTGTCCTAGGCAAAAGTTAAAATCAAGAAGAAACTGCGGAAATGGAAGGAAGATACAGATTTATAAGATCTGAGGTTTTTGTATTTGTATTTGTCATGGTTTGTGTATTAGTCTGTATATTAGTCAGGGTGCTCTAGAGAAACAGAATTAACTAGATATATTTGGGTTGATTTTAAGGAATTGGCTCATGTGATTATGGAGGCTGGCAAGTCTAAAATCTGCAGAGTGGGTCAGCAGGCTAGAGACCCAGGGAAGAGCCAATGTCAAAGCTCAAGTCCAAAGGCTGCCTGCTGATAAAATTGTCCCTTACTGGGGGAGGGTCATTCTTTTTTTTCTATTCAGGTCTTCAACTGATTGAATGAGGGCCACCAATATTAGGAGGGCAATTTCCTTTACTCAAGGTTCGCCAATTTTGATGTTAATCTCTTCCAAATATAGTGACAGAAACATCCAGAATAATGTTTGACCACATATCTGGGCACCATGGCTCATCCAAGTTGACACATAAAATTATCAACCACCAGTACATAAGATTGATTGGAAAATACAAGAATAAAGGAAGTAAGAATCTGAGGATGAATAAGGCGTGTTCAAGTATTAGGAGCTGAAAGCTCCGTTTTTACTGCTCAGTTCCACTTACAGGTTCCCAGAGTCAAAAGCAGCTGTTTGACCAGATGGCTGTTAGCCAGGATATTTTCTGTTCCACTGACCTAGGAAGCAAGACAGGCACAAAACAAGATACGGATTCAAAGGAAAAGACTAAATAAACTGTATCATAGACATCAGCCTGACTATTTTGTTTAGAAACCGGCAGAATGACACACAAAGTCACTGTATGTATCTTCCAGCTGGAAAATGTTTCCAACTAAAGAAAGGAGGTCAGAGGATTCTCAAAAGAATTGTTGAGACTATGAGTTGGAAAAGGAATGTAACAAACCCTACCTCAATGTCACTACAACAAATGTCAGTCTTATCTTGAAAAAGCCCTGTGTCTATCCTAACTTACACTGAAACTTTGCATCAGAGCCAAGTCCTAAAAGAAGATGCCGTAGAATCATAGCTAGGGTATAATCAAAACACGTCTCTTAAAGCTTATGTCCCTGCTACTAGCCTCTCATAACAGCTAACTTAGAAAACAGACCATGGCCCCCTCTGTAGGGGAACATCATTCGTAACATCTTGTTCTCATTCTGGCAGGGCAGTCGTGCATGCAGTGGTTCAGGTGCGAAATGAAGGAGAAATCCCTGGAACTGAGACACCTGGTTAGAACCCACTGAGGTAACTGATACATTTGAAAATTCCTGAAAGTTAGGGACACCTGAACTTTTAATTTGCTAGTTTAGGTATGTACGTATATGTACACAGGTGTACACAGTTGAGAAATCCCTTGCTTGGAAAATGAGTGAGGACAACCTATCCTATTTCCCCCTTGTGTAATAATTAATTATGCTATAAACATTTCCTCGCTTGGAAGATCAACCGAAAAAAGTCATAAATAATATATTGAGAAAACTTAGCTGTTTTTAACTCAGAAAAGTCTCATAGCTGCCACTTTTCACTGAATTAGTCAAATTAAATAGTCCTGCAAGACATTAGCCCACCATTTCAGTATCCCCCTAACTCAGTCCCAAGTACATTTCTTTCTAATTCAGTTTTCTATATGTTAGAGCTCATTAGACTGTAGCTAATGTTTTCTATCTAGCAGGAGTTTAATCAAATAAGCAACATTCAGGTTCCTATTTGAAAGTCAGGATTTTGCCTCATATCCTGAGTTTCATCCTTACAGTCTATGACTGTGCCATTAATATTCTATGTTCTCATGAAATTACTAAGACCCATATCAATGGGTATGCTCTAACACAAATGGTTTCATTTTATCACTCACCATTGACTTTTTTTTCCTTTTTTACTCTTTATTGATTAAATTATTACATATGTCTCCTTTTTCTCCCATTGACCTCTCCCTGGCCACTCCCACCCCCCAGCACATGCCCTCACCCCACTAGTGTCTGTGTCCATTGGATATGCTTATATGCATGCATACAAGTCCTTTGGTTGATCTCTTACCCAACCCCCCCAACCATCCCTGCCTTCCCTCTGAGGTATGACAGTCTGTCCGAAGCTTCTCTGTCGCCCAACCCCCCACCCATCCCTGCCTTGCCTCTGAGGTATGACAGTCTGTCCGAAGCTTCTCTGTCTCGGGATCTATTTTTGTTCATCAGTTTATATTAATTACAACCCACGAGGTTGGCCTACAGATTAAATAGGAAAGTTAACTCAGGTCTTCCTGAGTACAGATATGCTCCTCTTTTTTATTATTTCAAGATACTGCAATAATTTCTCTAAGCAATGTATAACTTGAGAGCTCCTCTATGTCTCACAAGTCCACCCTGCCCCGACCAGTCTATACTTTTCCCTGCTGCACCTTCCCTCAGCATCTGTTTTTATACTTCGTCTCTGTCAGCTCCATATTCCATCTCTCCAATGTTATTTCTTTGTTCTTCAGTGTGACTGAGCAGACTTACATTTCTATCCTAAACTTCAACCCTGTTGACAAGAAAACATATTTTGGCTGGTCCTTGCCCCAAAGGCAGATCATCAGATATACAGGGGTCTGAAGTAATCTGGACTTAAAGTTAAATTCTGGGGTAACACTTGTCCCTGGAAAAACAACACATTTTATATTTGGCCTTTGGGTTATGAAATTCTTAGTGGTATGATGAAAATATCTGGGAGAACAGAGAATTTATAATGGGTTTTATATATTTCACCTTACTGCCAACTAGAGATCCATGTTGTATTTAGACCAGTATTTATTTCTTCATATAAATGATAGGGGGAAGGGCACATAATAAGAATAGAGCCACAGTTGTTTCATAATTATTCACCTTACCAACTACTATAGATAAGAGGTTTTCTTACAGACCCTGGGAAACTGGAGGATGTGTTGCAAGAAGAAAAACAGGGCTAGAGGAAGAAAACACATTTTAAAAGCAGACCAAGAACAGGACATGCTTAGACTTGGTTGCTGTGCCCAGACCCTGACACCCTCTGGAGTTTGCCTCAGGAACGCTGACCATTTCCCAGTCCCAGGAAGGGGCTGAGCCATTTGTAACATCATAGAATATTAGCCAGCTTGTTATCAGACTTTGAGCTCCTGAAGGCCGGCCTGCAGACCCTCTCTGCCCTTTCCCTGTTACACTTGCAGCTCACAGCTGCACATAGTTATCTTCTCCCTGGTGTGTATATAATCAGCCAACTGGCGAGGGGAGTCAAAGCAGTTTCCAGGGTGACTGACTGCTCTCCCATACTGCTGGCATTATTGGAATTAATGCTCAACATGATCCAACCCTGTCTCTGCTTAATTTGGCTCAAGGAGCGACAGGCAGCCTCGGACCCAGTGTGCCTGGTACCATAAAGGCATATGTTACGTGCTAGCAGTTATTTGTATTGCTCTGTGATAGATATTCTTCTGATCCTGGAACTCCAAGAAAGGGAATATGAGATAAGCAGTTTCTCATCTCATAAATTCCAGAAAATTTTCATGTATATTACTGGGTTTCTGTTGAGTTGCAAGCAACAGTAGAAACAAATACACATGTTATGATTCTCCTAGAAAAAGAAAAGCAAACAATATTTCTTTATAGATGATCCCATTATAAAAGCCCTTTTGTTCATTTTACATGGACTAGCCAGAAATATCTTGTGTTTTGACTAAAATCCTAATTCTAATTATTGAATAATTAAGACAAAGTATACCAAGGTTCATGTCTTTATACTATTTCATTCCTATATCTACTCGGAAAAGGATACAGGGCAGATGACTGAATGCTTGGGAAACCCTGCATAACCTACAGCTGGCCTAAGACAACAAATCAAATAAGGCGCAAGGCTCAAGAGCACTGAGATTAGGATAAATAATTTTTAATAATGGAGGATAGGCCTTTACATTCAATAAAATCCTATTTACAATGTTTTTACTCACTCACTTGAGATTCAATGTGGGAATGTTACATGTGCAAATCCTTTGCACTTTCTCTCATTGGATACCTGACGAGAGGAGGAAAACAGCACCATCAAGTAGACAGAGGTCATTGTATCACCTGCAAGCTGTTTGTTCACTGGCTTTGACTGATGGTGACAATTCAAATCTACCTCAATCTTCCTTCACATTCTTAATACTAAAGAGCTCCTTGTATGCTCCTTCAACCCTGCTACGTTGGATTTATAGGTATTCACTGAGCAGGCAGGAAACACAGAAGGCTGGCAGTTTTGTATGAATACAAAGGGTATAGCTGCATACACTATGGTTAATATTAACAAGCACAGAAAAATATTTGTATTCCTTTGATAAGCAGGAGTCCAGAGAGGCATACAGAAAAAGAAGTCTAACCACAATAGATGTGTGCCAGGAAATGCACTGGGTGGCTGTCCAATAGTCTTCCATGGTCATATATAAAAGTGAGTCTAATACATAATCAACAGTGGCCTTCATCTCTGACTTTGGTGAGGTTTTCACTGAAACCTGAATCCACTCCCCACATTCAAATATCTGCTTTTGAAACGAAGTCACCACTTAAATGAAAACATGAAAGAAGCATTACTATGAAAAGGGAAAAGACCCTTTATGTCATCCAGCTCACTTCCTTGCCATTAATGGATTTTGCCCTTGATTCTCTTCTCTAGAAGTTGATCCAGCCCTATTTTTTAAAGCCTCAGAGATGGGCATCCATCCTGTCACTGAGAAGATATTTATTCCATACTTTAATAGTTTTCACAATTAGAAAACGTTTCCTGAGAGTTTGTTCAATTTTTTCTTTGCTTAATTTCTTTCCTTGGCATTTAGCAATGGCTCAGGATTCTGAAAATCATTCAAAGGCAGTTGATTTGAAAAGTGTAGCTGCAAACATTCATGATGCCTGCCAAACAGTGAGAGCTTCGGAGACAGGTGGAAGGATGACTATCATGAGCATCTGAAATCACATCAATTTCCCCTTTGAATGCTATTTATGTATTTGCTTTAGGACATATGACTTATATTTCATGAATTGAGTCAGCAGATATTACCTGAAACCTTCAATGGTATAGTACTTTTGCTTAAAAAAAGAAAAAGAAAAAAGAACATAGCACAGGTCACAGATTACCACCAGGGAATATCTCCAGGGAAAAGATCAGTTATTTGTAGCAAACTTCACCAAGGTCATGGTCCTCACTTTTTCCAATATGGCAGGCCAAGGCTGGTGAGAGCATCAAAGGCATGAGCCACTCAAAAGAATCATTTCCTCTTCAAAACAGTCTTAAATACCCATTTCAAGGAAATCAAAATTTGGTCATTTGATGAGAAAAATATCGTTATATATTGAAGAAGCAACTAACTCATGCTCTACATCCTTAGATTTTATCTCCCAAACCCTTCATTTCTCATGCCTTGTAACAAACTAAAGATAATAATAACAATAAATCTCAAAACAAACAAAAAGGCCTTAATTTGAACAATAAGCATTTCTGGTAATTTCCAAAAAAAATAGTATAAAAGTCTAGAATAAATTGCAAAGCAAATTTTACATTTTGCATTGTTTAATGTTTATTTTTGACAAATTAATAGACATAATATGAAAGATATCCCATACATTAAGCTATAGAGTATCTTTATCTGGAGAACATACTCTTATCTTTTATGTTAGGATTTCCTCTAAAGAATCACTTGATATAAAATATATTTCTACCAAAACTCAAGTTATTAATTTAAGTAGTCCCTTGAAAGAAATTTAGATACATAAAATGAGTTTTAAAGTAATTTTGAGTGCTTCTCATTATAAAACATCTAAAACATAATGAAACTTTTATTGATTGTAATATCAGAACCTATAGTTTTATCTGCCTAACATATGATATGTTCATAATGACTTCAGATATTAAGAAGTTTTCTTGCCCTAGCCGGTGTGGCTCAGTGGATAGAGGCTGTGGACTGAAGGGTCACAAGTTTGATTCTGGTCAAGGGCACATGCTGGGGTTGTGGGCTTGATCCCCAATAGGGAGTGTGCAGGAGGCAACCTATCAGTGATTCTCATCATTGATGTTTCTATCTCTCTTTCTCTCCCTCTCCCTTCCATTCTGAAATCAATTAAAATATACTTTTTTTTTAAAAAGAATTTTTCTTTATCCTTTGCTGACCTTTGTTATCATCTTCCAGCTACTTGTCAATGAGTTTTTTTCCAATCTCATGGAGTCCCTACAATGAAGGGGATTCATATTGGCACAATATTCCAAACTCTTAAGGATGCTGATAATGCAAAAAGTATCAGGTTACACTGACTTTCCTACTAAAAATGGCGGGTCATGTTGTAAATTAGAAGGGGCTCTTTCCTGTGGCACAAATGGGAAACATTACAAAAAGGTGCCCCATTTGAGCAGATCAATTAGAAAATGTCCCCTTTCCTTTCTTCTGGCCTGAGGCAGGTTCCCAGGCAGGAGGCATGGCCAGGGGAGTGTTCCCTGGGTTTTAGCTCATCGTGCCTACCTGGCTAGATGACCCTGTGCATCACACTAGATAAACAATGGTATGCAGGGGCTCTGGATTCCACAAGTCACTTCATGGTTACCAGTCAATATGATAGATAATAAGGAAATGCCCACCAGAGGCCCCCAATTCCCAGATTGGTTATATACTGTTTTGTAAAATATAATCTAGTTCCATTGTGACGTGAAAAAATGTGATATTTAAACTAAAATAATCAGAAACAATGTCTTCTTCAAGGGGCTTTCATCATATGAAATACTGGAAAAAATATATAAAAAAATCAGGAGTTAGGCAAATCTGGAATCCGAAATAACATTTACTGTGATATTAGGTTGGTCAAATTAAACTCTCTTAATCTTTCTTGATCCATATAATAAAGATAGTAATGGCAAATGGAACGGCTTAATGAAATAACATATGAAATGATTATTAAACAGTCCACAGGCATAGTTATATCCAGTTATACCTGGCTTTAATTATACCAGGAAAGAAGATATGGATACATAATAATCTGGCACAGCAAACTGACTGCCCTTCATTAAAGCCTGATTTTGTATGTGAGTCATTTGTGGTTGCTATGGAAATCACTGAATAATAAAGGTGATTACTTTAACAAATTCTTTTGTAGCACATTCAGTGCAAAATTCTTCTCTTTCTGAGTAGCCTGAAGTATGTGGTTTCTCTTGGAACATTCTCTGAGAAGTTTGCCTCAAGTATTTTAATTCCTTCTCCCTTCTCCTCAACCCCCAAACGGGATATGATATTTATGAGTAAAAGAACAAATGAATTAGATAGCCACAAAGATTTACTGAAAAGACTAAACAAACTTTGTTTTTTCATATGTATATTTAACTCCAGGAAACTGCCTAGTATGTTGATTCTGCTTCTTACCTATGCTGCAGCACAATTTAATACTCCATGACTTCCCAGCAAATTCTGCACAGAGAACCTTAAGAAAATGGAGTTGAGAAGGGTAACCATTGCAAATAATTATTTTCTGGAGGAAACTGGTCTACCTGAATATACAATACTAGATAGGTATCAGTGTCTTCTTTTTATAATTTGGTTTTATTGTTACTTTTCTAATAAGATGCATTGTTCTTTAAAATGAAGATTATAATATTATGAATGTACACTAATAAAAGGATAATATGCTAATTAGACTGGATAGACTGGACGTTTTCTGGACAAAGCCACAGTGGTGGGGGCTGAGGCAGAGGTGGTTAGGGGCGATCAGGCCGGCAGGGGAGAGCAGTGAGGGGCAATCAGGCAGGCAGGGGAGCAGTTAGGGGCATCAGGCAGGGATGCAGAGTGGTTAGGGGCGATCAGGCAGGCAGGCAGGCAGGCAGAGGAGTTAGGAGTGATCAGGCAGGCAGGCCTGAGCGGTTAGGAGCCAGCAGTCCCGGATTGTGAGGGGGATGTCCGACTACCGGTTTAGGCCTCTGCCAACCTCAACTTGTAGCTTTCATGGGATTCTGGGTTACTCCGAAAGGAAAAAGAACATGAAGGAGTCCATTGTCATGGTCTGCTGGTAGAGTGGTGGGGATCACTTAAGGAAACTGCTGGACCTCTATTCTATATAATAAAAGGGTAATATGCTAATTAGACCAGACGTCTTCCAGATGTCATTCTAGACGTTCTTCCTGACAAAGCCGGGGCTGGAGGAAAACCGGCCTGGGTCCCGGGTGCCTGTGGCAGCTGGAAGCCCAGGTCCCAGGTGCCAGAGGGAAGCCGGTCCCAGCAGCCAGGGGAAGGAAGGCCTACTCTTACACGAATTTTCGTACATCAGGCCTCGAGTACTTAAATAAATTGAAAAGCAGAGCATTTAAAGGATTTCACAAAAAGGGCTATATTAATCTAATACAATATATTTAACAAATATGTCTATTTAAATGCTTCACATTTCCTTTCTGCTAAATAGAAAGTTTAATTAATAAAAAACAATTCAATCGAAGAGAATCACAGTGTGAGGCTGGCCTTGGAGATAGATTAGCAATGGGAGCATCCTGAAAAGGCCATAAGCTCTTACCTAAACTCTCTGGCCCCCTAATAATTAGTCTAGCTGTGTACTGGTAGAAGTCATATATTTTGTGCATTATCAATGCTTATGTCTAAAGTTAGCATTCATGAGGACTCACTTTTCTTAAAGAACTTTCTAACAGTTTACAATTAGGAAGAAGAAAAGGCTGGATATTTCTGTTATTCTCTGATATTTTTAATAGTGCCATTGCAATTATAATATAGAGTTTTAGCAGATAATTACAATAGATATTTATAGAACCATCTAAGAGCCACTACCTTCAGAATTCTAAGAAAAGTTATATAATTATCGGATAAATAATCATAAAACTTAGGCTGAGTTCTTTTACACACTTCAGCATTTTATGGCTTGCCTACATGGCACTGTGGCATTAGTGCTGGAGATATATGTAAAGAAAAGTAATCATGATGAGTTCTTGCCCTCATGGAGCTTTTGATCCATCAGGGAGACACTCATTAATTACATGACCACACAAAAATGTACAATTACAACTCTGTAAAGTACTCTGAGGGAGTGTGACAAAGTCCTATTCGAGTTTGTACAAAGGAATTTTTAACATAGTATGGCCAGTAAAGGATTCATTAAAAGAATAGCATTGAACTAATATCTGAAGTAACTGGAAGAGGGAAGAGAAATTGAGACCCTCCTGTTCAAAGGTCCTGGGACAGGGAGAAGTATAAGAAGCTAAAATAAAGACAGTGTGACTGAATCCCATTTAGTAGAGCTTTAGAAAACAGGTTAAAGCTTTCCATAAATATGCTGAAAGAGATACAAAGCCACTGGAATTTTTAAAGCAGCAGAAATATTATTAGATTTGTTTTGAAAAGTCATTGTGACTGCAAATGGCAAATGGATTGGAGATAGAAAAAGCGAAGGCTAATGCAGTTGTTCAGGTGAGGGTCCACCAGGCTTTAGTCTCTACATCTCTATTAGAACTCCTATTTTTAAGGTCATTGATAACCACCACATTGAGTAATGGCCAAACACCACTCATTTCATCCAACTGTTCAGCAGTATTTGATATGATTGATAATACTGCTTCACCTGTCCTGCTCAAACCTTCTTTATCCTCCTTCTCAATCTCCTTGGCTGGTTCCTCCTATCTCCCTGGTGAGCTACAGTATTCCAGGGCTTGTTCTATCTCTATGCTTCTTCCGTAGGTGATCACATCCAATCCCAGGTCTTTAAATGTATCTACATGCTGACATCTTTTAACTCTATACCCTCATTTCTAACCTTATCCATTGACCTTTTATTATATGTCAATCATGCCAAAATATATTTTGAACCTGACCTTCATTGCTGATACTCTATTTCAGGCCAACATCTTTCAACTGCAATGGCTTTTTACATTGTCTCCTTGCTTTTGCCTTCCAAAATGGAAATCAAATCATGTCATCCTTTGGCCCAAATCCTTCTAAAGTCTTTTAGTCTTAAGAGAGAAATCCAAAATGCTTCTCATGATCTACAAACTCCTACATGACCTGCTCTCTCCCTACCCTTTTAATTCTCTTCTCTTGCTATCTCCATTTCAGCCACACTGGCTTCCCTGCTGGTCCTGAAAAAGCTAAGCAGGCCAGAAATCCTGCATTTTCTGTTTTCTCTACCTAGAAAGCAACCACCCCAATATCACAAGGCCATTTCCCACAGATACCTTGTATCTTTCCTCAAATGTTTACATGTAAACTTTTTTAACCTTCCTCTATAAAATAACTCATCTGAATCTCTCCCCTTTACTCTTGCTGGCTTTATTTTTCTTGCTGGAATTTATACCACAATTTATCCCACATAGAATGTATATCTCACATTTCATTTATTTAGTTAGTTAATTAGCTAGCTAGTTATTTTAACTCCCCCCCCTCAATTTTTTTTGAGCTCTATGAGACCAGGAAGTTTGTTTTGCTTGTTACTATATGAGACAGCATACATGGTATAATATTTGATAAATAAATGAATAGACCCATAAAGTTGGATTAAAAATAAACTGACTGCTGAGAATTTAAAGAAAAATGACATATATAGTGGACACTAAAAAATGATGGTTATGAATAATTATCCATATATTATTATATTTAACTCTCAGAAATCTTCATTAAGGTGAAAAATATTAGTCTTATTTTACAGATAAGAAAATTTTGTCTCAAGAGACATTTGTAAATTTGCCAAAGAGTCTACAGTCAGTACATATTTTAGTAAGAAATCCTATCTAGGTTTTATAACTCTTCCCACTGTCTCCTATAAACAACCTGGGTATTACAAGCAGACTTTAACTGACTTTGTGTATTAAGGTTAATTACATAAAAAAATCTTGGCACAAAAGTAAGATAATGGTTTGTGGAATATGATAGGGATAAAGAATCAGAAAAACTATGTGTCAAATTCTGGCTCAAGCAATAACCCAGGTTATGACCTTAAACACTCTCTTCACCTCTCAACTTCAATATTTGCCTCAATAAGCTGATAATCTTAAAACTTGTGTAGTGCCCAGCAGGATACCAATGATTAATGATAATTCTACAAAGAATTATCTAAGTGCTAAATAATATTATCATTGCTAACAGGCTTGGAATTCTGGCTCAGAATATTTGGCCACTTATTCAAACCTTATCTAAACTATCTTAAAGTCTTGGGTCTTTAAAACTGGCCTTACTAAAGCTTTCTCACTGCATGTAGTCTAAACTAACTTATTTAGAAGAGAGTTGATACTATGAAGGTTATGAAATTTTCAAATTTCTGCTTTGAAGTTATTCCTCAAAAGGAAGTGGAGAGGTATTTACTAGGAAAACAGAAACAACCTGCTGGAGAAGGAATTCCTTTTGAATTTGCCATTTGGTGTCAGTATCCTGTGGTGGATGCTGCTAATTTTCTGAACCTATGCTTCAGCCAAATTTCACAATGGTAGTGGAATTCCTAAACACTTCCTTCCCAAAAAGATACAAACTGGAAAATGGGTCATTAAAAAAACAATATCCCACACTGCCATTCAGTAATTTTCCTTGATACCAATTTCAGATAATTCACTGTAGTACCACTTTAAGAGCTATTTTTTTCCAATGCATAAATACCATTCTGAGCCCTAATTGGTTTGGCTCAGTAGATAGAGCGTCGGCCTGAAGACTGAAAGGTCCCAGATTCGATTCCAGTCAAGGGCATGTACCTTGGTTGTGGGCACATCCCCAGCAGGAGGCAACTGATCGATGTTTCTCATTGATGTTTCTCTCTATCCCTCTCCCTTTCTCTCTGTAAAAAATCAATAAAATATATTAAAAATACCATTCTGATATTATACTACATATATCATGCATATTGTTTACTAAGATATTTACTGATTGCTTAATAGATGACAAAGACTTTGTTAGACCTGGAAATATGAAGAAAAACACACACACACACACAGCCAGGTACATTACCAAAAACACTAATGGCAGTTAACACAGGAGCATGGATGAAAGGCCCTAATCTGATCTGTGGATATTTGTTTCCTGTGGCTTTTGAGAGAGATATGGATAGTGGTTAAAGCAACAGACTCAAGCCAATTAGCTATGTGATTTGGGGCAAGTTATTTAACTTCCCTGTGCCTCATTTCTCCTTTGTACAATAGAGATATAATAGAACCTACCTCACAGGACTGTGAAAACTAAATTAGAATAAGTATAAAACACTTAGAAGGTACCTGGCAGAAAATATATAATTAGGAGTCGTTGTTATTATCCCCGATGTAATAGTCTTTCTGTTTTACCAATACACAATCCAATGTTTTAATCAAACCAAAGTTGGAATAACTATAGAATATAGTATTTGACAGTGTTAACTTCTAAATGTAACTGAACAGTCTCTATGAGTTTCATTCAGGGCTTCAGCACTTACTAGGCGAATGAACTTGGACTGGCTACCGAACCTCTCTGTACTTCCATTTCCCCAATTGCACACAAGGGATAATATCTGCACTTCTGATGAGGGAGGATTAAATTATTTGATAAAAGTAAAGGACTTAGAAAAGATACTGGCACATTGAGTTAATGATAGTTATTATTATTGCTAATGTCAAAAAACAAATTATGATCAAAAGGAAACAGGCCAAAGTTTCTATAATTAATTGATAATAAAGTCCATCATATAGCATTTATAGTGCAAAATGCTTCCTCTAAGATGGACAGTTATTAGTAAGAAATAATCAATTAAAAATAAACACTTTTAGCCCTGGCCAGGTAGTGCAGTTGGGTAGAGCATCATTCCAATATGCCAAGGTTTTGGGTTTGATCCCTGTTCGGTTCAGGGCACATACAAAAATCAATCAATGAATGCATAAATAAGTGGAACAACAAATCAATGCCTCTCTCTCTCACTCTCTCTTTCAATCCCTTCCTCCCTCTCTCTCTAAAATCAATTAAAAATTAAAAATAAACAAACACTTTTAGGTCTGCAGCTGATAGAGTAATACACACACACACACACACACACACACACACACACACAGCTGACAGCTAATGAATACCATGGGTTTGGTTTTTTTTTTGGAATTAGTTGGACAAGCTTCTGTGGGTAGACATTAATCTTTTAAATTTATATAACACCTACCAACTAGCCTGAAACCCTTAACAAGCTGTGACATGGAATGATTTAAAGTAGTAACAAGGAAAAGAAAACAAAATAAAAAGTGGAAGGAAAAAGTGCATGCTGCTCTGTTGAGTTTCACAACCTGGCCAGTGGCCTACTTAAATCTTAAGAGCTACACTTGAAGTTGCTGAGTCTTGTTTAAACAGTTAACGCTAAGTCCCAAGGAAGTCAGAGATCCAATGTCTACCATAACTTTTTATCATAACTTATATGAGTCATCTATAATAAACACCAACCATGTTGGGGGAGATCATTTTGACTGCATACTGGCAAGGTGTAACAAAATTCCTCTCATCTGCTCACAAATGGAGTGTACTCATGTATAGCTTAGGAGGTTAAAGTATCATCACTTTCTACACTGATGTGTGTAAAAACAATGCTGTTTATAGTCCCATCCACCCAACTTTCCTGTTCTTTCTAAACTCGCTAAATTCTTACTTACAGCCTTTCTAGCCTCCAGTATACACTGGCCTACCTCCAGCTTGTTCCTAAGAAGAGATAGTGTTTCCAGGCCTGTGCACACTGAATATAGTCAGCGAAGAGTTCACCTTTGTTAAGGCTAGGATGATAGGACATTTCCTATTATTAAAGTACACGAACCAGCTTTTATTTACTCTGCATGCTTGATGACAGCACTCTCATGCTGGAATGAACATTCTGGGGCTGGCCAGAATCTAAAAGCAGAATAGTTTCTGTGAGGCAGCACACATCCTGCAAAATTGTGTATGGTGTCCCCTTAAAAACTGTTTATTAAAAGCCTTAGCAGTAGTTAGGAGTATCCCAGAGATGTTGGCAAGGAAATTCTACTTGTACAAATCATGTAAATATGTGTCTTTAGGATTTTTTAAAATAATAAACTCAAACTGGTTTATATTTTGCTGCATTTACACTTGTAAAAAATAAATAAGGCAACCAGGTCCTCTTTATTGTTACCCAGCCAACAAAGGTTATGACCAAGCTGGTTTTGATTCAGAAAAAACAGAAATTGTGTATATCCCTATGTCTAGGATAAGCCTGTAAAAATTCATGAGCATAACAGCAACTAATCCTTGATCTGCTTCTCTTCTCTCCTTGGACTGCAAATGCTTGTTTGAAAAAAAAATCAGCAGTTACAGAACCATGCCTCTACATTGAAGAAAGCTGTGGGAGTGGACACAAAAACTGCCCAAAAGCATATATATATACACACACACATATACTTTCCTGATTCAATTTCTACAAACTCCCAATTTAAAGTACCACCAACACCAACAAAAATGGTAACCCTGTACTCCTGGTTCAGTATTGTCTCTACTCCAAAGATCATTTTATTAGTGGTAACCCACATATTGCTGCTTGATAAAATAATCTATTCCAGGCAGCCTCTTGGTGACCTAATGAAATCAGTTAGAAATAACCTAATAGATCTGTGGAAAAAATATTCAAGATAATGTTTAAAAGAACATAATTAGTGTTTCCTAGTAACAGAAGAGTTAGTTTGAAAAAGAAATGAAACAATACTTTGAAAATGTTCCTTTAAAACATGTAAGTACAAGCTACCACTATGGATGAGATCCAGTTTAAAGGATTCAAGTTCATATTGAGCCATGCAAAAACCACCTTGCTAAACAACTGCATATAAATTAAACTTTTAAGAGCTGAATATGTAAATGCATAATATCTAAAGAACTCTTATTAAAATAAAGATCTTTCCTTGTGGTTTGTTTTGTCATTTTTGTGATACTTTTCAGCAGAAGCCTTAAAACCAGGCACACCTACAATCTATAAATAAGAAAAACAGGGGTGGAGGGGATCCATGTTGTAATACCTGTAACCTATCAATGAAGTGATTATCATAAGGACTGTCTAAAATTGAAAATAGCTGGAAAACATTTCTTTTCACTTTTATCTCATCGAGTTTTCCATTGCTTTTTCTTCACAAAATGTATTTTAAAGTTATTGTGGTTTTGCCACCTATGAACAGTTCCAAATTCCACTTGACGTAGTCATAATGCTTTCTTCCCAATGGCAGGCCTAAGGGAAGGAAAGACCTTAGGAAATAAATAACTGCTGAATCCGCTAATGTTGACTCTTCTGCAAATAAGACATAACAGTTATTCTTATCTTCTTGCAAGAAGTTAATGTATTTTGAATAAGGACCTAGAACAAATGCATTAAAAATGAAACCAGCTTCATGATGAATATATGCAACACAACTATAACACATTTTCCACACTGGTACTATTATTTCTTAGGTCTTTTTTTTTCCAAATAGAGACAGAATGTACCTTCCTTTCAAGAAAGGATCATAAAGTGAAATAGGAACAAAGAAATGAGAAATGACAAATCTTTCGCAGGGGACAGCTTTTATAAGGTTCTGCACACTAGGTTATTTCATCACTTTAAGTGTCTATAACAGTACTTCCCTTCCTCCCAGCAATTTGGACCAGAAAGACTATAACAGTAATTGGAATATGAGTCATAGGATGTACTTTAGATCAAGACAGCACTTTAGGAATGCCAAGTCAATATTTTTTCAAATTGTGGAAGTTTGGGGGATTTTTCTTTTCTTTCCTTTTTTTGTTTTGTTTTGTTTGCTTTCAATTTTTAAAGCACTGATTTGATGTTTTGGCCTAAAGTCCTTCGTGCTCTTAGAATTTTGGCTAGCATTTAAGAAATCATAGGGTGGCCCTGGCCAGGTAGCTCAGTTGGTACGAGTGTCATCCTGATATGCCAAGGTTGCAGGTTTGATCTTTGATCAGGGCACACAGAAGAAGCAACCAATGAATGCATGAATAAGTGATAAGTAGAGTAGCAATCTCTCTCTCTCTCTCTCTCTCTCTCCCTCTCCCTCTCCCTCTCCCTCTCTCTCTCTCTCACTCTGCTTTTAAATAATTTTAGAGAATTCATTTAGAGAAGATCCTGATCTAAAGTTATCCTGATCTGAAGTTGAAGATATAAAATATTTTCAGCTAGAGCACATTTAAGTAATTGTGGCCACAGCATATTTCATAGAATAAAACATACTTAAAGTTACTTAAATTATGTTTGTAGGGATCTTTTTATTGAAGTCTTAGTTTGAAAATCCCAATTCCTGGGATCAGGAAGTTTTTGTTTGTTGTCATCCAATTGAACAGAGTCACTATGCAATGAGCATTCATGGTAGTGTAATATGCCTGTAGACAAGTGTTGATATGGTATGTTGTTGGCATTATAGGCAATTTGAAGCAGGGAATAAACACTGGGTCTGGCAATGTCTCTTAATTTCAAGACATCTATCACCATGATGATGAGATATGTAAATAGACATACTAACTTAAAATCAGTACAGAAGTTACTAAATTTTTTAAATAGTTTATTGATTTTGTTTTTTTAGAGAGAGAGGAAGAGAGAAACATTGATATGAGAGCACAACACACCCATCTGCTGCCCCCACATCCCTCCCGCCAGGGGATCAAGTCCGCAACCCGGCCATGTGCCCAGGAATCGAACTGGCAACCTTTTGTGTGGGACAACACTCCAACCAATTGAGCCACACCCTCCAGAGCAACTGCTAACTTCCTTACATGCATTGCTGTTGGACGCAGGATCAGGGAGGGGCAGGAGAGTGCGTCATAGATCTAGGAAGTGTAATTAAGAGGAAGCACTTTGCTCCGGACTTGGCTACACCATGATGGCCTATTTCTCAAACAATTTGATCTTGTTTCCTTTGTTAGTCCTGGGCAGTGGAGTAGAGGTATAATTAGAACACATATGGACCAGGACTTCTCCTACTGCACCCAGAAAGAAGTATGGCTATTGGAGTAGGTGGCCCATTACTCTGTTTTTCAAAGCTTAGTTTTGGCAGAACTGGATAAACTGGAATGCACAGAATGATAAATAAATTTAAATTGATGCTATTGGCTTTATCTAGCACCCATGAAAGCAGGAAAAACTTCTCTATTTTCCTTGTGATGTTCATTTTTTAATGCCTCTCATTCATAGAATCATTCAGAAAACTTGTTATCTTCTGCAAAATTCTAAAGTTAACAGACATCCTATCCGAGGTTTTTCCAATCACCTTAATTTACTAATTACAAACCTTCCCTGGTCATCCTATTTTAGGAGTCTACCTCAGTTCCTCTTGTTACCATTTAAAACAAGAACCTGTTCATACTGCTGGGAATTTAGTCATTATTATATTTGTATTTAGTGTGCCTTAAAAAATTCCTTCTTTTCTAAGAAATAATTTCCCTTGTAAGAAATAATGTAAACTTTCTTTTTTAAAATATATTTTTATTGATTTCAGAGAGGAAGGGAGAGGGAGAGAGAGATAGAAACATCAATGATGAGAGAGAATCATTGATCAGCTGCTTCCTGCACACCCTCTACTGGGGATGGAGTCCAAAACCCAGGCATGTGACCTCCTGATTTATAGGTCTATGTTCAACCACTGAGCAACACTGGCCAGGCTAAAACTTTCTTTTTTAAAATTAATATACGTTCAAATTAAAATTTGATAAAGAATAGAAATTTTTTTTATAAAACAAAGTACTTTATCTAGCAACAAAGTTTTAGGTTATGTGTTTTGTTGTATTTTTTGGAGAAACATGAAAGTATTAGATTAATAAAAATGTGCAATCTATAATTTTGCATCTTTATTTTCTAAGCTAATATATTGTTTTTAAATATTCTAAGTAAATATAATTTTTAAGTGAATATAAAATCACATTGCTGAGATGCAACATACTTTTAATAAGAAATGTGATGCTTTTATTTTTCCATTTTATTATTAAATAAATTTGAGATGTATTTTGTTGTGTATTAAAGTGCGGATCTAACATGATCTTTTTTAAAAAGAAAAACAAAACAAAAATGTTTCCAACTACTTTCTTTTGAACAATATACTCTTTCTTATTGGTTTCATATGCTATCCTTAGCTTTGTAACTGACATCAAATCTGCTCTTTAAAAAGCGATGTTTTAAAAAACAAATTTTATTACATTGTCACACTGTCTGAGTAACTGGTGGCATATGAGAACTGTAGGAGAGGTAAATTTTTAGTGAAAACAAACCAGTATACCAGTTTTGAGCTTGCAGCTTAGGGATGAGCAACATCAAGATAATTTTTAAGGCATACTACTGGAGAAGCTCAAAGCTTGGGACCTGAAGCACTCCACTGCTTAAGGAATTACTGAAAAATGAGTTGAGAAGGGGAAGCTAAAGAGTCAACAGAGTGAGAGCCAATGAGGAAAATGTTTCAAGAGAGGGAAGGAGTCAACTGTGGTTGGTAATAAAGAATTATGAGGTCTAAGAGGTCATCCTTGGATTTAGCAACCTGGGGGTTGGTGACTTCAGCAATAGTTGTTTTGGTAAAGTGATAATTGAAACTGATTGGAGTGGGTTTAAGAGAACATGAAAATTCAAGAAATTAGTATGGAAACCTTTCCAAAGAACATAACTGTAAAGGTAAGCAAATAAATGGGGTGTCAGCTGCAGTAGGCTGGAGAGACAAAAGAATGTTTTTAAAATGGAAAGTATTCAGGTGGGAATGATTGGATTAAGATGGTGAAATTAGAGTGCAGAAAATTAGAATAAGAAAGGAAAAATTTCTGGGCAACTGATCTAAAATAGGTTAGAGGGAATAGAATCTATTGTACCAGTGGGGAGTTGGTTTTAAAATGGGAACAACAGTAGATGGAGGGGAGCAGAGTACATACAAATGCAGGTTGGTGTGAAGATGTGCTGGTGGGGCATGTGATTACTTCAATTTTTATTTTTTAGTCAAATGTGAAATAAGGTAAACTGAAACTGAGGATGTTGAGGCTCTATTGGAGATTTGAGAAGAAAGTGTAAAATGTTCCTCAGCCCGAGTAGGAGAATGAAACAACCAGGATAGTAAAGTAGCTTTATGGGCAGTCCAAATCTGTATCATGAATTTAAAAGAAGGCCAGACAGCATGGTTTTGCATTCTATAATAACCAGTCCATTTAATAGGTATAGCAGAGAGGTAGATTTAACAAGGGTCTGGGTTTTGCCATACAAACATGACAAAAGTTTAGGGGAATCAGGAGTTGATGGTGTATGGGGAGGGTGATAACAATAATTAATACAGAACATAAGCAGAGGAAGATGGAAGTGGGTAGCTAAGAAGAGAAGTAAAATGTAAGCAGGTTCATGGAGTGCAGATTGTTGAGGAAGCTGAGTTCTACCTATATGTATTAGAGAGAATGAGCTAGAACAAGGCAGGGTGAGGTCAGAAAGTGAGATTCCCAAATCTGAGGCTATAGATTTAGGTAATTTTAAAACATTAAAAACATTGAAAACTTTCTCTCTCACATAAAAATTAAACCTTTTTGCCCTAGCCGGTTTGGCTCAGTGGATAGAGTGTGGGCCTACAGACTGAAGGGTCCCAGGTTCAATTCTGGTCAAGGGCACATGCCCAGGTTGCGGGCTTGCGGGGAGCGTTCAGGAGGCAGCCAATCAATGATTCTCTCTCATCATTGATGTTTCTATCTCTCTCTTCCTCTCCCTTCCTCTCTAAAATCAATAAAAAAATACTTAAAAAAAGAAACTTTTTTTGCTGTTGGTTCACTAAATACCAGAAAGCAGCTTGACTTTTAGAAGAGCTCAGTCCCAACATGTTTTACATACTAATTACACTGAGGGCCAAAGAATGCGGACTTTACATAGTATTTCTAACAAACGTTTCAACACATTTTCTAACCTCTCATAAGGAGTGAATAAAATGAAAATTCAAATATTATCTGCCATTCTTGAATAATAACACTTGCAGTTTTTTTTTCTGAGTCTAGAAAAGAAACTACAGAAAAATATACTTTCCAGAGTAAAATAATTTGATTCTAGTATTAACAGTAACTGGGTTATTTGCCTTACAAAATTACTACTAGTATTTTTTAGTAAAAAGAAATTCAAGGAGGAGACAATATTTACTTAGAGAAAAATATTGGCTTTTATATAAGAAATGTGAATGATATAAGAAAAATGCTCTAACATTATGATTTTTTTAATTTTTATTAATTTCAGAGAGGAAGGGAGAGAGAGATTGAAACACCAATGATGAGAGAGAATCATTGATCGGCTACCTCGTGCATGCCCCCACTAGGAATCAAGCCCACAACCTGGGCAGGTACTCTGACTGGAATCGAACTATGACTTCCTGGTTCATAGACAGATGCTCAACCAATGTGCCATGCTGGCTGGGGATGATTTTTAAACACCACAAAAATTAGTATATTTTGTAAGCCCTATTCTCATTGCTAAATTATCTATTTCTAATCTGTATATTTCTATCAAATATATACATATGCACTATTATGAACTAAACTAGAGGCCCGATGCATGAAATTTATGCAAGAGTAGGTCTTCCTTCCTCCGGCTGCTGGCACTGGCTTCCCTCTGGCACCTGGGACCAGGGCTTCCCTCCAGCCCTGGCTTCGGCTAGAAGGATGTCCGGAATGACGTCTGGTCTAATTAGCATATTACCCTTTTATTATTATAGTTTTCTGTCTCCCACAAATTCTTATGTTGAGCACTCATCCCCATTGTGATGGTATTTTGAGATGAGTCCTTGGCGAGACAGAGTTAGATGAGGTCATGAGGGTGCAGCCATCATGATGGGGTCAGTGCCCTTAAAAGAAGAGACAGGAGAATTTGCACAGCAGAAAGGCCAATCTAGTACATGTACTAGAAAAAGCTACTGACTGAACCTGCCAAATTCCTTACATCCAAGTTGACTAATACTTTTTATACTCAATGATGCACTTGTTATTTTTGTATCCATAGTTACTCTAGAAGATTCCAAGTCCCTCTTAAAAGAAATTTTAGGAGACTCAGAACAATTAATACCATTTATTTTATATCTTACAATGTTAACTTTTAAAATCATGTGATCACTTCGTCACTTGAAATTGGCTAGTGCAGGGTTAATTTCCAAGCAAATACCCACTGGTAAAAAAGAGAACAGGTTTCTTTTTCAGCAAACACTCTGGAGTTTTTGATAATTCAGTCTTTCAGTCCTGCCAAATTTTGCTCTGATGCATTCCATGTAGACAGACAACTCTAGCAGGCTTGAGCAGGTGCTATTTGTGAAATCTAGTGGGATTAATTCTTTGTAGTTTAACAAGCACAAGCCATATTATGCACTAAATCATCTCGATGTCAGCCTCCTAAAGAATTCTTTAGCTTAAACAAACCATAATCTGTTGCTAAGAGAGATAAAATAATAATAATAGTTATAGCAGGGAAATGTTGTAACCTTCTGACCAAGACCTTGTTGACATTTCAGCTTTTTCCGTGAATTGAACTTGTCAAGTTTATATAGACGAGTGTTTGCACTGATTTCATTTCAAATGTGCTATTGTTAAGCTTATTATATTTTTCAAACAAAGTATAAAGAAGCCTGTCAAACAACATGGAAAATCCTGGAAGGGAGACATGTGTTAGATACTCATGATAGGTCAAAACAACGGTTTTGATTCAGTCTCATTTTAGTACTTTAAAACTCAGGACTTAAAAAGACGATGCTTTATAGTAGAATTTGAAATGTTTTTTAGTTTTGACTTATATTTAAGAAATAAGCCACACAGTACATCCTGTAGCTTTACTGAGCCAGCACTGTGCTCAGAATGTTTCTCTTGTGGAAAATAAAAGAAGTACAGATACTGACTGTGATTAAATTGAAGACTGACAGACCTGCAGCCTTCAAGAACACATGATTGACCACCATTTACCTTTAGTGTATTACATGCAGGATATGCTTCAAGTACTGTTTAAACAAAGAGAAATTTCACAGTGCACAAAAGTGTTATATTTAATACAAATCCCCCAGGGTAGAGGTTAAGCAATTGGATCAGTGTCAAGAACAGAATGTTTTTAGCTTTGATGAATGCTCTAGCCAAGCACAGGGTTCCAAATGAAACTCAAGATTACTGTGATAGGACTGACCAGTAAAAGATGAAGTTTCTACCCAAACCAGGAACTGATTAAGTGAATGAATGAAAAATAGCTTTACAGATTAAGGAATTTCGTTTAAAATGTCTTAGTAATAAGCACAATGCAATTGATAGTTTCCATACATTAATCACTCTCCTATTTATTTATGCCAAGTAACTAAATGGTCTTATGATTTTAAAAATACCATTGTTGATACTCTTGGCACAGTCAGAGACTGTACTATTTTCCTGTTAAACGCTATACAAATTGTTGGTAACCACAATACCAAGCGTGTTTTCCACTTATTTAAGTAATTGTTCTTCACTTTGATTTACCACGGTGTCTCATCTTTTCTGTTGATTTACAGTTGTCAGGGTTGAACTACAAAGGGACCAGGAAACCATGATAAATGGAAACACACATGCAATAAATAGCAGACTGAAGTGATGCATCTGTTTCAGAGAGCTATCCTGCCACTTGGCTAGTTTCATTTCCTGAGTAAATAACTATAATTTTCTTATTATAAACCTTACTGAACTCATGTTCAGGCAGCTGTGAATTTCTATAGTTGCTCCACTGAGGGATGGTTTGTTAACCATTTAATATACTTCCTATTCTAAATCTTCACAGTAGTGAAAAAAAATTCTAACAAGACACTTATTAGCATAATGTTCAAGTTTTAAAACTGAAGTAGCCACAAAAGTCTGTTGTTCTAACATTGTAAAAGTTTGTCTTTAGCTGCTTGATTTTAAATTATATATGTCATTTCTAAAAATCAAAGACATTCTTTGAATAACTTTTTAAATCATTCAAATGTGTATGTAATATTCTTAAATATTCCCATTTGTTAAGTGGAATTGAAAGGAAAATAAAAACAGGACAGGATTTTAAAATGGCACATGCCCTTGTATACCTCCTATTTATGACTGCTGCCGGAAAAGTGTAATGAGTCTCAATCAAAGCATTATTTCTTTCTTTAACTAGTAATTTTTTATGTAAGGAAAAAATCTATATGCTTGCACCACAATTAGAAAACTGAATTTGAACTAAGTTATTAATTGCTTATTAAATATTTTTATAATTATGACAAATTTTATGTACCATGTAGATAGTACTCAAGCCTGGGGTATCTTTATTATGGACACCAGACTATTTCAATTAATGAGTTATATATATTAATAGCTCAACTTTCTTCCTCTCCATACTAATTTCCATCAACTGTCACACTTACTCAAATTCAGGAAGAGTCAAGGGATGCTAGTACTCTGCCCTTCTCCATGTTGTAGTATAGCCATTCTCATCGTGCACCATTAACAATGATCTTTATCTGCAACTGAAGTAGAAGCAAGTTGGATGACAATGGAACATCTGACCCAGAAATATGCATATCCATTTCAGAGGACCAAAGTAAGTGGACAACTTTATATGCCTGGGCTGCTCATTAAGTTAACTTCAAGCTCAGAAACAGTGTGAGATATCATAGCAAAGAATCAAAGTAACATGTTGCATTCAAAGACTGCTAATGTTTAATTAGCAATCAAATTAATATTCTAATTGTAGAAGTACTGCCATTTTATTAGTGATTTCTAAATTTTACCTAATGTTTACTTCTTTTATTATTCTAAGAGAATTGATATGTACATTGTAAGATTGCTTTTATTAAAAATTCAAACAGAATGATTTTACTCAATTTGAAATTCCTTTTTCTAAAAGCAATATACATAACAAAGTGACCTCCAAGGACAAAAATAAACCATAAATTGAAATCCTGTACTAAAGTCTACTGTGGAAAATTATTTATTCTAAGCTAACTTTGCACACTAAATTTAATTATTCTAAAAATATGCTCAATTACATAATTATTGCTTATGTATTGATAGACTTAAGTAAAAATAAGTATATATGCTTACATTAGAAACAATTGTATATTAGAGCCAAAATTTAATGACTGATTTATTTCCTCTTTTGAATCATCTTAAAATAAATATCTCAAAATTCCATTTACATCACATATTTATAATCAATAAACATTTTATTTTCAAGGTTTTCAAAAAATATATCAGGTAAAGACTGAGAAACAGTTGAGATTTTGTTATTATTTTAATGAAAGTAATTTAATTGGTTGGAACCCAGTTTTTTAAAAAAACATTTTTAAAGTTTCTTTCCTCTCCAAGGTCTCTGCACTTCAGTTACCTAATCACATAACAGCAGGGTTTATTACATCAATAGTATAAAATGCAGAGTAGGTTACATTCTAAAAAACAAACCAAACCAAACAAGAAACAATATGGATGCCTCTTAACTTTAGTATAAGTTCAAAATATAAGAATAAGGATGCCCCAAATCTAGTCTAAGAACTCCAGAACTACTGTGACTTCTAGGTGGTCTTCCTCCTATTTGTACCAACCATATTGACAAGAAGAAATCTCTGTCCCCCTAGGAGACTTGGCTGCTCCTTGCCATAGCAACAAGTGACCAACCGCCTGAACCACACTTTTAAATACTCCATCAAATGAATGAAAACTCACTTCTGTAACCATGCCTCTGAAAGCCAGCTAATCAGCGACAACTCGTTGTTTCTGAAGTCGCCCAAATAGTGGCAGCTTCACCGAAGTGAATATATTTTACATGTCAACTAATCAGCCATAGTCTCACTGAGATAATCAGTTTTGTAGCTAAAAAATTAGCCAACCTCTAAATACCGCTGCTTCTGAAAGTCCATCAGTCCTTAAACACCATGATTCCCAAGCCCTTATGTAAGGTCTGCTCTCTTTCTGTTAAAGACTGTGCCTTAACAGTATAACTCTGCCCGACTTAGCAAAAAATACACTCGGATTTTGTGTTGGACATTGACTGTCTTTTTTACACCTATAATTATGATAGGTCAATGTGAACAGCAATATGATTAGCTCCTTTAGAAATGAATATAATGGAGTTGAGATAAGTAAAGTTATTTATTTTTCTTGGGTAATAAGAAATCTAGAAGTAGGAAGAACGAGGCTGGTATAGAGAAATATAAAGTTATCAAGCATCCAGGCTCCTTCTATTTTTCAGCTCAGCCATTATTACCAGCATCTTAGAAAAAAAGGAGGGCAAAACAGATTTGGGGTAGCTAGTACTAACTGCCACAAAATTATAGTAGTTGAGAGTTTTGCTTCTGTTATTTCCTCTGGGTTAAACTTCTTGTTCTGCAATTTATTAGTGGCATGACATTGGAAAAATTATTTAATCTCCTCTGAACCTTATTTTTGTCTGTACAAAGACCTACCACAGAGAATTATAGTAGGGATTAAATGATACAACACTTGTAAGGCATTATAAAAAGTAACTGAATAATAAATATGGATATCATTGCTCTATAAATACACTTATGTGCACACATTGATTTTTCACAAAAGATAGCATCACAAGTATTAATTCTGGTGAGATTTCTATACAGAAAACATAGAATAGCAAACTAAGATATTTTAGCTCTGCCCAAAGTGACTTAAAACTTTTTTAAAAAGTGGAAAAGATTGCACTAGATTATATTGATAAAAAGTAAGCATGAATTTGTTTGTACTTTAGCTTCCTTTGGCTATCATCTGCAAGTTTTTATTTTTAAAGGAATCTATCTTGTCTAAACATGGTAAAATTATTGACCAGTCCAACTTCCAAAAAAACTAAAATAAGCCCACATTTAATGAAAGTTCATGAACCTTGGCAACGCTTTTGTTGAACCTCCCTGAGTTTCAGGATTATTTGAAACTGAAACCAAGTGAATCTCAGAATGTTTCACAAAGTTCTACAAATAAAACATGATTTATACAACATGCAGTATTTGATCCTTACCTGCTGCTAAGTCTTCTTCAAAATTTCTCACTACTTATATCTGACTTTTTATGCTCTATTTAGTAATTTTCAGGCTGAATACTCCTTATATATTTTTAAAGTTTGGTACTTGAAACAGAAATAAATATATTATTATTAATTAAATATATTTTTATGGTAAGGTGAGTCATTGACAACTCCCAGAAGTTCACTCTTCCTCCAAGATGGGTATAATCACATAAGAATTTCTTCCTCTTAAACACTTTAGATCAGTGGTTCTCAACCTTCCTAATACTGCGACCCTTTAATACAGCTCCTCATGTTGTGGTGACCCCCAATTTCATTGTTACAAATTGAACATAATTAAAGCATAGTGGAGAAGAGATCAACCAAAGGAGCTCGACCAAGATGGCGGCATAGGTAAACACCGGAGACTGCTGCCGCAAACAACCACTTCAAAAATACAACTAAAAGACGGAACGGACATCACCCAGAACCGCAGGAAGGCTGGCTGAGGAGAGACTCTTCAACTAGAAGGAAAGAGAACAGCATACCGAGACTCAGAGGAGGCGGCGCAGTGCAAATACAAAGGTGCGGAGGTGCACGCGGAGCGGGCTGGTGGCTGAGGGCGCGGTTGTCGTTTTCAATTGGGAGGGAGTCTTCTCA
>NW_005369942.1:9716105-9722828 GCF_000412655.1 Myotis brandtii
TCCCGTGTGAGCCCAAGCCCTGCACAGAGCCATTTGCCGGATAGCCTCAGGCAAAGGCTAGATTAGCACCTCCCCAGAGGCCCAGAGGATTCCCACTGCAGCAGACAGCTGATTCTCACAGCCAGTCGGCCTGGCGGTCAAATCCCTCTAATATTAACTACAACAATCAAGGCTTAACTAGAACAAGACTGTGCACAAAGACCACAAGGGGGTGCACCAAGAAAGCATAAAAAATGCGGAGACAAAAAAACATGACAGAAATGGAGGATATAGAGCTAAAAAACGCAATTTTGAGGGCTTGCAATAAACTTCTGGAGAGCCTCACGAAAACTAATGAGACCCTCGATGCTATGATAAAGAAACAACTAGAAATTAAGCATACACGGACTGAAATAAAGAATATTATACAGACACCCAATAGCAGACCAGAGGAGCCCAAGAATCAAGCCAAAGATTTGAAATGCGAAGAAGCAAAAAACACCCAACCGGAAAAGCAAAATGAAAAAAGAATCCGAAAATACGAAGATAGTGTAAGGAGCCTCTGGGACAGCTTCAAGCGTACAAACATCAGAATAATAGGGGTGCCAGAAGATGAGAGACAGCAAGATATTGAAAACCTATTTGAAGAAATAATGGCAGAAAACTTCCCCCACCTGGTGAAAGAAATGGACTTACAGGTCCAAGAAGCGCAGAGAACCCCAAACAAAAGGAATCCAAAGAGGACCACACCAAGACACATCATAATTAAAATGCCAAGAGCAAAAGACAAAGAGAGAATCTTAAAAGCAGCAAGAGAAAGAGACTCAATTACCTACAAGGGAATACCCATACGACTGTCAGCTGATTTCTCAACAGAAACTTTGCAGGCCAGAAGGGAATGGCAAGAAATATTCAAAGTGCTGAATACCAAGAACCTACAACCAAGAATACTTTATCCAGCAAAGCTATCATTCAGAATTGAAGGTCAGATAAAGAGCTTCACAGATAAGGAAAAGCTAAAGGAGTTCATCACCACTAAACCAGTATTATACGAAATGCTGAAAGGTATCCTTTAAGAAGAGGAAGAAGAAAAAGGTAAAGATACAAATTGTGAACAACAAACATGCATCTATCAACAAGTGAATCTAAGAATCAAGTGAATAAATAATCTGATGTACAGAATGAACTGGTGATTATAATGAATCAGGGACATAGAAAGGGAATGGACTGACTATTCTTGGGGGGGAAAGGGGAATGGGAGATGCGGGAAGAAACAGGACAAAAATCGTGCACCTATGGATGAGGACAGTGGGTGGGGGGTGAGGGCGGAGGGGGGGGTGGGAACTGGAAGGGAGTTATGGGGGGAAAAAAAGAGGAACAAATGTAATAATCTGAACAATAAAGATTTAATTAAAAAAAGAATAAATAATAATACAAGAATAAAAAAAATAAAATAAAAATAAAGCATAGTGATTAATCAAAAAAACAACATGTAATTATATATGTGTTTTCCGATGGTCTTAGGCGACCCCTGTGAAAGGGTCATTGGACCCTCAAAGGGGTCGTGACCCACAGGTTGAGAACCGCTGCTTTAGATAAAAGTATAATTTTACTTGATAATTTTTTTTCAATTTTTATACTTATTGCACATGTATCTCAAGTTGACCAGCTCCAGTTCAGAGTAGTTACTTATGCATTTTCTATACACAATGACTTTAGATTTCCACATTCTTCACTTCTTGAAAATACCACAGATTATTTATTGCCATGTCATCTCTTATTTTAATACAAAGGAAGATAAATAGTGACAAAAGTGCCATGATATATATTATGATTAGTTCAGTAATATTATGTTATACAGAGTGTGGCAAAAGTAGGTTTATAGTTGTTTATTTGGAAAATAATATAATCTATATATATAAAAGCCTAAGCAACCATTGCAACCAAACAACCAGAACGACCAGAACAACCAGTCGACCAGTCGCTATGACGCACACTGACCACCAGGGGGCAAACGCTCAACGCAGGAGCTGCCCCCTGGTGGTCAGTGCACTCCCACAGCCAACCTTCTGCAGCCCCTCTCCCCAGCTGGCCAACTTCGAACAGTCCCTTGCCCCCCCGTCCGGCCAACCTCCCGAGTCCCTCCCCCTTGCAGGCCCCCCAATAGGCCTCGATTGCCGGCCAGGCTGAAGGACCCCACCCAGACACGAATTCATGCACTGGGTCTCTAGTAATTAATAAATAATAAGACTCAACTCTATGTTTCATGCTCTCACAACTGTAAACCTACTTTTGTCCCACCCTGCATATGACCCAAGCACAAGTATTCTTTGATTTTTATACTTATTCACCTTCTTTTTATATCAGTGAGAACAAATTATGGACAAAATCCCTGTGAATATAGATTTCAAACTTATATTAGGTGGGTACCTTAATGTAAATGGCTTGTGAAATCCCCATTTTCTAGGTAATATTATTTAGAAAAGAGCAAGCTTAAATAATGTACCAGCATCCAATGGGTGCTTCTCCCATTGTAAAATGCCTGGTAAAAGGACAGATAGTCATGTAAAGGCCCTTGTAGTGTAACATGCATATCTATATATAAAACTCTAATATGCAAATAGATCAAACGGTGGAACAACTGAATAACCAACCAACCGGTCGCTATGATGTGCGCTGATCACCAGGGGTCGATCGTGGAACATGGCGGGCATCGGCAGCAGGCGGCAGAACATGGAACATGGCAGGCATCAGCTGCAGTGGGATGGTGGAGCAGGTGAGTGGAGGTGTCAGACCAAGGCAAGGCGCCAGTCGCTGTCATCAAGGCAAGCCTCTGGTGGTTACTGAAAATTCTTTGTTCCCACTTGCCGTGGTCCCACCGAGTGCTCGCATCTGCTGCCGGTGCCCGGTGCCAGTCCCAATCACTCAGCACTGTCAGCAGATGCCAGCAGCGGCTGTCCGCCCTGATTGCCCCTCAGGGCTTCTCCACCTCCCACTGCTCCTGAGGGGCGATTGGAGTCGGCAGCCACCTCTCACACCCACTGCCAGCGCCAGCCCCACTCACATCCGCAGACGATGCCAGAGCCACCACTTGCATCTGCTGCTGGCGCTGTCAGCAGATGCGAGCGACGGTTGCTGGCCCCAGTTGCCCCTGAGGGCTGCTCCACCTCCCCCTGCTCCTGAGGTGTGACCAGGGCAGCAACTGTCACTCGCACCTGCTGACAGTGCCAGTCCCACTTGCACCTACTGACAGCCCCAGTCCCAATCGCTCCGTGCCATCAGTGGGTGTGAGCGGGGCCGGCGCCATCAGCGTGTGGGAGTGGTAGCAGCAGGGGCTGCCAGCAGACAGGGGCCCAGGGGCCGCAGCAGGAGGGGCTGGGCGAGGGCACAGAGGCTGGGCTGAGACCTGCCCCTGTGCCCACTGCAGCCTCGTGGCCCACAGTTCCTTTCGAGGTGCATGAATTCGTGCACTGGGCCCCTAGTAAGAAAATAAATGAGGATAAAATTGTATAATGCTAATTAAATAAGTACTAAGAAAACACTGTCTCAAAGCAAGAACAAAACTGGTTTTGATTAGCTTCCTTGAAGGAATTTTCCATTAAATTCTTTTATCTACAGACCTTTCTGAAGTCAGAATATAATATTTCCCCAAATATGGATCCCCTGCTATTGCCCCTGCCTACTATTTACAAACCCCAAAGCCCAGAATTTAATGTCTTTTATGTTTAGACTAGAGGCCCGTTGCACAAAGAGATTTGTGCAATAGGCCTTCCTTCCCCTGGCTGCCAGCACCAGTTTTCCTCCGGCACCCGGGACCCAGACCTTCGCTCTGGCCACAGTGAAGAAGCCAAACCTGGAGGCTTCTCCGCTCTGGCCACAGTGGAGAAGGCAAGCCTCTTCAGTCGTCCTCAGTCTTCAGTCATCTTCAGTCTTCAGTCTTCGCTCAGGCCTGAGCCTTTAGTCTTTGCTCTGTGCCTGCATATGCAAATTAACCGCCATCTTTGTTGGGTTGATTTGCATACTCATCCTGATTGGCTGGTGGGCGTAGTGGAGTGACACAATTTGCATGTTTCTCTTTTATTAGTGTAGATCACTTCCTTCACTAATTTATGTTACTTGCTTGGACCCATTAGGCATTTTGATTTGCTACTCCATCAAAACCAATACAAGAAAAAGAGAAAGAACCATTGCAGACCAGATTATGAATTTAGAGAAAACTACCCAGCAATTATTAGCATGTGAGTTGTTCAGTTACAAAGTTGATGTTGCTACATTGAGCAAAACCAGATTTCCTGACGAAGCCACACAGAGGAAGGAGTCAGATTCTATTAGTTCTGGGGAAATGGTCATCCTCAAGAACAATACTGATTTCTCACTGCATAAAAAGAAATACATTTCCTGACACTTGGAAAAGCACTAACATACAGGAAGAAAAATGAGGGAATTAGAAGAATCTGAATATCTCTCTGTAGGGGTATTTTGGTGAAAAGTATTGAGGGAAGATGATAAATAGTTGCTTACATTTTAAGGTCATGATACCGTGGCTAAGATGTTATACAGTAGGTATGTTACTATTCAAAATCTTGGATGAAAATCATATCCTGGATTCTCCCTGTATTTTACGTATCACCTCGTTTCAACCCCCAACACACACAGAGCAAAACATTTTCCTGTGATGCCAACATCACATAAGATAACAACATCTTGACCCTAGAGTGCTCATGTACTAGGCTGCTAAAGAGAGCTATGCAGGTCACACATACTTGCCCAACTCCAGAGCTGCCATTTTCCCAACCTAGAGGTGGATGGTCAACTCAACAGCCTTGCTAACATGAATTAACCCACATATTAAGAAACAAAATCAAACTCTAAAATTCTCATTTTTAGGTCTGAAGATATAATCTACCATTGATTGTGATATAGTAAGAGCCACTGCAAATGAGAGTTTAGGCCAATTAAGCTGGCAATGTTCTTTAATTTCCTACTCCCAACTTTTACTTTCTTAATTTCTGTATTTTTATTCTTTACTCATACGTTTCAATTAATAATCACAAGAGCTTTGAAACAGGAAAGTTTTTTTGACTCTTCCTCTAACCCAACTGACATGCTCCCATTTGTCTTCCCAGAAAGTGGCCTCTCCCACTCGCAGAAACCCTCCCAGCCAGCATCATAGCCCAGGTGGCTCTGTTCTCAAGGGTGTTCAGCAGGTTCAGTCTGGTTGGTAGGCAGTGCCTGCCATATGACCTTTGTCCTGCACATCTACACAGATGAGATGGAGAAACAGAGGGTTGGCATTGCTGAGCACTGGGTCAGGAGAAGGAAGAGAAAGAGACAAAAACAGAGTCTGGGATCCAAGAAGTCCAAACACTGTTTGGCTTGGCCCTCAGACATGGCAGCTCAGCAACAGGAAATGTCAGCTTATTAGAGACTTCACATGGCATCATCGGAGGACGGCCATCAAACTCCCTGGCAAAGTCCCCAAGATCACACTGAGGAAGGAAAAACAGTATGACCCAATATGAATGTCTAGATTTCCTTTCTAAGACAGCAGAGTTTACTAGGCTGGCTGATTTGGCAAGCTGTTAACAGAACTAATTTGATTGCTTTGGCAAGGATAAGAGGATGCACAAGAAGGTCTACCAGCTCTGATGCCAGCTTTGAACCCCAATGATTATCCTGTATTGCTGGTGACCTGATGTCGTTGAGGAGACGGGGTGGCTTGGGGTGGAGACTGCAGAAGCATCACCAAAAGTCACCACAGCGGATGGAAGTTAGCCACTTGTAGGTGCATAGAAACGCCTTCTCTGTCAGAGGCACATAGGAGCCACCCCAGGGCTATTACTTTTTGGGTTGAGGTTCCAAAAAGACACATTTATCATGTTTGTCACACATGTGAATGTGCCACTGGTATTATTGTCCTCACCATGTATCACTTTGCTCTTAAAACTGCTGGCTAAAAGTCCTTCCTGTTCTGGGATAGATTCTACTTATCCAAAGTGTAGAGTCTGTTGAAGTACAGTCTTGGAAAGTTTTGTTGCTATTGAAACCCATAGCTGAACATGAAGGAGCAAACAGAAGTCAATATAGCCCGCCTTCGTTAAGATTTTTAGGATACTCCCAAGGCAACTTTCTCACTCACTGCAAAATGTATGTGCCACCAGCGCAGCAGGCACATGGGCTCATTCACCACTGAGGAACTTGCCTTTGCCGCCAGCATCCCTGTCAGAGCCCTGTATTCCTCTTGGCATCTATCCCTTTTAATCACACCATACTCAGAAAACCAGGCCAGGCAGATTTAATTATCAAGAAAGCCCCCAGGGACCTGCTAGAGGCAGGTAGAAGGAAAGGGAGTCTGAGCAGGGACTCAGCCCAGGTGTTTGGCAAAGGTTCCTCACAGCTAGTGAACCTTAGTGAACATGGGACAATTGTGCATTTTTCAGAGGCTCAATGCTGTAGAGCCTTGGTTATTGCTTCAAAAGATACCCTAGATTCCAGACTATACTTGAATACATCATCTGAACTCCAAGGGAAATACATTTCTCTTATTTTATACATGCCCACCTGTCTTGGTTGCTTTTTCAGTGCTATAACACTGGCTACCATTCTAACCTTGCTGAAATACACACTTACTCCTTATTTGTTTATATAAACTAGAGGCCCGGTGCACAAAAATTTGTGCACTCGGGGGGGGGGGGAGGGGGGGGTCCCCCAGCCCGGCCTGTGCCCTCTCGCAGTCTGGGACCC
>NW_005369942.1:9723913-9726465 GCF_000412655.1 Myotis brandtii
TCACTTCAGTGCATGGCTGCCAGCCGCCATCTTGGCTGACAGTTAATTTGCATAAGGATATGCTGATTAGCCAATGGGAAGGGTAGCGGTCGTATGCTAATTACCATGTTTCTCTTTTATTAGTGTAGATAGGTGGTAAGTTAAGGATCTAGGACATATTTTAAAAGGTGATTTTACTTAATGGCATGAGTCATATTCTTATTCATTAAGCCAACAGTATTTATACAATTCACATTACATGTGCAAGTCACTATGCACAGAGAGAATGAATATAAGTTAAAGGGGCAAGTTCCCAGGCATAATCTAAAGCAGTGGTTCTCAACCTTGGCTGCACAAAGTTAAGGATCTAGGACATATTTTAAAAGGTGATTTTACTTAATGGCATGAGTCATATTCTTATTCATTAAGCCAACAGTATTTATACAATTCACATTACATGTGCAAGTCACTATGCACAGAGAGAATGAATATAAGTTAAAGGGGCAAGTTCCCAGGCATAATCTAAAGCAGTGGTTCTCAACCTTGGCTGCACATTAGAATCACCTGGGAATCTTTTTAAAATCCTGATTTCTGGGCCTCATCCTCTGGAAATTCTGTTTCTTTGTTATTTGAGAACCACTGATCTAAAGGGAAAAGTAAATATATTTTCTCTTAATAGGCTAAATTACTTTATCAAAGGTTAAAACTGCCAGATTTTATAATTCTCTCTCTCTCTCTCTCTCTCTCTCTCTCTCACACACACACACACACACACACACACACACACACACTCAGAAGGAGACACAGATTCTCAGGGAATTACACCAAATAGGGAAGAACATAATCTTAGACTCTTAGACTTGTTTATCAGGGCACATGTGCATTTACCAGAGAGTCTGAATTCAATATGCAAGCTCAAACAGCTGGAAGTGGTTCTAATTTGTTTGCCTGGCTGTTTTTAATAAAGCATAATCTCAATAGTGATCTGCACTTTAAAAAATAAATGAAGATGTCAAAAAATTCCTTGGAATAGTGTGAGGAAAGAATCTAAACACTTAGAAAATTCTACCCATGGTAGTGTATTTATCAAAGATAATCCCCCCACCAAACCCTAACCTTTTACTTCAAGAAGGTGCTGAAATCTGTCCTCAAGACATTGAGAAATAGGTTTTTGAGAGAAATATTGTTATTTTATTATAGATATACTTGTATTAATGGGAATATTTTCAACACAAATATGAATAGAATTACTGTTGCCTGAAGAATGTCCTTAGTCCCAAAACTATATTCAGTTTATACCAGAAACTACACATAACTATCATATGGCAGGATTTGTCCCAGTTTACAATCTATGTGAAAAATAAATAAATGTGAAAGATTAACTCTGTGGCTTCAAGGATTTGGTAGTGTTTCTCCTAATAACATTTTATGTAGCTTAATGCTTTCGCTATAAAACAAAAACGCCATTTATTTTGACTTTTCAGAATATTATAAATTGAAGGATTCCCACTGCAATGAGCATGCCTATTTTTCCAAGACCAGAAGGAATGTAATAGCTAACTAAATAACTGGCTTCAATTCTAGGAAAACAATGTGTTTTACAAGGCAAAAATTTAAACACTAAAATAAATTCTAAATGAATGTGTCAGGGCAGCAAGAGAGTCAAGTAAAAAAAAAAAATCCCTTTTGTGATGGATATGTTTCTCAAATCTGTCTTGAACCATCTAGACTTCTCCCTTGGCTCCGGTTACTTCGAGTTCACCACTGGAATGCCCAGTTAACGCATCAGCACGCCCGACCTCACTGTCCCCAAGCTGAGGCCAGACTCTCATGCCACAGGTGCGTCACCTGCATCTTCTCTAAGGTTCTTGCCGTAAATCTGAATTATAGGCATATCAGCCCTACGTTGATTTTTACCTTTTTGCTTTCTCTAATGCATCGCTATATTTCTCCCAGTTTACAATTTTATATATATATATGTATATATTTGGATCAACACTTTTCTGCAGTTCCACAGGCAAAACCACTGCCTGGTATGCCACTGCTGCATTTTTCCCCTGACTGATAAAAGAGATTTCTACATAGTATGTCGTCTCCACTCTTTCCCTGTCTATTCAGAATTATCTTCTCCAAAAGCAGCTCCCATCCTCAGGCGCTGGCTAGTGACCTTGCAATTACGACTTGCACCTGACAGCTGGACAGTTAAATTAACGAACCCTCTGCGGGTCTCCCCGGATACTCCACACCTGGCTGCCTCTCCGGCTCTGAGAGAGAAAATGTGCCTCCTGGAGCAGGCCCCTGGCAAAGCATCCTGAGCCCGCAGCCTGGGAGCCCCTGGGGGTGCAGAGGTCCCGTCCTAGGCAGAGGCTGATGGCACAACTTCTGACTCCCAGAAGCGGCCTGGGGGCTGGAAGGCGGCTCCTCTGACCACCAGCCCCACCAGGAGAGGAGCAGAGAACGGCCGGCACCTCCCTCAAGGTGACCCGAAACCCCCACCCACACCAGGCAGGGGCTGGGCCTGTGCGGGGAGGACTCACCTCCAGCCCAGCCGGTGGCCCTGCTCCCCCATGGCA
>NW_005369942.1:9726889-9745879 GCF_000412655.1 Myotis brandtii
CCACCAGGCCCTGGACGCTGCCCGGGAAGCCGCACAAAGACAACCTGCTGCTGGAGGGCAGGCTTGCGGTGCTCCGGGAAGATGCCGGGAAGATGCCGGAGGTAGGGAAGGAAGGTCATGGAAGGGAACAATTGCAAGCGGAGATCCCGAAGGTTCTGAAAGCAGAGGACCAGCTCCCTGCAGACCTGAACTCCGTGTGGGCCTCTTTCTCGGCCTGTGGAAGCCGTGCGTGACACAGGAGGAGATGATGGACCGGGGCTGCGCCCAAGGAAGACTCGGAGGAAGCCACGTGTGGACAGGGCCAGGCGGAGCAGGCAGGCCCGTGCGGAGCCCGCTGGAGCGCAGCCAGACCCCAAGGCGACCACCAAGCCAGGCCCCAGGGAGAAGCGAGCAGATGCCACTCCACTCGCTGGAGAAGACCTTTGAGCAGAAAACTAAAGAAACCGATTTTACATCATTTCCCAGGTGGAGAACTGTTAGCATGTAAGCCCCTGACCAGTGCCCAGCCTCTCCTCTGTCTGTTTGTCTGTCTCACTCTGAGGTACCTACCATGTTCTTTGTTCTCTCTTAACCTCAACTCACTTTTAAACTAGATTGCTCTAAAAAGAAGACTAAATAAAGTTTCCCTTAAGTTAAAAAATGTGTCATATTTCTGACACTACTGAGTTTCTGACTTTCTTTTCCTGTACTTCCTTGCCTCTACCTAGAACAGTTTTTCCTGGAGTTGAATCTACTTGGCTGCTTTGAGTCGTTCCCACTTCGTGACTCTGATCTCTTTCCTCATATGCATAGTGTGCACTGAAGCCTATAATCCCACCAGATGCAATTATTCCTTTTTTTTTTCTGTGTGCACACTGTCTTTCACATGAGATTATCAGTTTTCTAAGAACAGAAGTGTCCTAGTAATTCTCTTAATACTTTCAAAATGTTTGAAATATAGGAATCTGTGGAGAGCGGCTACAAGTGTTTGGATAGGTTAGGGTTCGAACCTGTGGTCCCACGTGGCTGAGTGATATGGGCTGCCTTAGGTGCAGCAAGTAAACAAAGCTTGGTCGGGTGCATGTAATTGAATAGATTCAAAACCCAGGAGAATGTTGTAAACATCTTGACCAGCCCTTATTTTGCCTCATGGAATCTGGCTATAAAATAAAGACTGGCTTGCAGGCTGTGGCGCTGTCCCTCCAGAGAGGGCAGCGTCTCACCTAGCGCCCAGCTTTCTTCTCTTGTCTGTCTTTTCTAAATCCTTCACCCGCCCCCTCTCAGGTTTACCCATGGCTGTGCCGGCTCAGCACAGGAATCAAACTATAGTATGTGCAGCCCTAAAAATCATTACTTTTAGTATTTAAGGTAAGGCCGATGGATTCCAGAGAGTTAATGGATGGGCTTCAGAAAAGTTATGATCTCCCCCTTTAGTATTATACAACAACAACAACAACAAATGTTAAGAATCATTGATCTAATACTAACTTTACAGATGTACAAACTCACATCCAAGGTCAGAAAACTAACTTACCTGAAGGGAATATACTTTTTGAATCTTTATTCCTTTCAACTCCTGAACTCAATTACATATACTCTTGGGGGCATAAAATTCCAAAAACGGTCTTCAAAATCCATTACCCTGCCTGCAGGCAGAAATTGTCATTAAGATCCCAGCAGTTGCACCCATGTTACTATTAAAGATCCCCTGGGAAAGGAATTTCATAATTTCCTTCAGTTTACTTTCACACAAACATAAAACCAGTCTCTTAGAACAACCACTACATTACATTCTCTTATATCCTGAAAACAGAAACACACATATCCACACACATACACTCCCTAGGGCCTTCCATTTAGTGGGGAATTAAGTAAAAGGGTAATTTACCTTACTTAGTCTCTCTACCAAATATTATTTCAACTTGAGCTTTATTTGAATATGAAAATTAAAACAATATCAAATTAGTTTTTATGTTTTTGTTACATAAAAACTCATATTGATAAATTCAGCAATCCACAAACCCTTCAGCCAAAGAAACAACTGTGCTGTTAGCATAACATCTTTATTCTGTTTTTGTGGGGTTGAAATTGAGAATGGAAATCCCTGCCTTGGTCTGTGCTCGGGGAGTAATATCAACACTAGGAAATTGGGGGGGGGGGGCCAACTACAGTATCCTTAAACCATCTAGAGGTTCCAGAGGGCCTCTCATGGAGTGGATGGGAATAGAACAGGATTTTTCTTCCTCTTACATCCAGGAATCCCTACCCTGCTTTCACAGTCCTTCAGGCAGTTTGCTCTTACTCTAGCAAAGAATAGGATTTTGAGTGGTTAGCGCCTAAGTTCAAGTGAAACTATTTCTAATCATTTGCGTTTCCATCTCCAAATGTATGTCTATGTCACAGAGAAACAATAGAAAAGATTGAACATGATGAATAGGAGTCAAACTAAATATCCTGACGACATGATTTCTCAAAATAATGTTTTAGGTTAATTAATATATAGAATCTAAAAGTAGCAAACAGTCCCCCCAGAATAAATTATTTGGGGGGAGGATGAATTAATCAAAACAAGTATGATCCTCAATTCACAGGACCATAGTGAAAGAATAGACAATTTAGCAATTGGAGAAATAAGAGCTGAGGGAGATGGATCAATCAAACCCTAGCTACTGCTAAGGAAGCGTCCAGATGACTGAGAATTACAAAGTTCAAAAGGGGAATTCAAGCTTGACTTGATGTAGAAAAGATGTAGAGGAGGCTGACAGAATCTTTGTCAGAGAGGACTGCATGACTATGGATATGAGACGGAGAAGTTCAATAAGAGAGTTGGCATGGATAGGTGGCTGGAAATAAGATCGTGTTCCCCTTCAGCAGGTTTCTCAGGCGGGTGGGAGTGGGGTGAGGAAAAAAAATAAAGCATGCTGTTTCTTTCCCAAGGGAGACTTCCTTGAGAGTTCTGCTTCTCTGCCTTCCTGAGGTCCTAACTTCCTGAAGAGATTGTTCAAGACTCTCATTGTTGCATTTTGGGAGATGGTCAAAACTCTGAAAACACCACGATTGACTGCTGTCCAAGCACTGAAGAGTGAGTGGTCAAATGTTGCTCCTATTTTCCCAGGATCCTTTCTCTGTAGAGGGAGCAAAAATAGCCGTTTTCCTCTTTTCAGTGACACTGTGGTAGAGTGAAGTGGTTGATGGGGCTTTCATGACATAAGAACGATACTTCTTGGCCAGTGCTATTCTCATTATTTCAATATGTCTTTTGAATAGAGCTTGGTCTCCAAAGGGGAAGGGAGAAGTTACGTATGAAGAGGGAGTCTCTGTTCGGATTACCCTTTCTAGTTCTTGTTTTGCGTGGAATGAGAAGTGTCTTCCTAAAAGAAAGTCAAAAGGCATTCATTATTGTTTCTTCCTAAACATCAATCTCTTTCTAATGCATAGAAAATGGGTAGCAAAGGGGGGAGTGTTTTGGGAAGAAGGAGGGAACATTTTCAGTATATTGTCAAAGACCTGTCTGCACCCAAACAGGAGAGCAATGTTTCCTTTTCAGCTTGAAAGACAGAGTTTGCTTTTTAACATTAGAACATGACTTGTTCTTGACATTTCTCGGAAAACTTTTGTAATCTTTTTTTTTTCTTTTGAGATATCATTGACATACAAAATTATATTAGTTTCAGGTATACAACATAATGATTCAATATTTGTATACATTACAGAATAATTTCCACAATAAATCTAATTAACATCCATCATCGTTCATAATTACAGATTTTTTTCTTGTGATGGAAACTTTTAAGATTTACACTCTTAGCAACTTTCAAATATGCAATACTGTTTTATTAATTATAGTCACCATGTTGTCCATTATATCCCCATGACTTATTGCTTTTATACTGGAAGTTTGTACCCTTCACCCATTTCACCCACCTTCATCCCCAACCTCTGGTGACCATTAACCTGTTCTCTGTTTCTATGAGCTTACTTTGTTTCTTTTTTTTCTTTTTCTCCTTTTTTTTTAGATTCCACATATAGTGAGATCATATGGTATTTTCCTTTGTCTGACTTATTTCACTTAATATAATGCCCCCAATGATCCATCCATGTTGTCATAAATGGCAAGATTTCATTCTTTTTATAGTTGAATAACAGTCTATTATGTATATACTAGAGGCCTGGTGCACAAATTTGTGCACCAGTGGGGTCCCTTGACCTGGTCTATGCCCTCTCACAATCTGGGACCCTTCAGGGGATGTCGGAGAGCTAGTTTCGGCCCGATCCTCGCAGGCCAGGCTGAGGGACCCCAGTACCAGACCTCTAGTATGCATATAAGATCTTTGGTTAATCTCTTCCAGCCCTCATCCCTCCCCCATTTCCTCTGAGATTCATCAGTTTGTTCCATGTTTCCATGCCTGTGGTTTTCATTCTTGCATTAAGCATCTGCCCCCAGGTGGTCAGTGCACATCATAGCTATTGCTTAACCATCTTCCACACTTTTTAAATTACTCTTTAAATTTAAAGAAAAAAAATGACAATATTCCTTTTATGAGTAACTAAAGGTTAAAGTTATGGTTATGTTTTTTTCTCTAAATATATATTTTTCTTTATTTCTAACCCATAAAATGTGAGAATTTCTGTTCTAGAGAAAAATCAACAGTCATTTCTTTTTGTCAAAATCACCAATTTTAATGAATATCTTTTGAGTGATAACCATGTGCCCAGAACCATGTGCTCAGTGAAATGAGAGGCAGCCCACCATCTGGTCCCAACTCAAGGACCTTAAAATTTATTTGAGTATATGAGCCTACTTATATGAAAATGTTTTATGGTAAAAAGTAAAAATTCCATAAAGGTTTGTAAAAATAGATTTTAAAATGTAAAATGAAACAAAAGACAAAAAGAGGAATTAACTTCATGACATTGGATACAAATTTTCTCAGGAAAGCTGGCAAGAAATGAAATTGCTTGGGAATGACATCTAAAAACACAGATATGAGAGTGTTGTGATATCATTTCAGGATTAGAGGGAATTACAAAAGTGGTTTAACTGAACCACCCACTCAATATCATACTTGAAAGCTAAAGGACAAACACGGTGGGGGGCTTTGTATGGGTGGGGGGTGGGGAGGGGAGATAGCTAATGCTCAATGAATGCTACTTTAATGTCAAGGCCTCTTCTGAGCACTTTAAATTTATTATGTTATTTAATCACTACAAAGCTCTATAAAGCAAGTAGTTTTTTAATCTGATTTTATGTTTGAGGAAACAAAGTTCATAATAGGGGTTAAGTAGTTTTTCTAGGTTACACAGAAAAAGTTTTAGCCAACATTTGAATTTCAGCAGCTTAATTCCAGAGCCCACTCTCTCAAATAATATGATATTGCAGGGCTGTATGGCCTGAGAGCACGAACTCTGGATCAAGACAGCTTGGGTTTGAATCTCTGCCCTACCATTTGCTCTCCCTGGGGAACTTACATGCATATATTCATAGCCCATGGACACAGACAATAGTGTGGTGAAGGCCTGGGAGGGGCGGGTGCAAGGTGGAGGGGTCAATGGGGAAAAAACAGGAACATCTGTAATACTTTCAACTATAAACATAAATATTTTTAAAATTTTAAAAATGAAAGATTGATAAATGATAATACATTTTATGCTTATAGTGAAAATTAAAGTTTTAAGACATTTCTTTTTTAATGATTACTACAGTTGGCTGAATTTTTCTATGAATCATCCAATTATGAAACCTAATTCCATCAGATAAAGAAGTTTCTAGGTTTTATTACTGCTAATAGTAAAAATAATGTGCAAGAAGACATTGTTAGCATGTTATTTTATTGGGCAAATATTATGTGACTTCAAAAATGCACTTTTTAAATCAGGCTAATGCTTTTCTGCTTATTTTTTGTGTGTCATAATCTAAAGTCAGTTTCTGATAAACTGACCACATTCTGTCCCTTCTGCTGCTGCTGGCTAGTTCTTTTTATCACCTTTTTCTCTTCCCTTCATGTATGAAAAAAACATCACAAAATAAACACACTTCGCCCTCTGTCTCTGCATACTGCCTCAATAAGCTCTTGTTGGAAAGTTACAAGTTCCTTGTTATCATCACTCCTCAATCCTTTTTTACCCTGTTGACACTCCAAACTACATATGATCAATGCAGAAATATGCTGCAAAATTGCATTTCTATAACAGAGTAAATCTGTTGAATTCCACCCAGGCTTTAAAGAGTATCTACGTGTTCAGGGTCTTCTGTCTTCTATGTGCAAAAGGTTGTTTATGCCTCACAAACACTGAGGAGTTTGCACAGTGGAAAGAAAGGTGAAGATTTAGTAGACATCTGGGCAACTATTTGGACAGGGAGGAGAAAAGGCAGTTGGCTTCATGAGATATCAATAGCTTCAGTAGTTCTTGAAGCCTTTGAGCACTCCAGACAGGACACGAGGGCACTGCACAGTCATCTGGAGAGAAGAACAGCGTGGCTGCGTTAGTCATTATATAATCAAGCTTTAGATTTTATGCTAAAACTTGTATTTCTTAATGATAGAAGCTTCCTCAAGGATAGAAATCACTAGAAGAAAAGAGCAAGAAATGAGAATGACCTCCTGGGAGATAATGGTACGTAATATTAGCCTTCCCAACTTCTCTTGTAGCATTATTTATTGTCAAGTAAGTTTCAAATATGCACTTACATTAAACCTAAATCTGAAGGAAATACAATTTCTGTCATCACTGTGTTATTTATGTCCATGTGGATGATGGCTGAAACATTGGCCTTTAGGATAAACTTGACTCAACCACAGGGAGCAATATTGAAACTGATCCACTGAGAAACATATTCCTATATAAATTGTTTTTGTTGTATTCATTTCCACTCTAGCTTCCATGACTTAATAGCTTTAACAGACTCATGATATCATATTGTTTCCAAGAATTGCTTCACTTGAAGAAGTATAGCACACAACTAAAATATTAACTGTGTGAGAGTTCTGCATGAGCTATAAAAAGCAGAAGGGAATTAGCATCAACACAAATATCTTGGCTGAGTGTCTAAATGTTATCCTTTGACAGTGGCAGGCTATTAAACAATTTCTAAATAAGACATTTTCCCACCACAAGGAAAACATTCATTTATAGGGACTTTACAACCCGAGATTTAAGGCTTTAAAAGAAAATATGCTGTCTGTACCAAGGATTATCTAAAGGCATTGGAAAGACCTGCAAATACAATTGGCTTGAAGTTGGAAGGGTTGAAACTGCTTTAAGATAAAAAAAATGATGTCTAAGAACAAATGAGTCATAGACAAAAGGCCAAACCATCTCATTCTGAAGGAGTAGGAAATGTCAAAGAGCAAAGATTACCTAAGAAAATATGAATAAAAAGTAGAAAAAAGATTACTTTATTCCCATTAACCTTTGCTATTATAAAATATAATCTTAGACACTTGAGATAAACTTTAGTTGATAGTAAGATTCAAGTCTTTTGCAAGCCATGCTAGTTTTCCATGGCTTCCCATTCATCTGTTGAGTATATTTTACAAAGGTAATATGTTAACAAATGTTCCACTGTATCTAGATAACTCACAAGGTGCTTTGATGACCTAAATCACCATTTCTCAACAGAAGCACTGTTGAACTTTTGGATAGATAATTTTTTGTAGTAGAGCACTGTTCCTGTTCACTGTAGGATATTTAGCAGCACCCCTGGCCTCTCTGTACTAAATGCCAATAGCATCTCCCCAATCACATAACCCAAAATGTCTCTAGAAATTGTCAAATATCATTTTGGGGTATGTTCACCCTCACTTAGGAATCACTGATCTATATCAAGAAATTACATTATAAAAATGTTGCCATGTATCTATATATAATGTATATACTTGTCCAATTTACCTCTTATATAATTTTATAAAACTTAATAGCTTAACAAAATTAATTTATATTACACTAAGAACAATTTAGTATCACAAGTAAAATGTTGTATGTGAATCGTGCACTTAAAAAATGGAGCTTACCTGCTCGGAGCAATCAGAACTGTACAAGCAGGCTCCAGTCATTAAATCAGATCATGTGGGAAAACAATCTCCGAGCGGTTACCAAGTCTAGTGGTCAGGGAAAGGAGTTCTAGGAAGGCAGATCTAAGGTCTTAAGATAATTAAAACGGATGAAGTGAAAACAGCAATTAAAAATAAAATGAAATGTTACACCTGAAACTAGTATTATATTGAATGTCAACTGTAATTGGAAAAAAATTAAAAGAATGATAGAACTGTTAAAATCAACAGATTTAGCCCTGGCCAAGTAGCTTAGCTGGTTCGAGCATTATCCTGATATGTCAAGGTTGTGGGTTTGATCCCCCCAGTTAGGTCACATACAAGAATCAACCAATGACTGCATAAATAAGTGGAACAACAAATCAACATTTCTCTCTCTCTCTCTCTCTCTCTCTCTCTCATCAGTCAATAAATAATTTAAAGAAAAGCAAATATAAAAAAAACACAGATATGTCCATAATCAGAGGGCAATGATGGAAGCCTATTCCTGGATATAAAGCTAAATATCAAATTTAATACAACTTAGAAATGTTGTCCAAGTGGACAGATTGTCCATTTCTCAAGATATTATGATGAATGAAATAATTGAAAGAGTTCCTGCAAGAGAATATGGTACTTATACACGTGCATTGCCTTAAGACACAAACTTCCAGGAAGTCTCTGCAGTTTAAGGATCTTTGTTCTTTCTAGAGAACTCTCCATAGATGAAGAATCATGATATCATTTCAGTATCAAAATAATTTGGATAATATTTTGAGAATGTTAGATAGAGGATAAATAAACTGTATGTAAGATTTGTTTCCCGGTATATCTGTTAGTCTTACTCCCTCAAAGTCCAGGATGTGAGAAACACACACACGAAGGGAGACAGCCCCAGTGAGGAGTTATATACTCAAAGACAGAAGCAAACTGGGTGTTGGACTCCCAGGTGACAGGGGACTGTGGTAAGCTGATTGTAACAGACCCCGCTAATTCAGACCAAATCCTTCCTTTAAGCAGGACTGGTGGAGATCTAATTATTAGACATGCTCTACCCCACCTCCCAGTCCAAACCATTAATCTATGATTTAGCTAAACGAAACCAAATGACATTCAAAAGGGATTCGATTTCTTAGATTCATAGGAGGCTTTTACAAATTAATTTTGTGGCCGGGTGCCAGATGGGTGAATTTAGGGATAAATAAAAGGCTTCTGTCTACAGAGTAGATAGCATGTATATTAAGTTTAGAAATAAAACGTCAGGCAAAAACATTGAAATGTGATTTTCTAACCACTGCGAAAAGATAAGGAAAAATTGGGGACATGAGAGATTGTGGTTTACTCTAAAAAGACATTGCCTATATTGGCCCACCTACTCAAATCGGAGCTGCCAGTTATGTTTCCAGTAGGACAGTTGGAGGTTTATTTTGATGTGATGAGGGAAGGGGAAGTTTAAGGGGAAACTTCATGCAGGTTCTAATTAGGACTGCAGTTGTTTTCAGGGTCGTCTTGCTGGACCTCAGTTTCCTCACCTGAAAAAATGAGGATGACAGACTTAGGTAATTATTTCTCAGAGTATGTTCCATGGAATACTTCTAGGAGAATCTCTGTGAAAAAGTATTCTTGGGCAAATAGATACACAACATGTTTTCTATAATATGGATATATAATGCAGATAATATTGTGTGCCAATATATTGTAAGTTTTTTCACCTACCCAATGTAGTAATATCAGTATGCTAAGGCACAGAAAAAAAAATGACCAGCATCACACTATGTGTGAGTGAGAAGGGAACCCAGCACTCTTCCATTCTTGCAGCTTTAGGAGGCATATTACATATTTTTAAAAGCCTTTTACTAAAGAATCTTGTTTAATTTATATATACCAATATTTTCAAAATTACTTTGACCACAGAACCATTTTTTTCTCTCATCACATATATTTAGGTTCTGCAGGGTGCTCTGAAAAACATAGGTCTCAGTTATGTCTAATGTCCTTTCAAGGTCTATCATATAATAAGTAAAAGATTAAAAAGTAGTTTATCAAGAGGCATGCTTATATAATCTGTTCAGAGACAGCAAGTATATCTTCCATTCTGGCCATGAGATTGTGGTTCTTCAGTCTTGAAACTAGATACTGGGAGTGAAATGAGCAAGCTTCATGTCCAGTAGAATAATATTGAAAAGGGATCAGTTAACTAGTAATGCAGCATGTGTCCAAGGAAACCCACACGAAAGACTGTGCCTGCAGATGCCAGGAATTATGTGGCCAGAAGGAAACCCCGATTCTGTGGTCTGCAGCCCTTGCACCTCTCTGCTTACTGTCCTGAGCTTGCCAGGCTTTCCAACTGCATGATTGAAAGCACAGAAGTTTTACAGAAAACTAAACAAATGTTGCTTTTGTTAGCCCTCCTTACAGTTGTTATTTAGCTTAAAAATATATAATATATAAAGGCATTCAATTCACATAATGTGTGTAAAACACTTAGAACTGCGTCAATGATGTCATACAGATAAAGCACTTGAAATAATGTGATTAAAGAGCTAACAGTGTGTAATAGTGTGACAGTATTGTGCACCAGCATTACAAGTTTGTTATCTACCCAATGAAGTAATATCTTTATGCTCATTGACATGTAGTAACTTGACCAGGATGACACTGTTGTGAGTGAGAAGGGAACTGAGTGCTGTCCAAATACAAGTTTCTTATTCTGAACCACTGCCTCCTGCAGAAAACCTCCCTGATCCAATCTCAGTTCCAGCTCAGAGGCTAGTGTCTACTCCTCACGTTTATATCAGATGGCGTGAGGGCCAACAAGGGAGTCAGTTCCACTCCTATTCGGAGTCTACGTGATTGGTCATCATTGTTCCTGTCTCCAGTTCCTCTACAAGAAAAAAAAAAGACTGGAGTTGGGTGTCTTTTTATTCCTTCCAAAGTTATCTTCTCTGCAGAGTCAATTGTATACACAAACGAGTTTTAAAATAAGTAGGGCAGAAAAAAACCCACCCCACCACCAATACTATTTTATATTTCTTAGCATTTTGTAGTTTATAAAACAGTTATATGTCCATTTTGTCTTTTTTTATTCTAGAAATAATGCCATATAGATAAGAATTCTTATCATTCTAAATACAGAAATCAAAACTTCAGAGATAGACTTCTAATAGTATGCAAATTACATTTAAGAAGCAGGGATATAAATCCGGAGTATTATGTATCATGAAAATCAGTGTAGATCTTTGTCAATCTGCCATAAAATAAGCTTCTATTTAGAGCTCCTAATTGAGAAAATTTACTTTGAGGGATCACTCTTCAGCTTTCTTTTCCATTGTCTAAAAAATTAGATTTCCAAGGAAATCCCAAAGCAGTTGGTCAGAATTGTCTTGCAGTTTAGCCATTTCCACTATAGTTGCTTTCTAGGTGATGGATCTTTTACTATAATTAGAGGATGTTGAGTGCCCTGAATTGGAAACCACACCCACAAAATGGACACAAAATTTTCTAAGTATTCTATAATCGAAAGACAGCCACAACGGATAAGACAGCCAGGGCTACTTGTCAGGCATATCAACATCCATTCCCTCCTTTCTTCATTTATATGACCATCACCTGGAAGAAGCTTTGGGAGAATGTGTCAGCCTGTGGGGGAGATCACAAAACCAAACTGAGGGGGTACTCCAGAAGAACCCCGTAATCTTCCCTACACCTCTCTAGAAGAGGAATAAAAAGAGCAGACTGATCTCAGAATGGAAAAAGGAGGCAGAAGTAGAGGACTGTGCACTCCCACCATTTTCATGGCAAAACATGAGTTTTCTGGACATTGGGCGAATATGTTAGAAGGTAGATGGACTTAACCATCAAGCTGAGGCTTGATCTTCCTTGACTAAAAATTGCGTGTGTGTGTGTGTGTGTGTGTGTGTGTGTGTAAAAGGGTTCCTTGCTGGGTTCTCTGAACTTACACACTCACACATCCTTCCTAGGAAAGATCCAACATTTTGTCACAGCCACAGAAAAGACGTGAATGACATGCCCCTTTTGAACTCCTTCCTCCATGACCATAGGTAAGAGGAAACAGAAAGTTAGGAGGAGGTAGAAAGAGCCAAATAGCATGTAACTAGTTGTGCTCTGCACAAATATGCCTGTGCTTGAAGGTGACGGGCAGGGAAGAGACGAGCCAACCAGGCTTCCTTCTCATCTCAGAACCAGCCAGCAGAAGGGGAGAGTCACTTCATTAGACTCTTCCTCTCCCTTCCTCTCTGAAACTATTGTCAGTTTATCTGAGACTAATTTTAGATTATGGGATACTTAGGATTTTTGTTTCTGGCTACAGGGGGAGGGAAAATCAGTTTATGAAATAATACTGATGTTATAAACTAGAGTAGACAAAATTTGTGATTATTGAAATTGCCTAAGTTATCAAATTTGACCAAAATTTTATCCATCAGAGAAAACGTTGAAGGTGGTGATGGTTAAAACATAAAATAATCTCATGTTTATTACACTCCACCAAGTTGAGTCTCCTCAGTTCACAGTGATACCACATATGGTTTTACATACCTTTTTAAAGGGTCGATTTCAATACCCTTTATTTGTCAGAGTGAAAGTTCTATTTTTCTCCTGGAAATTCATTATCCTCTTTTGTCTCTCATCACAAAAATCAGAAAATAAACATAAAAATTGACATTTTGCCTGGCCGGTGTGGCTCAGTGGTTGAATATTGACCTATGAACCAGGAAATCACAGTTCCATTCCCAGTCAGGGCAAATGCCCAGGGTGCAGGCCTGATCCCCAGTCAGGAGTGTGCAGGAGGCAGCCACTCAGTGATTCTCTCTCATCATCAGTGTTTCTACTTCTCTATCCCTCTCCCTTCCTCTCTGAAATATATATATATATATATATATATTTTAATTGACATGTCAATATTCACTGATTTCTATGTTTCTGTATATTTAGATTAAAAATATTCAAAATATCATAGTATAAGTTCAGTGATTAAATTCTAAACAGAGAGTCATCAACCAGGTGATTTTTAACTTCTTCATTAGAGATAATAGTGGAACTGGGTGGAGCAATATGGGAAATTAAGGGAGTGACAACTAAAACTGCTGAATCCCAGGGAAGAGAGCAGGTGTTGCAGAATACATATTTACAAACATTTTTAGATGCATGGAAATATGAATTGGGTTATTCCTTGCCAACTGTGGTTCAGTTGCACTTGTTTAAGATTGAAATTTGCTGTTGGGCAGATCTGAGGTCTGTTATGGGCTGAATTATGTATCCTCCCAAATTCATATGTTAAAGCCCTAAGTCCCAGTAGCTCAGATTGTGACTGTATTTCCAGCTCTTCAACTTTCTCAATAGAACGGGGGACTAGGATGAAAATTTCAAGGTTCTAATTGTGCCTTGGTCTTTCCAGTCACTAGCCCTCATCCAGGAGCCCATCCAGAGTCACTTTATTAGAGCAAAAACTCCTGTCACCTAGGAAACTATAAGGGTGTCAGAGCCTTGTGCTAGGAACTGAGGCAGAGACCAATATTTTCTATTATCTCACATATCTTTTAAAGGTAGCTAATTTAGCCCTGGCTGGTGCGCTCAATGGTTAGAGTGCCATGGGTTCAGTTCCAGGTCAAGGAGGCAACCAATCGATGTGTCTCTCTCACACTGATATTTCTCTCCCTCTTTCCCTCTCCATCCTTTTCACTCTCTTTCAATGGAAAAAAAATATCCTTGGGAGAAGATTAACAACAACAAAAAAGAAAAGAAAAGATAGCTAATTTAAAGTGAGGTCATTAAGGCCTTAATCTGATGACTAGTGTCCTTGTAAGAAGAGGAAATTAGAATACAGACATGTTCAGAAGGAAAACCCTGTGAAAATAAAAGGAGAAGACAACCATCTGTAAGCCAAGAAGAGAGGCCTCAGAAGAAACTAGTCCTTCTGGCATCTTGATCTCAGACTTGTAGCCTCCAGAATTGTGAGATAATAAATTATTGTTGTTGAATTCACCCAGTCTGAAGTACTTTGCTATGACAATCCTAGAAAACCAATACAGGGTTATATCATATAATTCTGAACGCATAGGAGATTTGCAATTTGACTAAACTAGATGATCCAACAGGACAGGAACATATTATGTTGGTGATTAAACATATATCACACAAAATGTTAATGAAAATAAGTTTGCTAGCACTTCCGTTAGAAATACATTTCAGAATTTAAACATACATTACCTTAGTTTTTCAGTTATACTTTCTTCATGCACTTTCAGCTTTTATTATTTTACCAAGAATAGAACTCTTGAGACATAACTAATTTTCAAAAGCATTATTAATAGCCAACTCAAACAGTTACAAAATCATCAACCTTTTTATGCAATCTGTGGGGAAATGAATCCAACTTTTTATAAGAACTTCTTTCTTAAAAATATCAGACACCTGCATATGACAGTTTTATGAGTCTAAGATGAAATACAGGAAAATAGTTAAAACCAATGTGTACCCATACAAATCTGGTGCTCACTATTAGTGTTATTATTTGTATTTAATAACAACATTACTCTGAAATTAATAACTTATTCTGGTCAAAGATACAACAAAGAACTACTCCCGCATATGCAAGGAAACACTAAACTTGTCCTAGTGATTCAGTTTTTGATCCCTGGAATTACTGCTCTTCATGTTACATGATAGCCCTTCCGGGTAGATTTGGAGGACCTAAATTTATATTTGATCCATAAACTAATATTAGCAGAGACATTTTTACACATGTTTCTTTCTCCCCAGTCTTTGTCCTGGTTTCAGCTCTACCTTCTAAGGCATTTGACATTGAAGAGTATATATCCTATTTCTGAGAATGATAAAGTCTGTCCATTTACCACTCTAATATCAAGGAAAGAAAGACAAATAAATAAATATATAACCTTTTACAAAGAAAAGGGACTTTACTCTCTTAGCTATCTGTAACTAAAATTCCATTCCAATACGGTGGCCCTTTTTTCCCCTTGATCTGCAACATAATAGCTCTAAGACTGTACATGGGACAGATAACTTCCCACTCTTCCACACTAATTCTAATTGTATCCAAAATAAAAGATAACCCTAAAGATTATGATTTTTTGGGGGGGGGGTTACCCTCTAGGACAGTGATGGGGAACCTATGACACGCGTGTCAGAGGTGACACGCAAACTCATTTTTTTGGTTGATTTTTCTTTGTTAAATGGCATTTAAATATATAAAATAAATATCAAAAATATAAATCTTTGTTTTACTATGGTTGCAAATATCAAAAAATTTCTATATGTGACAGGGCACCAGAGTTAAGTTAGGGTTTTTCAAAATGCTGACACACCTAGCTCAAAAGGTTCGCCATCACTGCTCTAGGAGATTAACTAGCACTGTATCTAACCTTGTAATCTTATTCCAACTGTGCTGTATTGTTTTAGATACTCAACTTTACAAAAGCATTTTGAACTAGTCTTATCATCAGACTGGTGCCCTTGTTCATTAATAAGTTGAATACAATTATTGACAAGTGTTTTTATACTTGTATGAGAGTCATGTTTTAACATTTGCAAAATGTACTTTAACAACTTGTAAAAAATGGTGCTGTTACAAAGATGGAGTACTTCATAGAGTAAGATTTCTTCACTAAATATTTTGCCTTTGAGATGGTAGAAATATCTTTCTTGGAACCAAAAGTTTTTATCCTGACAATTCCCTTTTGTTTAAACCATGCATAACTACAAAACAATGGACTTTAAATTTGTAGCTAAATCTATTAGGGAAATTTAACAATTTACAGAGAGAGTTGCTATGGTGTCTTTTGTGACTCACCCTGTCCAATATCTACCACTTGCCTTGAGGCGTATAAATCTGTACCAGTCCAGAATCTTCAGTACTTAACACAGCAGCAAAGCCTCACAGACCACCAGGTAAAGATTTCTAGGTCTTGCCTGCTATCTACAAAATATATTACAAAGCTCATTACCCACTCAACTTCTCATTATAGGGGTTGGTTGGAAACAAAATATGTCCCTCATCTTCCCACACTGGGATGAATAAGAATATAAAAATAATAATGACCAGAAGTCACCTTATTGTTTTTCTGCAAATTAATTTTAGTGACAGACACCAGCCCAGGGATTTGATTTTTTTTTTAAGTATCTGCAAAAAAAAAAAATGTATCTTGCGCAGGCAAAAAACCAAGATGGTTTTCTAAAAGCAAGCTGTTGTTTTAAGAATTTGTTGGCTTAATAAATGAAACAACCTAAGGCTGAACAGATGCCATAATGATTACATTTTGTTGATGAAGTCTGTGCCTCTGGCTTTTTTGTTTTAGAGCCACAAATAGTCCTCTTTCTGGGCTGTAGTTGCAGCTCTGAGCCATTCCTCCTACTGGAGATAAGAAAATAACAGGCATAAAAAAATAACTAACTGAAACAACATGAAACTGACCCACTCAAGTAATAGAAGCAGGCTATGATTGACAAAACACTATTTCTTATAATGTAGTGAAGATTGGTAAATAGTTTCTTATGCCTAAAGCTGTTTAATTTAATAAAGCTAGCCATAATAATTTGGCAATGCTCCTGGGCTGGATTGAGACTCAGTTATGAAAGTGGCTATGGATCCCTTCCAGCTGCCCTTGGTAATGGTAGTGATATTGGCCTCAAAGGCTATGTACACACACACATGCTAACTGATTAAAAATTTTAGATGTTCAAATATAAATCCAAAAATTAACAGATAAGCAGAGCATATGCTCTTTGATTCTGGGGGTATTTCTACCCTGCTTCCTTTAGTTAAAAAAATCTTAAGTATAAGCCACAAATAGGGATCTAAATTAAAATTTGGATTCTACTTTAAAACTAAGAACAAAGCTAAGCAGTGGCATCCAGGTCTAGTTTCCATTTGACCTTGATGATCAAGGATGACAAAGTCCTTTATAAGTACGGCACTTGATTATATTATTTTAGCTGGTACCTAGGGAAACTAGTAAATTAAATATACACCTTATGATAAAAATTATTATTAACATTTTAATATGATAAAAATTATTAACATTTTAATGCTTATAATGTATGTAACTTGATTAAACACTTTATAATTTTTATCTTATTTGATCTTCACACTGTGAAGTAGATACTGTTATTTTATTCTGGTTTATAAATAAAGATATTGAAGCTTATAGAGATTAAGTTATTAGCCTAAAGTGACACATCTACTAAAGTAAAAACTGGACAAGGAACTCAGGAAATCAGACTTTAAAAGTAGATCTCTAAACACTAGGCTACATGGCCTCTTTTAGTATCATTTGGTGTCTGTGTAAATTAATGTTGGTTAAGAAATGCAATTAACAGTTACATTGTTCCTATATTATCTCTCTCTCACTGTAAAGCTAGTGATGATTGTAATTAACCAAGATGCTGTTCAAGCTATCAGAAAATTACAATAAGAGAAAGAGAAATGTAAATGTTCCCATAATTAATTAATTTACAACTAGTCTTTCCTTATGGGCATACTTTTAAATTCAGTTTTTATTTTCACAAGTAAATATGAAGAAACGTATAATTCATAATTTTATCAACACCCTACTTATAACCCCACCTCATAGGAAATTAGTTCTGTTTTTTAAATCAAAGCTAATGAATTTTAAAAACCAAGAATTCTGCTATGTTCCCAATCCTGTTTTATTTTCATTCACCCAATACAAGTTCCTCTACTATTTTTTAATGGGAGATCATTAAATTCCAAAGTTCCCTTTACTATGTTGTTCTCTTAACATTGCAATTCTTCCTTTAGATATCTAGAAAGTATATTAAAGGTAATTAACATGTGGTTACATTTCTACCTCAAGCAGCACAGAAACTCCCTATGATCTGAGCCATCTCAAAGCTTTTGTTGTAGTTTCTTTTTGAAGTTTTAAAAAGTTATGACTTCCTACACACCGGTGCATTGGCACAATACCCCTGCCTGCAGGTCCCCGTGCCATTGTTACCACTGTGTGTTGATGGGGCCCACACTTGCATCTCTCCAAGGATCCGTGACTGAGTTGAATGAAACCTTTGCTACTTGGCAGGAGTGGTAAGAACACATAAAACCTGCCAGCTGTCAAGGATGTAAATGCTGATTTTGTTTCACTTTTTAATGAATTAAAGCAAGATTGAAATCTATCCAAAGACAGCATGTTTGGTCTTTTAAAGGAAGAAAAATGAAAGAGAGGGATGTTTTTCTCTCCAAGCAATGGTGTGCAGTGAGGTGTTGACGATTAATATGTGTAGTCAACACTCTAGGAAAGCTATCTAAAGGCTGTTTTTGTTTTGGATTTCTTTGCCCTCTAATCAAATGCAGTAAATTGGCCTGAGGCAAACAGATCCACATCATTTTTTTAAAAAAAGTGTCTACACTTCTGACCTTTCAAAGGCAAAAGCTAGACTTTCCTTAAATGTTATCATCTCTCAAATCATTCAGCAGGGTTGGGTGAGGGGGAGAACACCCTAAAAACTATACATTTTAAATCTGGGGGTGGTGAGGGAAGGGCTTGCTTTCTTTCTCCAAAGCTGGTAATTAGTGAAATTTATTTATGCAATTTTGACTCAGTGAATTACAGCAAGTACTTATAGTAACTGACAGAACCTAATTCCACAACTTTCAAGTGCACTCAGAATTACATTGTTTTGTTAATACTTACAAGGTATTGTGTGCACAACCATTTATGTTTTACCCAATCAGGTAATCCTATCTAATAATAGACAAACATGGTAATTAACCGTACCTCTGACATGCTTCCCATTGGCTAATCAGGGTGATATGCAAATTAACTGCCAACCAAGATGGCGGCCGGCAGCCAGGCAGCTGAAGCGAACAGGAGGCTTGCTTGCTCCAGTGATGGAGGAAGCCAAGGTTCCCCGCCTGCCGCTGCCGGCCTCTGAGCTGCACTCTAAGAAACAATGTTGCAATTATAGAAGCTAAACAAACCCCAGA
>NW_005369942.1:9746692-9751139 GCF_000412655.1 Myotis brandtii
CAAATTTTTGTGTACCAGGCCTCTAGTTCACCTATAAAAGAAAATGTACAGATTTGCTATTGATGCTTGTGACAAAATAGCAGGATCTTTCACTCTCTATACTTTAGCTTTTCTTTTTTAATGTGAAAACAATCTGGTGGCAACTTGGCTAAAAAGCACAAGAAAACTGGTGATTTTCATGTCATCCAATCTTCATTTGCATTTTTTTTCTTAAGGTTGTAATAATGTGGACCTGACATACTCTCATCTCTTTCCTCCAACAAACATAAATACTTTTAAATTCTATAGGGCTTGCTTTCCCTGTTTCTCCCTGGAATTATCAACTCTCACTATACTGAGGATGATGATGTCCTTGTCTCTACATTTGTGATTTACTTTGTGAATTGCTAAAGTCAACCTAACTCTTGCCACCAGCCGGTCATCATCTGTGGTTCAGAATCAGCATCTTTTGCTTTATTTGACAGAAAATGAATAAAACAGAATCAGGGGCGGAGATTGCTCTCATTGATAAAGAACATTTCTACTGAGCCTTGAGCATGTGTAGCCTTTTGAAATGGCCTTTAACCTAGAGCAGTGGTTCTCAACCTTGGCTGCACATTAGAATCACCTGGGAATCTTTTTAAAATCCTAATTTCTGGGCCTCATCCTCCGGAAATTCTGTTTCTTTGTTACTAATGTTGTGGCCCCATCCCATAACAAAGAAACAGAATTTTCAGAGGATGAGGCCCAGAAATCAGGATTTTAAAAAGATTCCCAGGTGATTCTAATGTGCAGCCAAGGTTGAGAACCACTGACCTAGTGGGTGTAGAGCTCAAGTAATCAGGGATTTCTACGAAGGCAACAGAGCTACGGCTTCCTGGAAAACTGATCAGAATCAACAAAAACACATCTGATGGCAAAACTGAGACTGTATCCTCTCAGGGCAACAATCGAGTCAAGGCTCAGCAGTGCACCAAACCAAGCTCTCTTATAACCAACCACTTTCTGAACCGAAGCCAGGACTTGCCTAAATGGTCCATCACCTTTGCTTGTAAACTTGGCAGCTTTTGCCTTTTGAGCCTTACTATTGCCTTTCATTAGAGAGACGGTCTTTACAAGGGCTGCTCTCTCAGATGTGCCTTGTAGGAGTAACTCCTCATGCTTAACACTGATCATCTCTGAGTTACTCATCACAGCTTAAAACTCTCTGTTTTCCTTTCCTTATTATATATTACATACAGAACAATGAGCTAAACATTGCTTATATTATTTTCAAATCAAAAAACAATCTCCGCTCCAACTTGGTTGATAATTTTTCAGGAATTATGAAAGACTGGTATTCTCAAAGTCAAGAAGCACATGACTCCAAACATAATAAGTAGAGTGCACACAAACATAGCATAATCAAATATCAGAAGAGAAACAGAGTAGAACTTACAGGCAGCTGGGGCGGAAAGGGAAGCTCTGCTGTTAAGGAACATGTACTGAACTCCCTGCTGACTCCTCAGCAGACAACAGTAAAACCCCCTGTGGGACATTGTAAATGTACAAGATAGAATAACTGAAACTGGAATCATGCGTATAATGGAACTGTTTGTTAAGGTGAAAGAAACATAAAGACATACTCGAAGAAATAAAAACTGCGCACTTATTACCACAGCCCTTTTCCAAAGGAGGTTCGAGACTCTAGAACAGGGGTCCTCAAACTTTTTAAACAGGGGGCCAATTCACTGTCCCTCAGACCGTTGGAGGGCCAGACTATAGTTTAAAAAAAACTATGAACAAATTCCTATGCACACTGCACATATCTTATTTTGAAGTAAAAAAACAAAACGGGAACAAATACAATATTTGTATTTGCATGTGGCCCACGGGCCATAGTTTGAGGACCCCTGCTCTAGAAGGCAGATAATGTACTTGAGGAAGCAGAACAATGCTAGAAGCAACAATGAGAAGATAAAATATTAAGTATGAGGGTAAATCCAAACACATATTGATAATGTAAAATAATTATTTCTCTTTTGAGGAACAAAGGAGATTAACTAAAGGAAAAGTCAAAAGTAGCATATAAATTATTCTAAGGTTCTTGTATTGTTTGGGAGAATGGTACATATGTGGATCAGCTTTAGATTTTAAGAATATTTGTTAAATTTTATTAACTGGGTCAGTAATGTTACACTAAAATACACAACAGTAACAAATGAGGACAGCAAAGAATTCGTTCTCTCTCATTTATCTCTTTGAGTATGGCTTTGCTCCACATTCTCCTTCCTAATCAAAGCTGAAGGAGCAACTCCTTACTTACTATAGGCCCGAAGGAAAACAGAATTGTCAAATACACACCTTGGCTATTGAAGTTGCTATTAGCAAGTCATATATCGAAGACTGATGTCCACAGAGGGAATATATAACCCAGAAGCAGGCATTCCGCAAGAACTGGTAAAGAAGAGTGACAAGAATCATTTAAAAATAATACAATCTGCCACAAAGGGCAGTAACTAAAAAAGAAAGTGAATAACTTCTAAACATATGAGGAAGTAGAATTAGAATGAGAAAAACTAAATACATTCATCTACTCAAGAGGCTGCAGGGGGCAGAAAGCAGTCATGGACATGGTGAGACCCATGGAAACCATAGAATGGGATAATAATTCAACTATGTAAATAATTACAGTAAATGGAAACAAACTCAGCTTTTCAGTTAAAAGACAAAATGTCTTTCAGAATAACCCTTTTAAAAAAATTAGGCTATATATCCTTTTCAATGTAACTTAGAGAAGTTTGAAAGATTTAAAATATATGTACCTAAAATGTGGAAAGTAAAAGAAGAAAAAAAAACATAATCATATATTATCAACAACAAGGAGTCTATGTAGCTATTTTAATGAAATAAAATTTAAGACAAAAACTTTAAGGAAAAAAAAAAAACTATGACCAGCAATAAGATTCATTACATAAAAAAAGGTTCAATTCATCAGGAAGCTAAACTATTCTAAATTTTATTCCCTCAATCAAGTAGCTTCAAGATGTGTATAAATTTATATATATTCTCTCTCTCTCTATATATATAAACTATATAAACATATAATATATATATATATATATATATACATACACACACAATATATATACTTATAAATCTTGAAGGCAGACCTTCAAGAAGAAATTAACTGATCTCCCACCTTACTGAGAGATTTTAACACAACTCTGTCAGTATTTATAAGGAGCTCCCCTCCACCAGGAAAAATAAAACTTTTTTTAAAATAATGAAGCTAATGCTTCAATTAGGAAACTAATTCAGCCCGAGTAAAAGTGATCCCTGATACATAGGCTCAAACAAATGATTCCAAAAATTAATTTTTGTCTATCTTTTAAAAATGTTTGCCTCTCAATTTAAAGATGATAAAAGTATACATAACATACAGTTTTCCTTGCAAATGAAGAAGACAGTCTCTCAGGCATGCAGGCAGCATTTGTAAAAATTAACCCTGACTAGCCTATAAAGCAAGTTTCAATTAGTTTGTTGTTGTTTTTGTTTATTTTTATTGATTTCAGAGAGGAAGGAAGTGGGAGAAAGAGATTGAAACATCAATGATGAGAGAGAATCATTGATTGGCTGCCTCCTGCATGTCTCACACTGGGGATCAAGCCCAAAACTCACCCATGTGCCCTGACTGGGAATCAAACCATGACCTCCTGGTTCATAGGTCGACCCTCAACCACTGAGCCATGCCAGCTGGGCTCAATTAGTTTTTAAAAATGCCTAATATTCTCTGCCTAAACATAAATAAGGTAGGAACAAAAATATGTAATTTTTTAAAATAATATTAAAATTATAAGGAAATTTTATATTCCTAAATGACTCAAGGGATAAGAAATAGATTATTATGAGAACTAGAAAATACTTAGACATTTTAAATAATGAAAATATAGCAAATATAGACCAGATCAATTATATATTATAGATTTTTTTTCTTTTGGTTTTATGGAATTCGGTGTTTCTAACCCTTTACTGCATTGCTTTTAACATTTATTTATTCTAGTGTATATTATGGGATAAGACTCTATTCCCCCTCCCCACCCACAACTGCTAATTTTCAAATCAAAACGTATTGAGTAATCCATTTCCCTCCTAGTGGTTGTTTATCATATTGCAACTCTTTTATGCATTTAATTTTGTTTCAGAAAAATCAATTCTTTTCCATTGTTTTGCCATATCACATTTTTTTGTAATTTTTAATTTTATAATATTTTAATAAATCCCAGGGAATGTTCCTTTTATATTTTCTTTTTAATGAAAAATGTTACTATTATCACCAGTTTCCAACTGTTGATATCTTTACAAAATTTACTCTTTCCATCTATCAGTTAAGACAAAAATTTTAAGGGGGAAAAAATGAGTTAACTCATTTTTTAATTTTTTTTATTGTTTAAAGTATTACAAATAGTAGTACATATGTCTCCTTTTT
>NW_005369942.1:9751334-9757983 GCF_000412655.1 Myotis brandtii
AACTAAAGAGAAAATAAACAAATGGGACTACATCAAAATAAAAAGCTTCTGCACAGCAAAAGAAACCATCAACAAAACAACAAGAAAGCCCACTGCATGGGAGAACATATTTGCCAATGTTATATCCGATAAGGGTTTAATCTCCAACATTTACAGGGAACTCATACAACTTAACTCATTTTTAAACTAATTATTAGATATGTCCTTGCTAGTTTTTCCCTTCACATTTTACAAACAGTATTGTCTCTCTTAAGCTGCTACTGGGCAACCTTTACCTACAGCTTCAGTTCTTGGGGCTCCCAGTACCCACGCCCTTCCCTGACACTCCAGGTGTGAAGATAGTAATGGCTTTCTGCCGGTGCCAACCTGGGCTTTTCACTCCCTTGCCAGTTTCCCTTTAACCCCACCCACAGGTTCCTTCATTAAATTCTCTTCCAACAATCCTACTGAATGTGCCATCTTCTTCCTTCCAGGTCTCTAAGGTGAATATGTATTATTTTATAAGCCCTATTTTTAAACAATACATTTTTATTGATTTCAGAGAGGAAGGGAGAAAGAGAGGGAGGTAGATACATCAATGATGAGAGAGAATCACTGATTGTAAGCCCTATTTTTTTTAAAGGAAGTGGTGCTCACAAGGGTGCAGTCACTCTTCTAAGCCTACACAGCAGGCAAAGTGGTGAAAATCCGACTTAAACCCATGTTTTCAAATGTCAATATTCATAGATCTCACCATGTGGGGTGCTAAAGACTGACCTATAGATTATAGTTGGTCTATTAAAAAGTTGTAATATAACGAAATATATTTTTGCAATATTTTAGAACAAGCGATGACTGTTCAGAAAGTTTTAGGTCATTATTAACTAGGGTTCTTGGCTATCTGGCAACAGCAGTCTTTTTCTGAGAGCAAGTCATATCATAAGATCTGGGCCATTGCAAGGGTGAGATTTAGTACAAGAGACAGAGATCAGGAAGAGCATATTTCAAAAAGTGAAGTTCACTAGGAATGAATGTCCACACAGAAAGCCCAAGAGTTTACTGTCTGTTAGCCTTCTTTCCAGTCCCCATAAATCCAGGGCAAAATGGCCCAAATCTCAATCTCACAATAGATGCAAAGGGAAACATGTGGTGGTAGAAGGAGAGAAGATGGGTATTCTCCCACTCTGTACTTGGCTAGTTTTCTGGAAACTAACAATAAATTTGCCAAACTTAATCTGAACTTGCTTGGCTCTGTTGAGCCTTTCATCCATAATTAATGTGAAGTTTTCACCATCACTGTATGGCCCACATGTATTAATCCCGCTTTTTTTGTGGTTTGATGATAAAAACCACAGACCTTCACAAGTGCATATAAAATTCAATGAAGCTTTTAAAAGTTTCTGGTTTTGTTTGGCACATAGATTTTGCAGTCAGGACAACACTGAAATTTCAAAGGAAGCTTAATACTACAAGAACCCCAAAACACTGAATCAATTCAACCAAGTTCACCTAACTGGAAACTACCAAACACATAATCCTGATTGTGATCCTACTCTTTTCCCATACTGGGATTTAAGATCATCTTTTTTTCACAGCTTTATTGAGATATAATTAATATATAACATTGGTAAGTTTAAGGTGTACAACATGATGATTTGATAAACATAGATATTATAAAATGATTACCATTATAAGGTTAGTTAATACATTTATTACCTTACACCCTTTTTTGTTCTTGTTGTTGTGACATTTAAATTTTACTCTCTTAGCAACTTTCAAGTATACTTTATAGTATTAAGTATAGTCATTACATTTCCAGAACTTATATCAAAGTTTGTACCCTTTGACCAACATGTCCCCATTTCTCCCAACCCCCAACCCCCGGAAACCATCATTCTACTCTCTGTTTCTATGAATTTGGCTTTTTTAGATTCAACATATAAGTGAAATAATATGATATTTGTCTTTGTCTGTCTTATTTCATTTAGCATAATGCCCTCAAAGTTCATCTGTATTGTCATGAATGACAGAATTTCCTTATTTTTTATGCCTGAATAATGTTTCCGTGGTGTGTGTGCGTGCGTGCGTGCGTGCGTGTGTGTGTGTGTGTGTGTGTGTGTGTGTAAGCCATATTTTATTTATCCATTCATCTATTGACAGACACTTTGGTAGTTTCTATGTCTTAGCTATTTTATATACTGCTGCAATGAACATGTGGGTGTAGCTATCTCTTCAAAATAGTGATTTCATTTCCTTTGGATATATACCCAGAAGTGGGATTGCTGGATTATATGATAGTTGTACTTATAATTTTTTGAGGAATCTCCACTTTTTTACATATTGGCTGTATCAATTTACAATCCCATCCATATTACACAAGGGTTCCCTTGTCTCCTTATCCTCACCAACACTTGTTATCTCTTATCTTTTTTAAAATAGCTGTTCTAACAGGTGTGAGGTGATATCTCATTGTAGTGTTGGTTTGCATTTCCTAATGTGTAAGGTATTTATTCAAAATTTTATATAGCCAATTTAAAACTCTACATTATTAAAAAAAACTTAGTGTTTTAAAATAACATCTTTTTAAACATAAATCTTAACATATAAATGATTGATATTTCCTCATAAACAAGCACAATTTTACTTCAGGTATAGTTTATTAACCTTTTGAAATATTTAATACAGTCACATAATACAAGGTTCAAAAGTTACCAAAGAGAATAGAAAGAAAATAGTCTTCTTTCTACCCTCTTCCCTAGCCATGAGCTCTTCTCATTGGAGACAGCCCTGGTTACCTATACTTAAGTACCCTTCCAGAGACAGTCAAAAAATATGTATTTATGAATGTGGTTCTGACATATATACATATATTTATGTATTATTTTTACTTTATACAAATGATAGCATGCTCTATATCAGCGGTTTTCAACCTGTGGGTCTGGACCCCTTTGGGGGTTGAAGGACCCTTTCACAGGGGTCGCCTAAGACCATGGGAAAACACATATATAATTACATATTGTTTTTGTGATTAATCACTATGCTTTAATTATGTTCAATTTGTAACAATGAAATCGGGGGTCACCACAACATGAGGAACTGTATTAAAGGGTCAGGCATTAGGAAGGTTGAGAACCACTGCTCTATATGCTTTGCACTTTGCTTTTTACCCCCCTTAAAATGTATCTTGGACATCATTTCATAGCATTTATAATGGATAAAGAGAATTCAGTTGCATGAATATAACCCAATTACACTACTAGCTAATATATTTAAAACATTTAGTTTAATTCTGCCACTGTTCTAATGCTTTGACCAATTCAATCTTTAATAGAACTATTATTCTAAGTATGAGGAAATGGAAGGGCAGAGAGGTTTGTTAACTTACATAGATCACAGAGATGAAAGGTAGTAGAGGCAGCAGAGATATGATAGTTTAGTTCCGAACCCTGAGTTTGTTGGGAGGCAGTTCTTTGTGGTTCTCGTGTTGCTGCACATCTTGTGAACAGAGACTCTGGCTGCTTTTGTTCCTGACTGTATTTTCAAGAATATTTGCATAGTAAACAGCTTTGGAAATAGAGATTGTAAATCTCTTCCAGGTAGATGGAAGCTTTATTTACTTCCCAGGATAATGAAGATAGCATCTTTCTTCATAGAAAAGGACTTAGGGTGTGGGGTTTATTGTGTGTGTGTGTGTGTGTGTGTGTGTGTGTGTGTGTGTGTGTGTGTTTGCAGCCAATTATAAAAGATTTGAGTTCTCTAAGCTTGAGGTTCATAGCTGTGATCAGATCCACTGTGTGTCCAGCACCCATACCAACCCCTCCGCATTGCCTCCATTCCACTAGGAGCACATGTTGCCCACTTTTCTCAAAACACCTAGGGGCTTTCTATGGTACTGCAAATAAAAGTTATATTACTGGCATATACAGTAGGCCCCTATTTGACCTTTCACTAGGCCTATTCCTCCCATCTTCCTTTCTTCCACTCCCCCTTTTCTCACACAGCACCAACTACACCACACCTTGTTTCTCTAATGTGCTATCTTGTCCCCATTTTAGTGCTTTTGAAATCTTCTTTCCTGTACTTAGATTACTCTTCCATTAAATATTCCAGTGATTTTTCCTCATTGCATACATGTCTCTCCTGAAATATTCCTTCCTTAGAGAGGCCTTGCCTGACCTTCCCATCTAAAATATCCTCTTCCAGCATCATTCTCTATTCCTGAGCCCCTTTTACTATTCTTTTTAAATTAAATTTATTGGGGTGACATTGGTTAATAAAATTATATAGGTTTCAAGTATACAATTCTATGATACATCATCTGTGTATTGTATTGTGTATTTACCACCCAATGTCAAATCTTCTTTCGTCACCATATATTTGACACTCTTTCATAATATTGTAAGTTCATATTTGCTTATTATCTGTCTCTTCCACTAGTATATATGCTCTAGAAGGATCAATTCCTCTTTCACTCCATGACCATTACTTAAAGCATAGTAGGTGTCCAAATAACATTTGTTGAAGAAATGAATGAATAAGAGACTGAAGTAAACTTATCAAATAAGACCATTTCTCCCAATCCAATTTGGTTGACCCTTATTGTATATAAATAAAATGTATAAGAAATTTATTTTATTTGTATATTTATAACCCTTTTACTTTTCCAAAATATATGCCTAAAGTATAAAAAGAAATCAAATTTGCCTAATCTGAATTTTTCCTCTCAATGTGCATACTATATTTCATATTCCAATTGCATTTTCATCTCTTTTTTTTATGACTTAATGTGTTGATTAGGCGGAAGCCTTCTGAAGCAGTGCCGAAAAGAATCATCAGATGATAAGAATGCAAATTATAAATATAATCTCTTCCATCAGCAAGTCAATAAAGGAGAGAAAATAATGGTATGGATCATTTGGAGAATAGAAATTGTTACACGGAATGGAAGTCAAAGTAGATCATTTTAGGGACTCTGTGTTTTGAGTATATCCATGTGGATTTGATATAAACATAAGAGCAAAACTGTATTGAAAAGTGGTTTCCCCTCCAAGAAAGTCCTGGTTATTTCTGGCATAAAGGCTCTAGTAACTGCGACTCTGCTTGAAATTAGTAAATCTTTGTATCTCTCCTTCTGTCCTTACACCCACATCCAATTTGTCTATATTGTCAGTAAATTAAAAACATTTTATCAACCAAACCAAAGGTGTTCTATCTCTAGTCCTGACAAACTTTTAACCTTCATAAATCTATTCTGAATATTCACATCCCATAGCACTCTCAAATGACTCTCACATTCATTCTTCATTCCTATACTCTTGTAATAGCCTGTTGATATGCCATATACTTCACTTCTATTTGGCATCTGCCAACTTTGTTTTTTTACAAAGAATAGTTCAAAAGTAGAACTCTGAAAAGTAGCAGTGTACACATTTAGTGTGTGTGTGTGTGTGTGTGTGTGTGTGTGTGTGTGTGGCCTTCAGGTGATCATGTAGATAGTAATGGTGATACACTCCTCTGTCTTTTGTCTTTAAAGCTTGGCTGAAATCAAGTTTTTATGAAAATAAAATATCTTTCTTTTTACCATCACATTATTTTAAATCTTCAATGTTCCTTTCCTTTTTGTTAAGGATGAATCCTAAAGATAGAAAAAAAATATTCTTTCATGTTTAGGTAAATTTAAGTGTTTTCATTTAAAAAAAAGAATTAATGATGGTTTACAAATGTAAAGTAAAGGTTACGATGTCTGTGTGAATACATATATTGTCGAGTACTTTTGTCAAAGATAGCCCAGGAAGAAAAGACAGGGAGGCATTGTTTTGTTGAGCCACACAACAATACTTTGAAGTGCCCTCTTTGAATCATTTTCCAAATATCATGAATGATTGTTAAGAGCTAGAAGAGCATGGGAAGACAAATGAAGCAATAAAACAATATTAAGGTAGTTGTGGTTTGTGTGCCCAAGTATATATTTTTAAAACATTTTTAAAAGAAAAGAATGATCTAGCGGTTACACAGAATAGGAGTCAGAGCCCTCAGGCTGGATTCCCAGCCGACTTGTCAATGAAATTGGAAGGAGAGTGTAGCAAGTTTTGCCTCTTCCACACTGAGCAAGTAATATTGATAGAATCCATAGGACTAATTCAGGAAAAAAAACTTCACATAAATATATCTTGCAACTGTTTAACAGAAGCCATCAAGAGGTATTTGCTAAAGAGGATAAGAAAATATCTCATTAAGTTACCAATAATAAAAAGGTTTTATTTTTCATGTCTTCTTAAAAATATTTTAAAGAAGAACTTCAATATTTGAACCTTGGGTTGATTAAATGTCTTATAAAATGCAGTTTCATATTATTGTTCTCACTTTTGTGTTATTTTCATTTCATCTCAATGTTCTTTTGTCATTGGCAGACTCTGAACTCTATATATCTCCTATAATCTCAAAGAACTATGTCTTTAGAATTTGCCAAGTTAGTATACTTTCTAAGACTTTGACTTAGAATATTTAAGACTGTGGCTTAGCCATAACCAGTTTGGCTCAGTGGATAGAGCGTCGGCCTGTGGATTGAAAGGTCCCATGTTCGATTCCAGTCAAGGGCATGTACCTTGGATTCGGGCACATCCCCAGTAGGGGATGTGCAGGAGGCAGCTGATCGATGTTTCTCTCTCAT
>NW_005369942.1:9757999-9779930 GCF_000412655.1 Myotis brandtii
ATATATATATATTTTTTTAAAGACAGTTGCTTAGACTTGGGATGCCTTTTAAAAAAATAAAGTCACATATTTTACAAAAATACTGAATATAACTAAATATTTTGTTTAACAGCTACAAGTCAGCTCAGGGGCCAAGGCTTAGACTTGGGATGCCTTTTAAAAAAATAGTCACATATTTTATAAAAATACTGAATATAACTAAGTATTTTGTTTAACAGCTACAAGTCAGCTCAGGGGCCAACAGAACACCTACCAGGCTTAGTCATATAAGAGGCCTCTCTAAACAGCCTGAGGTGGACCCTCTGCGGAAGTTTATGTCCCGTGCTCTGAAATGTCCATCAGAGGATCTCAGTAGAAATACACTTGTGTGGACTGTCCTCATCCTCCAGATTGACTGTCCCAGGAGGAGGATCAAAACAAGGGTCTATTTCCCAGCTATTTTTGACTTTGAGAGACATCTTCTGAATGAGCTGAGAAGGCACGTTCTTGCACACTGATTCCTAGCACTAAAGTGACAGTGGCTACTTCTGTGAAGCATTTACTGTCCCTGAAACAGGATCCACATTTTACCTTGGTCATCTAGTCCCCAGACCAAGTAAAGATTCATGAAAACAAAAACATTAATTTAGCCCTAGCCGGTTTGGCTCAGTGGATAGAGTGTTGGCCTGCAGATGGAAGGGTCCCAGGTTCGATTCCGGTCAAGGGCACATGCCTGGGTTTCGGGCTCGATCCCCAGTAGAGGGCGTGCAGGAGGCAGCCGATCAATGATTATCTCTCATCATTGATGTTCCTATCTCTCTCTCCCTCTCCTTTCCTCTAAACTAAAGTGATTAGTTTAAATTAATCACTGCAACAACAAAAAGGTATTGAAAATGTCTCAGGCACTTTGCTAGATCATTTATGTGCGGTAAATAAAATTTTAGTTATTAAAACATTTGTTCAAAAAACAAAATTTAAAAAATACTTATTAAGGATCTTCTCTGAGCCATCACAACTTAATGAGACAGTTAATATTATTATTTCATTTTATGGCTGAAGAAGCTGAGTTTTAAAGAGTATAATATTTTTCACAAGGTCACATGCTAAATACATGAGCTGGGATTTGACCTCAGGTGTCCCTGAGAAAAAGGTAAAGCTCATCACTGCCTCCCATGATGCCATCTTTAGCTGCTAAGCATGTTTTCCCAACCTCACCTAGCTCTCAGATACACTTTTTGTATTTTTTTGGAAGCAAGCCCATCCAAACATTCACTATGACAATGTAGAAAGGTCAAGGTTTGGGTTGTATTTTTTTTTGCATGCCATTTCTCTCAAGCCACTGTTTGCAAATTATTGCACAAGGTGCCAGGATACTCTGTGACTGTACCAGAGGCAATTTCTTAATAGATCCAGTTCCTACAATAACAGCCACAGGTCAGAAAATGAGGGAGTTATGGAATAAGTGGTTTGGGGCCTGTGTTTTTTGGCCTGGCACTGGTGAGAGTGTATAATCTGGATAGATGTTAGCTTTTCAAACAAACATAACCTCTGGTTGCATTAAAGGAGGAAATAACATTTAAACTTGTTCTCCTCATTAAAGAACTTTACAAAACTAGCATTTGTTGAACTCAAAATGGACATTAGTTCTGATGAGCAAAAATGATCACAGGAATGATGGAGCTACCAGAATAATTTTGAGTCTACTTTTCTCAAATAATCAAATGGGTGTTACATTAAACATAGGCCTCACCCTGGCCGGTGTGGCTCAGTTGGTTGGGCATCATCTGTACACCAAAAGGTTACAGGTTCAATCCCCTGTCAGGGTACACACCGAGGTTGGATCCCTGGTCCAGTGTGTGGGGGAAGCAACCGATCAATGTTTCTCTCTCACTCTCTTCCTAAGAAAATAAAAATAAAAATATGTCTCAGACAGCTCATTTATATAGTAAATAAAAAATAGTGAACTTGTGTGTGTCTGTGACAAGGTCCTGGAGTAGAGCTGAATTTTGACATGAAGACTGGGTCTCATCAATATTCTTTTCTTTGGAGGCCTTTCTTCTTTGACCTGATGCTACCAGTGGGATATTGGTAATTTGCATACCTCACCTGTTTAGACAAAAGTTTATAAATTCGAAGATAAAAAGAAAACAAGAAATTACTGAAATAAGGAAGAACCACTATTTGATAGATGAGGGACACTGTCATAAAGGAATACTGTAAAGCAGAGTAGGTCCAATTTGTGACCTGTGTTTTAAAAAAATGTTTAAGGGGACATGTGTAATAAAAAAAATTAAGTTTACACTATGGGAAAGAAACAATAGGGGAATACACTTGTTTCTATTTTTAATCCAGGTTAATTCTTCATATTGTGAAAGAATATGAGAAAGAAAAATCATGTAACATAAAACTACCTTTTATTCACAAGTGAATAATGCATTCTATAGCTAGAAAAAATAGGTCTATGAAATAAAATAATTTACGTATGGAAAGATTTTAGGCAAAACCTAATTGTGGCTCATTAAATTTAGCTTTATTTGCTGGAAGACACTATTAATAAGGTGAGGATGCAACTATGCCATGTTGTTTGTATTAAAATATATTTATAGTTTTCTGCACTTTAAAAATAAATGTCAGGTTCTAAAATCATACTATTACTATGAAAGCAGTAGCCTCATAAAAGACAAAGGGCAGAAAAACACATGAGTAATTTCAAGGCATTACAAAATAGCTATATTCTGTACTAACATTGAGTAAAGAAATCAAAAGCCTCCTGTGATCAGTTCAGGATTTCTTTTTCTTTCACTACTAGGATTGAAGGACATCTGATATCCAGATACTGATAAAGACTTAGATTTTATCAGCTCATTTGTCCAACTGAAATATTTATTAGAGCTTATAAAGATATGTCTGTGATTTTATAAGTAACCTACTTATTAATAACTTACTAACATAAAACTAAAACAAAGCACAAGTAAAGAACTACTTACTATTGCTGAAAAAGAAAAGTGTTGAAAGATCTTAGAACAGATCTTTCTGCTATAAATCCTATATACATTCCTTAAAAAGAATTGCATGGTACAAAACCCTGCACTAAAATGAACAGGGTTTGTGTGTGTAATAGAGTTCAAAGCAATCTACTCAAATCTTTGTAACATTGTAATGCCATCATTAAAAAGCAATCTCAGTAGTAATACTGGCACAGACAAATCTTCACAAACATTTGCAACCAGAATCAAAGTCCACATCTGATTCTCAGACCTTGAAACACGGGGTTTGCGCTTTTACTTTTAGATGTGGATACTAGAGGGCATTTCATCGAGGCCAGTCTTACTAAAACTAAAAACCTGATCAGAGAGGTAAATTTCTATATCATTTGATATTTTTAATTCTGGGGAATGTCTTCACAGCTTCTCCATCTGTGCTGTCAGCTTCCCCAGATAACTTAATTCTACAAAGCACAGCCGTTTTTGAAGCACATTAAACAGATGCATCTTGTAACAGAACAGAACAGTTCAATGTGATGTGTGGGAAAGAGAGACGATCACCTTCACACAAGCCGACCAAAGTGGATGAAGTTAGTTTTTGTTTTGTTTTTGTTTGTTTGTTTGTTTAAAATCAACTTTATTAGTGTACATTTGACAGATAATAAAACACATACATTTTCAGTTAGTGAGATTTGACAAATGTATTACGCTTGAGTCATCGACCACCCTAATCAAGATCCTTTAAATCCTGGGACTTGTGTGTCTTTTTAAGTTTTTGAAGGAGGTGCCAGTCTCTGGCATTCTCTCCAGGAATGAGCTATCGGTTGTTATTTATTATCTTGGTGAGGGAAGAGGAACTCTTTCAAAGGCTTCTCCTTGGCCTCTTCCATTATAATAACTCTTACTATACAGGCCAAGAGACTAATAAAAGGCTTCTGCCAACAGCTAAGAGCATCTCTTCCAATTATATAGTAAAAAAAACAGGGAGTGCACGGCAGGTGGGTCTGTGAAGCCAACAGTTACGACGTGAGATGGACCTGAGTAAAGGTTGCATTTATTCCCTGACCCCCATATACCCCTTCTCTATTAGCACTGCCATGACCGCACATTAGGGCAGCACGGGGTATCATCATACCCGGTATCCATCAGTCCTAAAAAAATCTATGGCGTCACCTTTGTCCATGTACATTTACTAGAGTAGGTGGTCATAGGTCCCTTAGAAAAGGGACTGAAGTCACTACTGTGTAGGTTTGCTGTTGCGTTGCAAGGTCCTTCCTCACGGATTGCTGGATTCTCTTTCAGTTGGTAGGTTCTGTGTCTAAGATAAGCGCAGGCCTGGAAACTGGACAGACACTTTCCATTGTGGTGGGTGACCTCGGTCCTCTGCATGCCTGTTCTTGGTCTTTCAGTTACCACCTTGCAGCCTCTCTGTCCTTTTCAGGTTGCTTCTGATAGTTTAGTGCTGCCACTTGGTTCTGTGGTTCCACCAGGATTGTTTGGCTCAGTGGATAGAGCGTCGGCCTGCAGACTGAAGGGTCCCAGGTTCGATTCCTGTCAAGGGCATGTACCTTGGTTGCGGGCACATCCCCAGTAGGGGGTGTGCAGGAGGCAGCTGATTAATGTTTCTCTCTCATGGATGTTTCTAACTCTATCCCTCTCCATTCTCTCTGTAAAAAAAATCAATAAAATATATTAAAAAATTTTTTTTTCTTCATAGAATTCTTATATCTCTTTTATTAGGTGAATTCCTAGACACTTTATTTTTTTTTACTTTTTATTGAATTTTTTGGGGTGACACTGGTTAACAAAATTATTTAGGTTTTAGGTGTACAATTCTACAACATATCATCTGTACACTGTATTGTGTGTTCACCACCTCAAGTCAAGTCTTCATTCAACACCATCTATCCCCCTATGCCCTTCTCTATCTCCCCCTCCCCACTGGCAATCACCACACTGTTGTATCCATGATGTTTTTCTTTTCTCTTTCTTTTTTTCTCAATCTCTCCACCACTACCCCCAAGACCCCCGTCCAGGCCCAACAGCTGTCATCCTGCTCTCTATCTGAGTCTGCCTCTATTTTGCTTGTATATTTCCCAGTTGCTTATCACTGGAATAAATAAATACTGTTGAGTTTCTTTGTAAGAGAGTCTTGTGCCCATACACTTTATTGAATTATCTTGTTCTAATTGTTTTCCTAATGATTCTTTTGGCTATTTTTTACAAATATATGTTTATATGTATAAATATGATACAATTCTCTTTCCCTCTAAGACTTGCATCTCTCCTTTTATTTCCTTCCCCCCCCCCTTTCAGTGTTGATCAAAAACTAGTACTAATTTAAACAGGCCAATAATAGAGGACATGTTTATGTAGCCTGAATGGTAAACTAAATACATTTGCAGTTTCCCCATTAAGTGTAATATTTACTGATGCTTTGGTATATGAAACCTTTTAAAAAAATAAGAATTTATTTTCATTTCTAGATTTTCCTTTTTTAAAAAATATGTGTGTGTGTTTTTGTTGTTGATTTGAGATAAAAAGTGAGGAAGGGAGAGAGAGAGAGAAAGAGAGAGAGAGAGAGAGAGAGAGAGAGAGAGAGAGAGAGAGAAACATCAATGTGAGAAATCTATCAACTGCCTTCTGCATGTCCCCCATTGGGGATTGAGTCCACAACGAGAGAGAGAAAGAGAGAGAGAGAGAGAGAGAGAGAGAGAGAGAGAGAGAAACATCAATGTGAGAAATCTATCAACTGCCTTCTGCATGTCCCCCATTGGGGATTGAGTCCACAACATGGGCATGTTTCCTGACCAGTGCATTGAAAGACGCTCAACCAACTGAGCAACACTGGCCAGGGCTATTTCTAGGTTTGCTAATTATTTATTGTAAATATATATTAAACTTTTATCAAATTTGTTTTTCTATCTTTTAAGGAACTCATATTGTTTTTTCTCCCTTTGTTCATTAAAAAGATATTTACATTGAAAGAGTTCCTGCTATTCATCATCTTTTTATTTCTGGGATTAAAAATACCACTTGATTTTGGTATATTTTGTGATATTTACTTAGTTAATATTTTTATTTACTTACTTAATATTTTTGTTTAGGATTCATTTAGTTAATATTTTGTTTAGGATAATTGCATTTATGTTTTTAAGGCAAATTATTCCTTATGTCCTTACCTTTTTGTGGTCCTTGTTTAGTTATGGATTCAAGATTAGATTAACCCTATAGCATAAGCTGAGCAATTCTGGCAATTTTTTAGTTTCTAGAAACACAAATGTAATATAGAAAATAACTATTCCTTAAAAGTTTGAGAAATTAATTAACAATCTGGATTTTTGAGAAGTGTCTGGAAGGGTAAGATGATTACTACTTCCATTTTATTAATACTCACTTTTCTATTTAAATTTTTTTATTCCTTCTTGTACCTTATGAGTATTTTATATTTTCCCCATAATTTATTCCATTTAATTAAGTATTCAAATTTGCTAACAAGTTCTTGTTCATAATACTCTTTATTATTCCATTTTTCTTATTTCTTTGAATTATTTTTCTTGAAAAAATATTTATAAAGCTAAATTTCTTCTTCTAAGTACCATTTAGTTCACATATACATTTTATCTTTTAGATATAAATATTTCACAATTTTTCATATGATTTCTCTTTATATCTAAATGGCATATGATTTTTGTTTTTATAAGTGTGAAATTTAGTTAGATAGCTTTTTTATGAAATTCTACTTTTATTATATTATGGCAAAAAAACAGTCTGTATGCCATTTAAGTTTTGGAATTTATTCAAGATTAGTTGGAGCAGTAGTGGAGGTCAGTTTTTATAAATTATCCATATATGATAAAAATGTATAATCTTTATTAAGTTTAGATCTTTATAAATATCTAATAGTTTGGACTTATACATTATATTGTTTATATCTGCTATGTTTGCCATTTTTTTGTTCTACTTGTTTTTTGTTTCTGAAAAGTTATATTTAAAAAATCTCTAACTACAATGGTTAATATATCTATTTCTTCATGCATTTCTGTTAATTGTACTTTTGAGGCTATATCATGGAATATCATCATGATGAACCATTATATAATCCCCCTTTATTGTTCCTTTTACCAGTATATAAGATCATCTGTGTCTCTTTTTATCTTTTTTTGGTCATGAATTCTATTTTGTGAGATATTAGTACCTAGAGATAATTATACACTTCTCTTTTTAAAAAGACTTGTGATCCAAATTTTCTGATTTCTGTAATGAAGTTTCGTTGAGTATATGTTCTATTTTATCAGTGAATAAAACAGTAATTGCTTCTTAAAACAAATGTGCACTGTGAAGAGAGAGCTTGGAAAATGGATACTTAGAAATGTTGTTTGTTGCTTTAGATTTTTGGTTGCCAACAATAACATGGAAGGAAACTGTTTCCCAGAATAGCCCTTTGTGACTCCAGACATCACTGCTGTGCTTTACCTCAATTCCTCACCCACAAAATTATGAGCATAGTAATATAGTTGTTTTATGTTATTCTGTTTTGGGAAGATTTTTTTGTTTCATAGTAGTAGATAATGAGACAAATAATCATTGAGTCAGAATTTGTATATACATACAGGGATGTGCAAGAGTAGGTTAATAATAATAAATACAATAATTAATAAATAACACAAGAATAAACTCTCCCATACTCACAACTGTAAACTTACTTTTGCATAACCCTATAAATACATGCATGCATATGTACATATGTATACATACATGTATATATGTATATGCACATATGTGTATATATGTGTGTATTTGTGTATGTATGCATATATGTGTGTGCATGCATATATATGTATATGTGTATGCATGCATATGTGTGTATACATGCATATATTTGTGTATATATAATGTGTGTATGTGTCTTAAAAGAAATACGTAAAATAGATTTCAATTATCCACTCAATTTTTTAGTTATAATTATATCATGCATCTATATAGTAGTATGATAATTTTCAAAGAAATCAAATTGTAATTTAAATGAATTAGTATCCTCACTTGTCAAATACTTTGAAGCAAACTGGTATGTCAAATAAAACACACACACACATACACACACACACACAAATACAAATGGATTTTTTTATTCTCATCTGATGGCCTTTCCCTAAACCACATTGCTTTATCTATCTTTTGTGTTTTATAAATGCCATGCATTTTTAGAATGGACCAGTCCAAAAGACATTGATTCAGAAACCTTGATTTTTGTCTTAAAGTTTTACCTAGTTATGATCTTGCTGTCTTACAAAAATCTATATCATACACAGCAATGTATTTTATTTTTAAAAACTTTTTTTGAAAAAAATACTTTTAATAACATGAGTAAAATTACAATTAATTTTAACAAAGCACAGTGTTATGAAAAAGCATTTATTAGTATATGAATGTGCAGATTATTTGTAATGCTGAAAGTCCTCATTTGATTTTTAAAATGCTATAACATGATTTTATTAGATCACCGGAACTTGTTTATTTTCTAACATATTTTTTACCAGACAGTACTTCTATTAGAGAGAACACTAAGTCAGTAAGAAAGCAGTACCTATATAAAACGAGTGAAATGTCTTAATTATGGAAATATTCTATTTTAAGATGGAATTTTAGAAGTAGGCATTGATGTTCCTTAACAAAAAAAAAAATACATTTTGAGCATTTAATTCTCATCAGTAGTGACTTTAATTCTAAGTGGGAGAGGGCTCTCTTTTTAAAGATCAAACGTGGGGCTAACGAAAAACTTCCTCCTGCTGCTTAGTTTGAGGTTCAAAAGATTACCAGGTGGCTTTTACCAATCTATGGAAAGCAAAGGATTTTTGCCTCAATTAAATGGTACTTTTCCAATCTATTTGTGCAGGGGATTTGGGCATTGAAGTTCCTAAATCAGTTTAATAGGTGTGACTGGATTTCCATTTACCAATTAAAAATGCACCTTTTCAGCTGTCCTAACAGCGACTCCCAGGGTTTTGATCTTCCGCTAGGAGAAAATGACATAAAAAGTGTCATGGTTACCCAGTTCTAACTTACTGTGTTTCTGCTTTAAGTAGTCCTGCAAACATAGAATTGTTCATCAATTCCCCTTGAGATGTTACATCCCTTTGTGATTACTCAGAGTGGCCACTAAAGGTCACTCTTACTCTATTTTTTCACCCCACTTTTGAAACCTGAGTCCAGGTATTGCCATCTGCAAAACCCCCATCTTTGCAGCAGCAAAAGATCTACTTGGAATGGAATATTTGGGGCCTAAGAAGTACTAGTTAGCATACCCATCCAGTCGAGGAAGAAACAAAACCTACCTATGTAAGTCAGAAGTTGGAAAGATTTGTGTTATATCCCCACAATAATGCATTTTTAGGAAAGTTATCATGATTCATAAAAAATTTATTTTAAAGTGAATACAGGACAGATGTGAAATTCAATGATTATATTCTGACCCAGAATGAAAATGTTTTATTTAAAAGAGAAATGTCATTTTAAGGAAATACATAGAACACCTCAAATGCTTATTGAATTAATAAGTAAAACGGATCCTATTTAAAGAGGAAGGAGAGAAGTTTGAAAACAGCAGTTGCCAAGAATACAACAGCTTAAAACGTCTGTAAAAGTGAAGGCATTACACATAAGACCCATTTCCTTTTTACACATAAGTGTTTCGGGTATTTAGGAAGTGCTCATATTTAAAAGTCTTTGATTTCTTAGGTAAGGGAAAGACCATATTATTTTGCACAATTTACAGGAGATACTTCAAATAACCAGTAAATGTGCTTTATCTCACTAATGAAAAGGGGGACATAAATAAAAACAATTAAAAGACTGTTTAACATTTAAAATGAAAAAAAATGTAAATGAGGAAATATTAAGTATTGATATTGTGAAAAATCAAGTACAAATTACAATTAGAAACTCCTGTTTATTAGATTTTACTTTTATAAAGCTGTAAAAATGAAAAGAATTTTAGTGCTATGAAACTGTAAAACCATCCTTATACATGTGGACATCATTAATTTCATGTGACCAATGAGGTGTTTTACATAAATTAATTTGCTATTATTTGGTTTAAGAATAGAGAGCTGTAGATTCAGGTCCAGCTCTATTTTCAATATTTCTTTATTTGAATTTCACTACTACTGATACCAATCAGCTCCTCCCCAAGGTTATGTACCATCTTATTAAGTAGCTCAAGTGTTCATTTTATCTAGTTGCTGAGTTAAAAATATAGTGACCATTCATGGTTCTTTTCCTCACAAAGCTTTAATCCATTTCTGATGTCCTTAAGGGCACCACCCACATTCACTGTCAGGTTTATCTATTCCTAGGAAATTTTTTGATGTAATAATCCAGACTTAAGGGTTTAGTAGAATTTGTTTTTCCTCTGGCACTCTCTTGATAGTTCTATAATAATAAAAAAAAACAAGCAAGATGCTTAGAAGACAAAATTTCAAACCTTTCAGATGTTTCAAAATTCAGTTGGTGCCATATTGTTCTTACCATGCTAAATCTTTTACCACTCACTTGGAAGTGAATTTATTATGTTCAAGGAGGTGACTCGGATGTCTGCTCTGTTGGTTTTCAGCATTACAGAGAGGCTGAGGTGAATAAACTCAAGGGAGAGCACATCAGAGAAAGGACTCAACAAGGAGTCTGTAGAAGCTCTTTACTCTGGGACACGATGAGAGGAGAGAGAGAGTTGAGGTGAACAAGACTGATGCACCACTCTCTGATAGAACCCCAGAAAGATGGTGGGCTCACGAAATCCTGAAAGATTCATTGGATAATGCATCATTGGATAAAGCTCCTAGCTGAAATCCCCAAGCAAAGGATTCTCTTGTTCCTCTTATGTTCCTGTTTCTTACTTACTCCGAGATCTGCTCTAGCCTGCCATGTGGCCTAGAAGCCGCATGACCCATGGCTATGCGTACCCTACATGCATTAGACTGCAGCTGGGGACACAAGCTAAGCTAGCCAGCTGCTGGACTGGACTGGACTGGACTGGACTTTGACATAGGACAGAAACTCTGGGCAGTGGCTTTAATCCCAGCTCTGCTGAAGACAAAATGGGACTTTTTCTGTGGCAGGCTGGAGGGAGATGGAACCTTGAGGGGGAACTCCCTTAATGTTACATCATCAATAAAGCTTTCCGGGATACCTCATCCTCCCGTGGGGGCCTCAGGAAAATCTTATTCCCATGGTACCCCGGGAGCTCTATTTCCACCAGCAACAGGTGGGGACATGGAGGACACCCCGCCAATAACAAATTGAGTAAATTTAAAGATCTAATGGGCTTTATTGAGTGATCCATGAATTGGGCAGCATCCCATCTAATCAATAGGTAGATGCTCTGAGAAGTTGTACAAACTAGAAGGTTTTTATAGGCAGAAACTGGGCAGGACAAGAAACTTATTAGCAAAAGAAAAGAAAGCATTGTTTCAGGCAAGGGCAGATTTCGTGGGGGAAGGGTGGCAGGGTCTTATGAGGAAGATTACCTCCCTGGTGTTGATCAGGAAATTCCAGTTTGATTGGTTTAAGGTCAGTTCCTGAGAGGGACTGAGACTACAGGGAAGTCTTGGTCCCTTGTCCTGGGGAAGTCTGGTGCTTGTTTGTTTTATAACAGGAATTTTCCCTTTTTAATTTGGTGTTTTTAAATTTCACTATATTGTGTCCTGACATAGGTTCCCCGCCCCCCCGCCCCCGTCTTGTCTTTCTCCTTTGGCATGCTATAGACTCTTCCAATCTGAGATATTGATTCCTTTATTAATTCTGAGAAGTTCTTCTCTATTGTTCCTTCAAGCACTCCCTTCTCTCAATTTTATTTGTATTTCTTTCCAAGACTGTTTGTTAGGATGTTTTATTTATGGTTTTTCTCCCACATGTTATTTAATTCTTCTTTAAGTTTTCTATTTATGTATCCTGATCTTATTCCTTGTGGAATGTTCCTATGGAGAAGAAAGAATAAGTTTTCTTCTACCCTTCTAAGTCCGCTGAGTGGTCTATAATCAAATGGACATGAGACAGATTAACAGGAAAAAAATCATCAAATTTATTATGTATGTCCATATTGGGATTCCATAAGAATAGGAGACTCTAGAACAGATTGGGCAGGTAAGGCTTACATGCCATCTTAGCTAAGGACCAGGAGGGGATGAGGTTTGGGACTTCAGAGAGGAGGAAGGCAATTCACATGGAGATGGAAAAGCAAATGTTTGGTAAATCAGTGTTTGCTGGGCCATCTTTAACAATGGGAAACAGAGAGGACTTTGATCAAAAGGGCCTTGCTAGGTTCCTCCCTGTCTATCACAGATTAGTTTATATTAAACTATAATTATCTATAACAATATCTTACTTTCTGGAGCAGGTCCTCTATCCAAATTATTTTAGGTAGTTAGGGGAAAAGTCAAAGGTTTTTCTGAGTCTTTCTTTTCTAAAAAATAACCAGCTTTAAAATAATCAGTATCCCAAGAGGAATATTTTAGGGTGACAAATCATCTCCTCATTCTGTAAACTGCACTTCCAATTCTGTACTTCACAGATTATTTTTTCATACCACCTATTATATTCTTTATTTAATCTATTATACCCTTCACACATAATGTTTCTACTTGGTTTTTCTTATGGTTTCTTATCCTTGTTGCATATTTCAATTAAACTTTTATCTCCTCTAGTTATTATACTAAATTATATTATTTGGTCATTTATTCTACTTTGCTTCCACTAGAATAGGAATTCGAATTTATTTGTAGTTTTGAAATAGTTATTTTCTTTAAGTCTCTCTTTTATCTCTCCCTCTCTCTGTGCCTGTGAGATCATATTCCCCCAGGGTTATTGGATAATCTATGTGGAAATGCATAAGGGAAAAGGGAGGTGGATTTTGTAGTCCCTGCTGGATCAGCAATTTGGTAGAAATTGTAACTGAAACCTCTCTTCTCTTCTTTCTTTTCTATTTTACAGATATGATAAAGAACATATGCTCTGACCACAAAGCAATAAATGTAATATCATAATAAAAATATAAATAAAATTAACTTGGACTGGACTTTTTTTAATTGTCAAATAACTCAAGAGTTAGAAAGAAATCAAAATGAAAAATTTAAAAGAGATACAAGTATATTGTAGTAAAACACTACATATCAAAATGGATAGAGCTGTACAAGTCATGTTTTAAAGGACTATTGTTTTTAAGTATATATATTAAAAAGTAAGATGACTATAAATTAATAACTAAATGTCTAATTTATGAATTTAGAAAATGAGTGACACAATATGCCTAAGTATATTATAAAGAAAATAAAAGCAATGGCATAAACCATTTAATAGCAAAGACACAATAGAGTATCAAACATACAATAGAGTAGGGGTGACATGAGAAAAGAGGCAGAATAAGGAGCCCCAGGACCTCCTTCCTCCCACAGAGAAATCAATTCAGCAATGCGTGGATCTCCACAAACAAATTGCTCAACAAATAGAGGATATCATTTTTGAAAAATTATTTAAAAGGGACAAATACTTTGAGATCTTTGACTTGCCAATCAGAATCAAGAAGAAATTAACAGCCTGAATAGTCCTGGATCTACTAAAGAATCAAAGTAGCATCCCCATCCCCAAAATAAAACTTCAGGCACAAACAGTCTCATTGGCTAATTTATTAAACTTTCAGAAAATAGATGCCCCCCCTAACTTATGAAAATTTAAATTCCACACTCCTAGGATACAAGTGATTGTTCTATCGCCCTGATAACAGTAAGTACTAGAAGTGTCTTTAATGATATTTAGTTGATCGATGACAACTCACTTCAGTGACCTGTGTCTGAAAACCGACCAATAAGTGAAAGCCTCGCACTTAGAACATGGGCCAATTGGCAACAGACTCACTACAAATCATGCTCCTAAAACTGATATTAAACTACTCCTACCTATGTGATCAACAACAAAAAAAACACATAGGTAATTAATAGAAAACATAATTCAAATATTGATAACCCGCTCCTGCCTCTGTAACCAATATAAAGCATGCTCTAAAAATGACAACAATCCACTTCTACCCCTATGCCCAACACAACACAAAACAAACTCTTTGCCAAACTCCTGTATAAGAACAGTAGTTCTCTTTACTCAACCAAACCTAGCATGGCTCCCATTGCCCTTCATACCCTGGCTTTCAGACCAATAAGCATCTTAACCAGGTACCTTGTACCCAAATTTTGATTTGTAGTGTTGTTGTTACTACTTGTTTTTTTTTGTTTTTGTTTTTTTAAATATATATTTTATTGATTTCAGAGAGGAAATAAGAGAGAGAGAGAGAGAGATAGAAACATCAATGATGAGAGAGAATCATTTATTGGCTGCCTCCTGCACCACCCCCCTCCCACTAGGAATCGAGCCTACAACCCAAGTATGTGCCCTTGACTGGAATCGAACCAGGAACCCTTCAGTCTGCAGGCCGACACTCTATCCACTGAGCTAAAGCAGCTAGGGCTGTTATTATTTTTTTAAACACTAGACATTTTAACCAGTAGGTTGTTATGTAAGGCAATTAGGCCTGAAGGGAATTATATGGTAAAGAAAATTAGATATATGCTTTTGTATATAGATTTTTTGTTGCAATATTGGATAATTTTTTTAGTTAATCTGCTTATTCTTTCCTTTCCTATTTTTTTAAACACTAGAAATTTTAACCAGTAGGTTGTCATGTAAGGCAATTAGGCCTAAATCATAGTATATGACAGTCAGGCCTTTTGGTTTGGAAGGGAATTATATGGTAAAGAAAATTAGATATATGCTTTTGTATATAGATTTTTTGTTGCAATATTGGATAATTTTTTTAGTTAATCTGCTTATTCTTTCCTTTCCCTTTTGCTTGACTATTCATATAGTCTAGTCTCATGTGTTTTTGTTTTGCCCTGAATTGTCTTGTGTTGAACACATAAGAGAGAGCTTCATAAGGAAGCTAGAAAAAAACATGCTAGCAGATCATTAATCTTAACAGGCTATAATGACTAAAGTCTTTAAGCAATGACTCGACATGAAGCAGAAAGACAAATCCATGGAGATATTTCGTATTTGGCCCTAAATTCTGAAAAGAGACAGTGGGAACGACCAAGTTATAAAATACATGAGATTAAGATAACACTAGACAGCTTCAAATTGGCGTTTGACAAATTCTTCCCTGAGGCTACACATCATATTCAGGACACATTCGCCTTCTTAGTAAACAAACATTAAGAATAAATCTTTTCTAGGATGGCAAAGGATATGACCAATTAATGGCTCATCTGTAACTTTTATTTCCTTGACCAGGCCTAGAAAATCTTCCAGAGAGCCTTCCAATTCCTTTTTATTATACTTTATTTATATTTCTTTAATGTTATCTAATAACTGTTGACCAGAATATTAAATTATTCTACACGAGCTTTGTCCCAATAGATGATACAATGAATGACTCAAAGCCAAAAACAGGATAAAATCATGCTGACTGAAACTCAGTGAAAAATCAGACTTCTGTAAATAAACTGCATTTTCGAGGGAAATCAACAAAAGAGATGGAAATCTGGACAGTCCCTGATGGTCTCATGTGCAGCTTTAATTAAGGAAAAACAAAAAGGAAGGGGAACCTGAGAATTTTAAAAGCTCCCACACTACTGAGAAATTGTTGATTCCTCTATAGCAAGGGTGGGGAATGTACAGCCTGCAGGACATATAAGATCTTTGAAATCATTTTATCTGGCCCTGCCAAAGCATTAGGGGTGAGTTAATTAAATGTTTGACCAAATATAGCAGACTGACTTTTAAGATGACAATTTTGTATGGCCCACGAATGATGTCATAAATATCCAAATGGCCCTTGGCAAAAAAATAGGTTCCCTACCCCTGCTCTATAATCATGTGTGGTATAATGAAAAAGATATATCTGGTCTTTGCCCTATGTTTTTGGCTTCAAAAACCTTTGGAATTTTCTGAGTGATGGAAGCATCTTTTGTTACTCCTAACAAGCCACAATGAGTTTATGCTAGTAAAGTGGGTTTTGGTGGGCCCACAGGAAGTTTCAACAGATGGGGGCTGGCCAAGCATAAAATAAGAAGGTTGGAACTTTCAGTCCCACCTCTGGAAGAGCAGGGGAACAAAGAGGTTGAAATTTCTTCCCCCAATCATCTAACCTTGCCCTATGCCTTTCTTCCATTTGGCTATTCCTGAGTTGTCTCCTTTATAGTAAAACTGTAATCTTAGCTATAGAACTTTCCTGAGTTCTGTTGGTTTTTGTAGAAAATTTATCCAATATGAAGGGAGACAGATTGTGGGAACTCCCAAATATTAGCAAATCAGACAGGAGTGCAGGTAGCCTAAGTACCCAGGACAGTAGACTGGTGTCTGAAGTAGGGGCAGACCTGTGGAAACTCCAGATAGTTAGTGTCAGAATTTAATTGTAGGAGACTCGGTTGGTATCAGAATATTGGTAAAAGAAGTGGTTTTAACCCTGCTTAATTAATCAATGACAAGTTCTGTGACCATGCCTTTGAAAGCCAACCAATTTTCACTATAAGCTATACTCCTAAGAATAATATTGTCCCACCCCACCTCTGGAACCAACACAAGCCATGTTTCGATAGCATCGATATCAACTCACTCCTATCCCTCTATCTATCATAAACCAAAATAAATCTTCCCCCCAAAACCATGTTATCAGCCATTTATTTTGTCCAAAGTGACTATAACCGACCATGGTAGCTCTCTTTTAGTTGCATACGGCATAAATTAAGCTTTTTGGTTAGAGATATTGAGTGCTTGTCTGATGTTTTGACAGTTGTGTAAGATCTTTCATAGTGGAAGAAGGAACACTCTTCAGCATATTCTAAGAGGTCAGTTTACTCTTTAAAACAGTCAGGAAATGAAAATTCAAGAAAGAAATTTTACCCACCTATTTACCTAATGACTATAGATGCAACATTTCTAAACAAAATATTAGCAAATCCAATATAGCAACATAATAAAAACACATAATAGCTAAATTCAATATGCTCCACGTATGTAAAGACATCTCCATATTACTGATATTAATAGATTATATCATTTCAATAAACAGAATAAAACATTTGAAAATAATGTAAAAGCATGCTTAAAATTTAAAATAATTTTTGTAAATTAGGAATAGTCTTCAATTTGATTAAAAAAAACACTTAATGAAAACCTATATTTCAGAAGCATTCCACTTAAAATTAAGGTGAGCAACTTAATCCTGTCATCACTTCTATTTTATATTGTATTTGAGCTCAAAATGCAGAAGATAAGAGAAGAACATTACTATCTAAGGAATGAAAAAGAGAAAATAAAATTGTCCTAACTGGCAGGTGAAGTAATTCTTTACATAGAAAACCAAAAGAAACTACAGATAACTTATTAGAAATAAGAATTTAGAAAGATGAATGGATACAAGATTAATACATAAAAATCAATTGTATTTGCACACATTAGTTATCAGCAGAGAGGTCATTAATAAATATTTTTTGTGATCTATCACTATGTGACTTTTAGAATGTAGGTTAAAATGAGTGACATTGAAAATATTTTTAAAACATTCCTGGTTTTATATACTTATTTGTTTAAATTAGGGTTTTTTTAAATTGCTTATTGCTTATAAAACTTAAAACTAGGAAGAGGAATCATTGCATCAACAGGTGAAATCCATTAGTAAATAAATAATAAAAGGTATTTTATCTCATTTATAAATGCATTTTAAATATTTTACTTATTTAATATACTAGATGCCCGATGCACGAAATTCGTGCAAGAGTAGGCCTTCCCCCAGCTGCCAGCACCGGCTTCCCTCTGACACCTGGAACCTGGGCTTCCCTCGCAGCCCGGGCTTCATCTGGAAAGTGGTCTGGTCTAAATAGCAAAGTATGCTTTTATTATTATAGATAGAGGATCTTGTAAGATATTAATGTTATGTTTGAGTTTATGGTATTTGTAATAATATGTCTAATAATAACTTCAACCACTTCAGTAAACATAAACACCATTCACCCTTTTCTTTGCCCAGAGGGACCACCACTCTCTGAGCTCCAGTTACCTCTGAGATAGCTTGTAAAGTGCCCTGAAGAAAGCCACGGTGAACGTAGGGGCCATTTCCTATATTTCCTTTCTTTCAAGGATCACAGCACTGAATTATTTGGGGTCCAATGCTTAAAAATAGTTGCTTCATATAATATATTGTCCAGATTTATAGCTATTTGCTCAGGAGTAAGCCAATACCTGTTACTCCCTTTTCCCTGCAGATAGAAATTAACAGTGATGTTTTTGCATGTCACTCTGTATAACATTCTAAAAACTACATCTTTTGCAAATATTCAATTTATGTTGAAATGTTTTAGATACAAACTTTAAAATGTGCAAGTGTTTCAGTGAGTTGCAGAGAATAAGATGGGGAATGATGAGATCAATTTGTATACTTTTGTTTGTGATGCCTAGAGATAAAGTCAGTAGGCTCCAAGATAGAAGTCCTGAAAATTGGAAGAGAAGTCCTACACTATAAATTGAGATTTTGGAGTTGTTGGTCCAGAATTTCATTTTGGAGTTCTCAAAGTGGATGAAATCACCTAATTAGAGACAGTCTGTTTAGGAGAAAGAGAAGTACCTAGAAGTGAGACCCGAGGAACTCCAATATTTCATTGTTATTTGAGGAGGAGAAACCAGAGAAAAAGGCAAAGACTAAGAAGAAAGAAAGGAAGGGGAAAAATGTGGAAAAGTAACTTATAAAAGCCAAGGAAAAGGCATTTAAGAAAGATGAGTGATCCTCTATGTCAAAAGTGCAATGAGATTTAAAAAAAAAGAAAGAAAGAAAGAAACAGACTAGAAAGGAGGACACTGGATCTAATAGTAGCAATAGTCTTGAGTACAGTCATACCTTGGAATTATTGCACGTTCAGTTCCAGACCACCATGATACAGCAAGTATTGCAATAAGGCAAGTTGTAATCTTTTTGCTGGTGGAGGATCTTGTCTTCAATTCCTAAAAAAAAAAATTCAACACCTGTGAAGCACAATAAAGTGAAGAACAATAAAATGAGGTCTGCCTGTCCATTTAAATTATGCTACTACGTTCTCAGAGAGAGTGTGGGGATTCAGAAAGGATGGTGCCACATGCGAGACTGCCCGAACTGCACAACAAGATGCAGTCCACTGCACACATGACAAGATGGGCCTTGGAAGCTTTTTTGGCAAAAATGTTTCCAGAGGGATTCAAAACACCTTTCTTTAACCTTCTCTAATACACAAATGTGTCTAGATATAATCAAGAGCACTCTTCACTTCAAGTACATTTCTTTTTTAACAAAGGGGAAGCTAACTTATTTTTTGAATTCAAAACTATGTGGCACCACTACGCATGGCTCCTGTTTTCTCACCTTGCTTCCGGTGCAGGTGGTTTTAATGGTTCAGGTTTTCTTTCCCTGGTTGTTTTGCCTGAAGTAAGATGCTATGTTAGTAATTTATCTTGAACCTTGACTTTACTGCACTGTTTTGGGTGTTTCGCCAACATTCTATTCAGAGAAATTCGCAGGGTAAGGTTGGATCCAAGGCATTGTTCAAATAAGGAAAAAGTGCCAACTGCAGCAGTCTCAACCCTTATAGTTCTCTTGTAAAACTCCCGACTTCCCTTTCTCCTGACAGCTCAGAGCAGGGTAAGCTTTCCGATAGCTCCATCTCTCCCAACAGTGTTGTATCAGAAACAGGGACGCATTTCCATGGACTCATTTCCCACTCAGGAGGCAGAGAAAACAGTCATTATTGGATCAGCTGGTTTATCTTGCTTAAGGAGACAAAATTTAATAAACATCGGAAATAAAAACCTTTGTGCTAGATATGTTTAGGATTATTGTATTAATTTCAATGCATTTTAAATGAAATATGTGACTTTTATGTTTTATCAAGGAGAAATATTCATATATTGTGTTTTATGTAAAAAAAAAAAAAAAGAGCATAGATTTATACTCTAGGGCCAGTGGTTCTCAATCTTCCTAATGCCGAGACCCTTTAATACAGTTCCTTATGTTGTGGTGACCCCCAACCATAAAATTATTTTCATTGCTACTTCATAACTGTAATTTTGCTACTATTATGAATCATAATGTAAATATCTGATATGCAAGGTTGATGCTCAACCACTGAGCCACATTGGCTGAGAACCGCTGCTATGGGCGATGGAAAGTTCAAGTGGATCCCATTTTATGGCTACCCACTCCCTATGAAATAGGATGCTTTGCTAAGAACTAAGGAAGTTGGAGCATAGTGCTGAAGTTGAAGAGATTTGAATGAGTTTCAAAGGTCCGTCCCTAAATTAATTGAGATATGACTAGAATAACAGTGAGGAGTTAGTTGACGTTGGTAATCATTAAGTTGTATTGATACCAATCTGCTGTCTATTTTATTTTCCCCCTGAGTTCTCAGCAGGCTGCATATAAGGAAGAGTGAAAGGAGATTGTTAGAATCATAAAAACTAGGATTTTTCCACGTGAAGTTAATGAAATAATACACTGGCAATGTGGTTCAAGGTATTAATTAGAAATTGATAAAGACAAGAGAGGACATCTGCACTTCAAGTAAGTTTAGTGACCAAGAAAAGAATAAGATGGCAGACAGACAATGTTAGCGGGCATTATGAAAGAGTATCCAAGAGATTATAAGTAGAGATGGATTTCAAGAACTGTGAAGGGTTTGAGATTTTTACCCTATGTGCAAGGTAATCAGTTAGCTTGCCACAGTTTTATGGATGTGGGTGGAAAACACAGACTCTCAGTGCAGAGATGAGTGAAGGTTGATTACTTACAGGAATAAAATTAGCCAGAATATAATCATTTTTTTTACTGGTTCTTCAGGCCTCAAGTTCCACAAGGTAACACAAAGGGCCAGATGACACCTACACCAGGAGCAGTTTGATGACAGGAGAGGAAACTTAAATTTAGGGAACCCAAATGTTTTGATGGTCAGTGAGCATGCCTGCCCTTTGCTCTGGTAGAAGAAACTGCATTTATTATGCAACTGCCTTTACTCTGGAGGGAGACACTATCTACCTTTCAAGGTTGCAAGCAAACATGTCCCTTCTTCTGGAGGGAGACTCTCAGTGTTTGAATCAATTTTCTATCCACCCATTCTTTTAAAGATGGTTCAGAACAAAGGGCAATAAGTACCTCACTTTCACTATGGGCAGAAATTTGAGCAACCACGGAGACTTGTCTTCTGAGAATGGTCATCTGATTTATGGATTTTGTGAGACATTATTTCAGGTGATGGCAATTTCCTGGCTTTTTGTTTTTAGAGTTCATGGTTGAAGAGATAAATGACCCAAGAATTGGATGTGTTGCATCTTTGAATTGAAATTTCTTAGAATGATCGTCGAGTTAAAGGAAAGGGGAAAAAAAGGAGTTAAAGTCTTCAATGGGAAGCTAATATGCAGTATCACCTCAGGAGTTCAAATGGGAGACCAGGAGTTCGATCACTCGTTATGATGTGTACTGACCACCAGGGGGCGGCGCGGAACAAAGGAAGGCCTTTTAGAGTTCATGGTTGAAGAGATAAATGACCCAAGAGTTGGATATGTTGCATCTTTGAATTGAAATTTCTTAGGATGATTGCTGAGTTAAAGGAAAGGGAAAAAAAAGGATTTAAAGGGGAAAAAAAGGAGTTAAAGTCTTCAATAGGAAGTATAGGAGATTATATATATATATCTACACTAATAAAAGAGAAACATGGTAATTAGCGTACGACCGCTACCCTTCCCATTGGCTAATCAGCATATCCTTATGCAAATTAACTGTCAGCCAAGATGGCGGCCGGCAGCCATGCACTGAAGCGAACAGGGAGGCTTGCTTGCTCCAGTGACTGGCGAACTCCAACGTTCCCCGCCTAACTTGCCGGCCTCTCAGCTGCAACTCTAAGCAACTATGT